>NW_004567126.1:32378596-32380594 GCF_000260355.1 Condylura cristata | reverse complement strand
CTCCGGCTCGCGCTCGGGGTCCGCCGCAGGCTGGCGCGCATCCCTGCAGCAGCCGCCCTCGTCGGCGTGGCCGGTCTGAAGGACCCGCGGGTGTCTGGGAGGCTCATGTCACCAGCACCCCTGAAGGGGCAGAAACACCCCCGAGTGTCTGGCAGCCTGTCCCCGGGGCCCAGCACTGTCCGGTGGCCTGGGAGGCGCCGGCCACGTGGCCCGCCAGGGGCGAGTGAATACCCAGCCCTGCCGTTCTGGGTTTGATGATCTGGGACGCAGAGTCCAGCTGGTCAAGATTTGAAGAAATCGAACTGACAAGAACCAAGAAGAGACTCTTGCTCCCCGTGATGGGTGGTAAATGGAACATTTTCAGCTGCTAATTTCAGTCCTTGTGTTCAAGAGCACATCACACACCATTAAAAGTCTTTTGAGGCTTCTTCTGGCCTACTTGGCAGCCTTCAGTTTTCTCTGCTATTTATTTGTGTGAAGCAAGTTGGAGGAACGAACTGCTTCCAGCCCAAAAGGCAGGTGATTTTTCTAAAGTAGAAATTGCCTAAAATATTTCTGCTCTCGGTGCCCTGGGTCACAGTGTTCTGCTGAGTGAGTTCAGGCTCACTACAGGCAACTTCCAAATGCTTTTCTTTCCCACTTTTTTTCAGAGCCAGAGTCACGCAGAAACCATTTCTGCCCCAGCCGGTGTTGAAGGCTTAAGGCTCCTACTTACCCCGTCCGCCCGAGGAACGCGGGGATTTAGACAGAAGGGTTGTCGGTCGACAAAAAGAATCGAGGACCCGAGGGGCTGAGCCCATTAATATTCCTTGGCAAATGAAACCATTTCCCAGCGTCTTCAGGGATTTATAGGTGCACAGACAGGAACATCTCTCCCGCTGCCTCCGCTCCCGGGGCGCTGCTCAGAGACTCTCCTGGCATCAGAAATGGCACTGCGGTGGGGGTGGGCGACGATGCAGAGCGCCGTCAGCAACAGTACTGAGACACTTTGGATTTTGTGAAAAAAGGGGAAGGGCTGAGAAAGCCCGGCGCTGCGGTCACCAGGCCATCGGGCCTGTGTTAATGCCCAGTGCCCGCGGCATGAAGCCGGCAGGGTCGGACGCGCTTACTTCAGGGACAGCCCAGCTGTCCGTGCGCCTCTCGCCGGCCCCCTGCCAGCCCTCTCAGGCCACCCTCGGGCGGTCTCAGGGCCCGGGGCACCAGGCCATCTGCGCAGCAGACCTGGCGCCCGGGTCAGTGCGCCCAGACGGAAGACTCGCTCACCACAAAACCCTCTGGCTTTCAGCTTCTGGTTTCCTCCAAGCTCATTTTAGAAGCTTCATTCATTTTATAGGTAGGAAAAATTAGCTTTTCCCATGCAGCTCTGCGTAAGGATCTGGTATGAATTATTCAGAAATGACCTTTTTTGTTTGTTCCCTGTCTCCCTGTCGGACTCGAGGGCTCTGTGTGCCCGCAGCGATCAGCATCCTTCACCCTGCATTCATCCTTCACCCTGCATTCGGCCTGGGATGTAGCAGTTTTTGGTGGGGGAAATGTAACTTGTCCAAATCTGTGCTAAATATAGACCCCCACCCCCATCCAGGGAGAGTCTGGAGGCCTGGCGCTGTCCAGGTAACATTCTCTCCCACTGGCGCTTTATTAACAATTCTGTATGGAGTATGTAAGGCCTATACTGTGCATTCCTTGTCGAATTTCATCCCAGACTGCGTCATGGGAGGTCCCTGAGAATCAGCTTCAGTTTACGGAAGTGAAAATAGATCGTATGCGGCCCCTTGGGTCCGGGTGACTCATGACGTCAGGTGCATGTCCTGTTTTACCCCGAAGCTCAGCCCCAGCCCCACTGTGGCACGTTGGCCCTGCTCTTGCACTGCCCACCCCAGCTACAATGGGCTCAATTCTTTTCTCTTTTTTTTTTAGGATTTTATTATTTGGCCCTCCCTGGGGGTGCAACAGGTTAAAGCTCAGCACTAAGAAACTAAAGCCACTTCAGCATGAGTT
>NW_004567126.1:32347629-32377564 GCF_000260355.1 Condylura cristata | reverse complement strand
CAGAGCTGCAGGCGGCTGGGGGCACCCTGAGTCAGGCGTGCGGCGCTGCCCAAACGCATGACGCTCTTGAAAGCGTCTCAGGGCTCCCGTCTTAGATCTGAGAAACGCTCCGTGAGCCACCTGAGGGAAGTACAGTAGGGAGGAAAAGCCCATTGTGAGCCCCGACGCCACGCCTTGAACAGTAACTGGCCTGGGGTAACGTGTAAGCGGCGCCTCCTGCCACTGTCACTCCGGAGCGTGACCTGTTACAGCGGGGGCCCAGCTGCGGGTCAGCCGAGCCGCTCTACCGAGACGGTCACGTTGTTACTTCTTGGCTGGCTTCTCGGTGTGAGGGGCGCCTGCAGGCGAAGGGCATCTTCTGCAGCCCTGTGCGGAAGCTCTTTTAACACGCCCTCAGGGGACCTGCCTGAGCATGTCCGCAGCCTGCGCCCTGCACGCCGGCAGGGCCGTCCCTCCTGCCGCCAGCGAAGCCCCTTGCCGCCGGTGGCTCGGGGAAGGCCCCTGCACCCTCGGCAGAGCCTTCCTTCCCCAGGCCCGTGAACGGTGCTGCAGGGAGAGCCTGAGCCACGGCCGTGCCCTCCCCGCTCCTGTGCCGCACGGCGCAGGTCACTCACGCCTGCAGCCTCAGCTGGGGGCTGTTAACACGCAGGTGTCTGCACGGCCGGACTGCGAGGGGCCGGGCCAGTCTCCTGGGCGCCCGGTCATGCTTGTTCGGAACAGACTCGGAAGCCCTTCGCCGTGGAGAAGCAGACTGGGAAGAGCCAGCGTGCTCACTCTGTCACCGTCCTGCACAGGTCTCTCGCCCGCAGACTCCTTCCGGCCGTGCCCTTCTCTCTCGCTGGCTGTTTCTGCTGCGGCGCCCAGGCTTCGGGTCTGCTCCGTCCACCGGCTCTTGGCGCTTCCGGTGCCTCTCTGGGTCCGTCCAAGCGCCGCCACATCCCAAACCCTGCCCGACGGGCTTCAGGGCCTGCCCGCCAGCCTGCCCGCCCAGGTGTGTGGGGTCAGGTGCCGCCCCGCAGCTCCGGCCTCCACATCACGGTTTCCCCAGCCCAAGCCGGAGCAGTGCTAAGGGAGCGAGCCTGCCAGAGGGAGAGTTCTGCACGCACCATATCAGGTGACCTGACCACGTCCACCTGGCCACGCCAGCAACCTAGCCCACCTGCCGGCTTCACCAGGAGTCGCCAGCCTCCGTGTTTCCTCAGTCTGCACCTGCCTGCGGGGCTGCTGCTTTGCCCACTGTGGCTATTCTAAAGCTGCTGATAAACCCTTTGGGTACTGGAGCAGTTCATTGAGCAACTTTATGGCATTTAACATCAAGATCTTGGGTCTAATTGAGCATTTACTTAAACTGTAAGAAAAGTCAGTGTAATTGCATGTTTTAAAGAACCTGGTAAAATCAGAAATATCTGACTTCTAGACCCCTGGACATGTGTCAAGCCTGAATTTTCAACTCACACTGGATTTTTCAGCCAGTCGACTTAAAAGCTTGAAAGTGATTACTTTCAAATCCTCAGTTACAGTTGTGGAAAGATAAGAATCAACGAAGATTTATACTGTAGAGAAAGAAAACTTTTCCTCCTGAGTCTGAGTCATGGGTCATAGAGTCAGAATAATACCCTTTGTTTCTGGGGCGTCGTGCTCCCCAAACCACAATAATGAAGACATATAAATCAACCTTTCTCTCCTTCTCGGGGCCATAACTAATCCTTTATAGTTTTATTTTCACTCTCAAAGCATGGATTTAAGTGAACAATTAAAATTGCTTTAATGGATCCATCACCCATTATTAACACAATATACAATGAAATCTGATCATACTATAGCTATTGTAGTTATTGATCGCCTATAATTAAAATTATAATGCACTCTATGAAATTTAGGAAACCTGTAAAGACATCAAATAGTAATACGCGCTGTGAGAGGCCTCTTCCTCCTTAGTGGTCTCTGACCATGAATCAGAAACTCTCCTGCAGACCCCAGCTGGCCCTAAGAAATCTCTGTCAACCTCTGTTTGCATTTAGTGGTCTTTTCTCACAACCAAGAGTTACAATATTGCCTACAACTGTCTCTGCCTTCCAACATGTAATAATCCTTTGCGTCATCTGTTACTGAGGGTGGAATAGCAGACAGCAGAAACTCGGCTGGCTCTGTGAAAACAGCCGGCAGTTTTGGGTTCACCGGGTAGTAACAGTGGATGTGGGAGCTGGCTTATGGCTCAGCCAGAGAACCAGCGTCATACGCCATTCGCTGGAGGTGCTGTGATTGGCCCTTGTGGCGTGGGTCATGTTCTGTTCACTCCCGACTCGTGTGGAGTCAGCCGTGGCCCAGAGCACAGCCGTGTAACCTCTGCCGTCCTTCCCATAGGTGGCTCAGAGGTGAAGAAGTCACAGTTCTGTTCCCACAGACCTGCAAGCCCCTGGCGCTCGCGGGCGTGTGGCCTTTGGCCATGACTAAGCCGGCCTCTCTTGTGCAAGGCAGCCCCGCCCTGTACAGTAAGCCGGTGCTCCCAGCTCCCAAATCCAGTGGGAGTCCGGCCCCTGTGCGCATCCTGAAGTTCATGCCCCTGCCGTTTCTGCAGCTCAAGGAAGGGACGTTCTGCTGGCCGCTGCCTGCAGGTGCTGGGCACGGGCTGGCCAGGGCGCGTCAGGACCCGGCAGAGTGGCGTCTGCCTGCACACGGCGGCCGGGCTGGCTGCCCAGCATGCGAGCACTGCACCACTGACGGGAGCTCTGGTTCTGCTCACACAAACGCCACCGAGACCCCAAGGACTTCGACAGAGGAGTCTTTGACCCACCTGCCCTGTTTCTGGACAGCAACTCCAAGGACTCATGGCGCTTTCTTTCCTTTTTAGTGGTAAGGAAGCTTCATGTGGAAGTGAACTTCTCACCATCGGTACTGTGCCGAGATCCTGCAGATAACACCCAGGAAGTCTTTTCCTCATTATTTTTTCTAATTGTTTTCTACACAATACCATGGCAAGAAATGGCCTCTTTTTCTTGCAGTTTGCATACAATGGAAAACAAGTCTCTCTCTCTCTCTCTCTCTCTCTCTCTGTCTTTCTCTCTGTGTGTGTGTGTGTGTGTCTTGCAAAGTAACTAATCCACACCAGCAGGCTGAGGGCTCCAGTGAGTGGTGACAAGTTCCCAGTAAGCCCAGTAGGGGCTTCCTCAGCGTCAGTCACTCCCACGCAGGTAGTGGCTGGGGCTTGCTGCTCTCTGGCCTTCCAGGTACAGCTTTAGTCCGCTTGTCCGCCCTCCCCATCCCCGGCTCCTCACGGCTGCTAACCGAAGAACCTTTGTCAAGAATTTGCGGAAACAAGAAGCCCTCCGCTTACTTACCCATGCATGTGTGACGTCACCGTCTCCCCAGCAATGGGCTTTCGAACAGAGAAACTGCAGGAGCTGAATGTGCTGGTGCCTCGCCTGGGGCCAGGGGGCAGCACCAGCAGCGCCTGAGGAGCGGCCAGCCAGGCGGTGCCCCCGGGCTGGAGGTGGACACCGCAGCTTTATGACCAAAGAAAAAGGCGCCTTGGGGGACTGACGAGGTGCAGTGCGGGGGGCTGGGTCCCCGAAGGCCAGCGCTCACGGACCGTGAGGTCCATCGCGGCTGAACGAGGCCATCGAGAGACGTTTCGTGGTGGAAACGGCACAGCCGCGGGTCTCTCTTTCCCTTGTCACTTTATTTAGTTATGTAGGTTTGTTTATTTGTGCGTACAGAACTGGGGTGCAGGCCAGAGATTTGGGGGTGACAGGACTCCCCAGAGACAGAGCAGAGAGCAGGACAGGCAGATCCACTGAAACCCACTGCTGAGGGGCAGCCAGAGACAGGGGGGCCTGCTGCGCCGGGGTCCCTCCCTGGCCAGGGGTCGCACTCCTGCTACAGCGGCTGCGGCAGCTTCCTAGTGCTGGGACTCAGCCCCTGCGCCCCAGGGAGCCCCCCACCACGTGACTTTGAAGAGCTCAGCAGTCCTGTAGCTGTGAGGACTGGACGCCGGTGAGCACACAGCCCTCCCCGCACCCCGCCCAGAGGCCGGCTGGCTGCCCTGTGCACACTCAGGAGCGGGCGGTGCAGGCCACAGGGTGACGCCAGCATGTAGGGCCCCGCCCGGCGTTTCCCGCTCCCCCTAGTCTGGCCGCCCCAGGGGCAGCCCCGGTTGGGCTGTGCCGCAGCCCTGATGTCGCCGACTTGGGGCTCTGAGGCACTGCCCAAACACCCCCTTCCCCAGCAAGCTCCTCTCGAAAACACAAGCAAGAGGGTATCGAGCCCTGACGTCAGGGGCCGGAGGAAGCAGCTGACTGTCCCGGCACAGAGCAGAGGAAATGACGGTTCACACCACCGCTGTCCCTGAGGCCGTGTGGCCTGGCGGCCTGGGGACACCCTGAGCGCAGCTTCCGGTCCCTGGGCGCCCTCCAGGGCTGGACTCCTCCACCGGCCAGCGGCACGCCCCTCCCCCACCCACCCGTGGCTGCTGCCTCGGCCAGATTCCCAGGGTGCGTTCTCTCGAACCGCACCTCTACCTGCACCATTGATGTTCCACAGGAGCGAGGTAACCCCGGACGCTTCAGGGCAGTTCTGCACTTGACGCTTCTGTCTCCAGCGAAAGCCCTTTGTTTGCAGACCAAACACTCGGCGTGTCCCTCTCCCTCAGCATTTCATTCCCTGCTGTCCAGTCAGACAGCCGGTGGCTCTGGCCTCAGACTGGCAGCGGCGCTTTGCACGCCAAAGCCAATCATGCCCAAGTCAAAGGGGTTCAGGCCCATGTCAGCTCAGCCCGCTGGTCCGGGGATGCACGGAGTAGCCCACACCCGCCGCTGCACCCAGGTCATCTCAGGGTTCCTCTCTGGGCCAGAGCGGGGCCGCGCGGGCCGTCCAGTCGAGCCCAGCCCCGGGTCCCCGTCCCTAGCGCGTCTGACTCGGGCAACTCGCGTTCTCCACTTGAAGGCTGAGACTTGACCTTGGCAACCGTGCTGGTCTACACTTCGTCTCACTGGCCCCTCTCGTGGACACTGAGGTTGGCTCCCGCGTGCCAGTCAGAAAACGGCTGAGGAGAGGCCCTTGCTCGAAGTCGCCCGCCGTTCCTGGAGTGGGACTTGACCTCCACTCTGACCCCCGAGCACTGTCTTGTCCAGCATCCTGGCCCAGCTGGGGGCTGCTTCCCTGCGGCTACCTCTGCAGGACCTCGAGGGCACCTGTCGGCCCTGGCTGACGCTGAGCAGGGGAGCGCACTGCCCAGTGCGGCCGACAAACAGGTCAGCAGAGCCCAGTGCGCTCTGTCCCGCACACAGCTGCCGCCCGCTACCTGTTTCCAGGAGGAGCCACAAGAAGCCCCAGGCCCCACAAACATGCCCTCACCCCTGCGTCGGGCACATTTCCTGTTGTTCCCTGCAGCACAGACCCTGTCTATACCCACGGGCGTCTAATGAACAGACTCCGGCGCCAGCCCCCAGGCTCCTTCTTCATTCTCTCGCGTCTCAGCGTGCCCCTTTGTGGGTTTGCAACACTTCCCCTGTGCACAGACGAAGGGAAATGCAGCCTGTGTGACTTCCAGACCGTCATCTCGGAAGTCAGGCCCCCACCCGCCCCGGCCCTCTCCGGTTGCCTGACGGGTTAGAGCGCAGCGCCATGAAGCCAGCGGCAGTCCAGTGCCACCCCAGCCAGAGGTGGCCCCCAGGACGCAGCAGACCTCTCCTGTCTCCCCGCTGCCCCCCTCAGCAGCAGGTTTCAGGGGATCTGCCTGTTGTGCTCCCTGCTCTGTGTCTGGGGAGCCCTCTCAAGCCCTTTGCCCGCACCTCTGGCCTGCACCCCAGTTCTTGTCTGCGTAAATGAATCGATCTTAAAAACAAAACAAGAAGTAAGTGACCCGCACTCAATGGGGGTAAATGGAGAAGCCACTGTGTGTGCACAGACCTGAACTTGACCGCCACGCAATTTCAGCAGTAGGAGACTCACTGACACCACCAAGTTCACTGGGTTAAACATCTCCTCTTGTCACCAACGGCCATCATCTCACGAAGGAGGAGAGTCCTTGTTATCTGGAGTGTTTTCACCACTCATTACCGAGGCTTTGATGTTTTTTATTGCCTCATTACTTAGAATGGCAGTCACCCAGTCAAGGGATTAAATCTACCATGTAATTTTTCTCAATGGGCATTTAATTCCCTTAGTGAGGAGACATGTTCCACTTTTCATATGCCATTTGGCCTCTGAGACGGAGCCTGGGAGATGTCGGGGCTTCGCACTGAGCCGCTCACGCACCCTGTAGACAGGAGCCGAGAACATCCACACAGGGCGTCCAGGGCGCCTGGACGGCCATCTCCTGCACCAAGCGCGGTTCTTCCTCTCACTCCGGCCAGGGCTGGGCGGCAGTGCCAGGGCTCACCCGCACAGCCACGGTCACCTCCCTCCTCCCTACCACGGGGAGCCCCACCCCCGCCAGGTACCAGACAGCAGCAGAGCCTGATGGGGCGTAAAGAAGCCCTAGAAGAATCACCTCCACCGGCTGCTGTTTGCTGCTGAATCCGAGGCACCTCAGTGTACAGCAGGCGCGGGCATAGGGCGTGCGTCCCCCTGGCCGCCGCGGGCCTGACCGCTCCTCCCCGGCTGGGAAGCCGCCGCCGTGCTGTCAGAGCCCAGGGCTTGTTTCTCTGTGCTCCCGTAGGGCGAGGCCACTCGCTCCCTCTCAGCCTGCTCAGCGCCATTCTGCCCGGCTCCACTGCACCCCCGCTCTGGGCAAGAGCCGGTCTCCGCTCGCCGAGCGCCCTTTCATGGTGCACACAGACGACACCTTCCTCGCCTGCCGCTGGCTGGTCTTAGGCTGTGGCCAGTGCTGGCGCCTGTCAGCAGTGCTGCAGTGGACACAGGGCTGCGGTCGCGTTGTTTTTCTTAATTTATTACAAAATCTGGGGTGCAGGCCAGAGGGGGAGGAGTAAGAGGACGCCCCAGAGCCAGAGCAGGGAGCAGGACAGGCGGATCCACTGACACCCACTGCTGAGGGGCAGCGGGAGGCGGGAGCACCTGCTGCGCCCGGGGTCCCTCCCTGGCCGGGGATCGAACTCGTGCTGTGGGGGCTGCGGCAGCGCCACAGTGCTGGGACTTACCCCTGGGCCCCCCTGGGGACCAATATCCCCTAGTTTGAGCCCTTCCCTTCCTCCCTTCCCCCGCTGCAGGCCTCAGCCTGTGGCCAGCCTGCAGTTCTCACACTGACCTTCAGATCTAACGTATCTTACAGCATCTCCACATCCAGCGTTACACAGAATTGCAGTTTGCAGGCCAGGGTCTGCTCGCGTCCCCGGCGCGTCGTCCCTGGGGGCCGCCTTCCGTATTTGCACGCCTGTGTCCCCCTCAGACCTGTGGGTGCCCTGCAGATCGTGACAGTGGGTTCTCACTTTTTTTTTAAGGTTCATTTATTGATGCACACAGAACTGGGCTACAGGCCGGAGGTGCGGGCTTGTGAGAGGCTTCAGCAGAGACAGAGCGGGGAGCAGAACGGGCAGATGGACCAAGTCCACTGCTGAGGGGGCAGCGGGGAGACCGGAGGGGCCTTCTGCGCCTGTGGTCACCTCCAGGCGGGGGCTGAATCTGGACGGATGGGCAGTGCTGCGCCCCAACCCGCTGCCCACCAGGGAGGACCCAGGTTCTCACTTTCATCTCCCAGGTTGCCCCGCGGCGGTGTGGCACAGACTCCGTGCCAGCGGCCTTCACCTTACAGATACGCGAGCCCACGGACCGGGACCCAGAGACGGCTCACAGGTGAGCTCGCGTTCAGCAGATGTGCTTACAGCTGCGGAGCAGGCTGAACCAAGTGAAATATGAGGCTGCACAATTTACTTTTATAAATGGTAAGCGAGGCTAGTTTTGACACCCCTTTGCCTAAGTTGCATAAATTCAATTTTCCTCTCAGTGGGTGGCGCAGCGGACAGCGTGGCTTTGAGTCGATCTCCTCTGCATTCGCCTCCTGGGTCCGGCCTGCGCGAGGCGTGTGGCTCGGAAAAGGAAATTTAAACTCTGGGTGGAAACAGTACATACTTTCTCGGCTAGATGGTAATTTGAATCGGAACAGCGTCGTGTGTTTTACGTAACTATTGTGCATCTGGTATGCGGAATCCTGGTTGTTGAGTAAACGGTGAGTTATCACTTTTGCTGTGAAGATTCATAAAAGCTGGAAGCGCGGTGAGACCTGAATCCCATTTGTCCCACACGCTGCCTGCGAGGGCCGGTGCGCTCCACGCTTCACACTGCGGGGTGCAGCTGCCGTTGGTGTCATTTTCAAGACTTCCCGATGCATAACCGCCCCTGAGCTGTGGGTTGTGGAATCATGACCTCTGACATGAAAAATATCTGAGGACTTCCTCTTTTGCTAATACCGTTTTCTCATTAGGAAATATAAAAACAAGGGCCCTCCCTGGTGGCGCAGCGGGTTAGAGCGCAGCACTGAGAAGCTCAAGCCGCTTCCGCAAGAGTTCGATCCCGCCCGCCCTGGAGGTGACCACATGGCGCGGCAGACCTCTCCTGACCCGCCCGCTGCTCCCCTCAGCAGTGTGCTTCGTCGATCTCCCTGTTCTGCTCCCAGCTCTGTCTCTGGTGAAGCCTCTCACCCTCCGCATCTCTGGCCTGTACCCCAGTTCTGGATGAATAAATAAATAAATCTTTAAAAAAGGAAAAAAAGAAATAGGAAAATAAAGCCTTTCAGGGGATTCAGTCATCATTATTGTAGCTGTACTTGTGATCTGTTTAAATCCAATTTCGGGGTCTCCCTCATGGCTCAGGGGTTACGTCTCAGCACTGTGAAGCTGCCGCAGCCCCTGCAGCACCAGTTCGATCCCAGCCAGGGAGGGACCCCAGGGCGCAGCAGACCCCTCCTGTCTCCTCGCTGTCCCCTCAGCAGTGGATTCCAGTGGATCTGCCTGTTCTGCTCCCCGTTCTGTCTCTGCTGGGTCCTCTCACCCCCGCACCTCTGGCCTGTACCCCAGTTCTTGGATGCATAAATAAATCAATCCTGAAAGAAATGTAAAAAAGTAACTTTTTCTGAAAGGGAAACCAAGCTGCCGGCTTTGGGCTTGCAGTCCAGCTGGATGCTGCGGCAAGTGGCCGAGTGGCCGGGCCCTCGCGTGTCTGATGACTCGGAGGCAGGACAGTGCCTGTCAGGACTAAAGCGTCAAGGGAAGTTTCTGGAAATGTCAGCGTTCCCGGGGGGACGGATGCTTCTAGCAAGTTCGAGCAAGAGAAGTAGAAACAGTCAGGCATCGCACGTTTGCTCAAGGGTTCACAGTTTGCAGGGAGGGCAAACTGTGAAAGGAGTAAAAGGAGGAAGGAGGGCGTGGAGACGGGACGGCAGGAGGCCGGGGGCTTCTGTGGCCCGCTGCTCCCAGAAGCCTCCAGGCGAAGCCAGGGCAGGCCGAGCCTGGCTGTCTGTGGCCAGCCTGTGTCCTGTCTCCACGCAGGCACACCGAGGCGGTGAGAGCGCAGGGACAATCACGCACGGGGACACCACGAGCTTGTGTGTTGTGTCTAGAAGGAGCTAGCGGGTGGCGTTACTGGCGTGCGCAGCTGACAGAAATGATGTCTCTGGCGCTGATGAAAGGTCTGAGGAAATTATTTCCAAAGAAACCGTGAGCCTAGTCTGGAAAACTCTGTCCCTGCTCAAGCCACCACCGGCAGGCTGCCTGTCACACCCTCGCCCTGCACCTCTGGCCTGCACCCCAGCTCTAGTCTGCATAGATAGATCTTTAAAGCAAGGTTGTGTTAAGCAAGAGATGAGGCGCACACATCTCTGTAAGTGCATTCTCCTTTTGCAGCCCCTAGATTTCCCAGAATTGGCTGTGTTGGGCAGGGTGGGTGTGAGCGGGGAGAGATGAAGCTCTTTATCCTCCTCTGGGCAAAAGCCCTCCCTGGGCTGTCTTGTCTCTCTCAGGTGGACTCACCTTTCAGGTGGAGCGTGTGTGTCCCTGCTGCACAAGGCCTGCGAAGTGGGGTGAAGAGCAGCCTTCCTGGGGGCTGGCGGGGGCCGCACCACAACCCTGGCGCAGCCTCTGGCCTGTACCCCAGTTCTGTATGCAAAAATAAAAAAAGTTTAAAAAATGCAACACGGTATTTTATTGCAGTTCATTGTGTAACACTCAGCCAATTGCAAATGATCTAAATCTCTAGAGCCATTTTCATATTGTGAACTTTGCGTGGATGTGAACACAAAGACCTGTACCACACAGCTGTATTTTTTTCTTTATTTTTATAGGCTGTTTCATAGGAGAAGATGAAAAACAACAGGTGTCCAATATTCTGAAGGATGTCATTATGGAGTTGCCTAGGTGACGCCCTGGGATGTGTTATCACGCTACGTCTCCTGCTCTTGGGAGTAAGTGGAAGTGGGAAAGAGGCAAGACCTGTAGCTGAGTCTTCAGAAGAGAACCTGCATCGTCGCCGCGATAAGCAAGAGTGGGCAGAAATGTGTCAGTTATCCTCACCCTTTATTCACTAAGCCAGACACGCCCCTCCTGTCACACTGCGCGAGGTAGTGCAGGCACTGAACCTAGCAGCCTCAGTCGGTGGGGAGCCCGGATATAAACACCCGTGGTGCCCTGCAGGGTGGCTCATTGCCCATAAGGTCGGGGATGTGCTGCGTAACGGCGGGGCTCACAGAAGGGCGTGCGTGTGCGACACTCACTAGGGAGTAGCCATCCTGGAGGTCAGGGATGTCTCTGGCTTTGGAGAACACACAACAAGTTTTCTCGGCAAAATCATGGTGGACTGCCTGTAAGAAGCACCTAGCCCAATGATAGGGCAGGTGGAGTGTGTCATTTACGGAGAGATTGGGTTGATTTTTCCCTGGAACTTGTTTGAACTGACGTAACATTGCCTGTAACACTGTCCACGATTTAGGGGAATAGTTTCCACCTCTTCAGATGCATGTCAGCACCCCCACACAGCCAGGGCACCCTCATCTTCCTCCATAGTCGGTTGGACCCTCCCACCCTAAGCTCCCTGTCCCCGATGTCCACTCTGGGAGCCTCAACTCTATAGCCAGATTTCAGCATTATTTGTCTGTTTTTCTCCCTCACCCACAGATGCGTGAAACCTGCATAAGCATGGACAAAATACCAAAAAAAGTATGTATTTTAATTAATTAATTAGAAATTCAGTAATGTTCTAAATTTAGTGTCTAGGAAGAATGAGAGTGAGAAAATTTCCACCCTAATTCTTCTTTTCCCAGGAAACTAATTTTTCATTTTTCTTAAATATTCCTCAATACATCATTTATGCATGCCCAATTAAGTGTATTCAAAGTACATTTGTATAGTATCGTATACATGTGTAGGTTTGTACTTTTATATATCATGACACAATACAGATTTCCATTATAAATATGTCACTCAGGTCTTACCTCAAGGCCCCTCCCCCAACAGCGCCCCGCACAAGCAGGCTCGCCCACACCTCAGCTTCCTCACCACGGCGTCACGCTCTGAGATTGCCTGTGTGGGTTATTTTGCCATTTCGATTGTCGCTGGTTCGTCGCTGCGCAGGTTCCGGACCGTGGGCTTGGGAAGCAGAGACTGTCTGGCGCCCGGGCGCTTCTCTAGCGCCTGCACCTCGGCCCTGCTGACTTCCAGGCCCGGAACTGGCTGTTCCATGAATGAATGACTCTCGGGGGGGCGAAAAGAAAACACCCCAGTGTAGCTGTGGGAAATGCCATGGTCGTACCAAGTAGAGAAGAGAGGGAAGTTAGCGGAGCCTTTCCTGAACACGGCTGTGCCTTCAGTCCGCTCTTAGTCTCTCCTCTATGCTCGCAACATACATTTTCTTGGTGGTCTCATTTATTTTTGTGAACTTAGTGGGCGATTGGGGGGTGGCGGGGAGCAGCAGGCGACTCGGGAGAGGTCTGCCAATCCACGTGGATCACCTCCGGGGCGGGATCCGACTTGCACTGAAGCGCCCGGCCAGCTTGCAGTGCTGCATCCTGACCCGTTGTGCCACCAGGGAGGGCCCTTGGCGGGGGATTTGGAAGTTATCACAGTACAGCTCCAGCACAGACTTCTCTTGCTTCACCATGTTTCACCAATAACACCCAAGGCAGAGCGCATTGATCCTCCACATCGAAGGGAAGGAGGCATGCTTTTATTATTATTTTTTTAAGATTTATTTATCTATGCATACAAAGCTGGGGTGCAGGCCAGAGGTGCAGGGGCAGTGAGAGGATTCACCAGTCAGTGGGGAGCAGAACAGGCAGATCGACAAAGTGCACGGCTGAGGGGAGCAGCGGGGAGACAGGAGAGGTCTGCCATGCCCTGTGGGTCACCTCTGGGGCAGGGATCGAACTCGTGCTGAAGTGGCTGTGCTTTAGCCCTTGTGCCACTAGGAGGGCCCAGGAGGCATGACTTTGGAGCTGTCTTGAATTAGGCATTTTCGTGTGTGAGTCTTGATATTAGTAACAGCCATAGGATACTAGGTGTTAACCTCATGACGATAGGAGAAAACACAAGCTTAGAGAGTTGAATTGATACGGGTAAGGGGTTGCCTGGGAGAGCAAACTCATTTGACTCCGACTGCCCGCTGCAGGAGCTGTGACAATCAGGTCCTGCAATGCCAGCGTGGAAGATCAGGCCTTCAGGGTACAAAGCAGGAGCCATCAAAGAGGCGCCTTGGCCTTCACTGAGGATTCAGCTGCTGGGCAAGGTAGAGGGTGTGTTTTGTGAACAGGATGATGAATGTAGGAACTGGAGGAAATTGGAAAACTGAAGTTTTAGAAAGGATCGGTGAATCTCTGGAGGAAGGAAATAGGGACTTGATTTGATTGGTTTTTTTCTGAATGTTTAGAAATTGAAATCGGATAGTTGAATTCAGCAAGGTTGCCGAGAGAGACAGCTGATGAAATGCCTTTGAAATGTGTTTAGAAGATAGAATACGCTCAAAATGAAAGGGGGGGGGGGTGAGAAAACTAGATGCTTTTTAATCAGAAGGGACAAGTTCCCAAAATAATGCGGAAAGTTTCAATTAAGCTAGCATTTCAAAGTATGGCCAGAGATCACACGCATCCCATGATGATAAATTGTAGATTCCGCCCTCTGGAGCTTCTAACTTGGGGCCTGAAGTATATAATGCGTTATACTTCTGAAGAAGAATGAGAACTACCAGCACACTTCAGTAGCTTCTATCATTGTCTCCGGAGTCTGGTCGGCCTTGACAATTCTTAAATATCAAATGCCCCAATGCACGATCTGGATATGTCTCACAAGAAAAAAACCCGGTCCACACATAGAAGAAATCTGTCAGACTTGCAAATATCCTGAAAGATGTACTGAAACACTAGGTCTTTTGGTTCAAACATGAAGATAGGATGCTCTTTAGCTAGTGAAACGCTGGAGACAAGAAGTCTGAAGAGTGAGGAGCGAGGAAACTGCGAGGCGGTTGGCGGGTGCTGACAAGATGGACGGAGCTCATTCCCCTCAGCAGTCTGTGGAGGCTGCTTCTGTGCCGGCGACTCCAAGGCGGTCAGGAGCCGCCCACGGCACTGTGGTGAGCCAGGGCACGGTGTTATTCCTTAGGCTCACTGGAGACTCCGAATTAGACAAACCTGGTCTCTGAAAGCTTGTTCTTTGTTGGAGGGAAGCGCAAAATAAAGTTTATAACTTGAGGTGAAAGCCAACACCATGATGAGGTATCCCCTCACCTCTGTGAGGATGGCCTAGCACACAGCGGGAGGCGAGGCTGTGGGGGAGGAGCGGCCTGGTCAGGCGGCGGGAGACAGTGCAGAGATGTCCCGGAGCTGGAAAGCAGAGGCCCCCCAGAATCCGGCAGCTGCTCCCAGGCCTCTCAGCAACGATGTGAAACGCATTTCCAAGGCCTCTGCACCCCTGGCTTCCGCAGAGCGCTAGGCCTCGGGGAGCAACCGCCCCAGGAAGGCTGCTGAGCAAGGAAGAGGGGTGCAGGCGCCCCAGGGAGTCCTGCTGACTCTGGAGAGACTCAGAGCCCGCCCTGTGCAGCAGGCTGAGCCGCGAGCTGCTCAGTGACTGGGTCAGGAGACACAGTCCTGGCGCTTCACTGCGGGGGTGAAGCACAGGAAGGAAGAGCAGACAAAACCCAGCAGGCCGCACGGGCTGCCAGGGAGGCTGACAGGGCGGGGCGGCGTGGGGGGCTGAGGCGGGGGAGGGCAGCGCTGCGCTGGGGGGTGGGCCAGACCAGGGGAGAGGGGCCCGTGCTCCTGAAATATGTGGTGTCGTTACCTCAAGGCAAACAAACCCGAGACCTCTGGCAGGGTCCCCTGTCACGTGGTACTACTTGTGCCTGTGCTTATGGGGGACACTTCGCCCCCCACAGCCAGCTCCCTCCGCGAGGAGGGAAGGAGGCTCTGGGCGCTCGCTCGGTGGCCCCATGAGTCATGCAGGGCCTGAGAGACCAGGCGGGGAGAGAGCTGCCTCCCCGCGTGCAGGACCCTGGAGTCTAGCGGTCGCCCCTCCCCCGGCCTCGCCTGCGGGAGCCGCAGCAGGTGACACTGGCCGAGCACCAGCCTGAGGGCGCCCTGCTGGGCACTACCTGGCCCGGCCTGGGCTTCTGCGGGCCAGGAGCAACCTCTGGGCTTTTTAGGGGGGCCGCGGGGAGGGGGGGCCAGTCGCAGGACAGAGCACCTGAGGCGACAGGTCCCCCTTCAGCCCGTCATGCTCCAGGGCGGCCTCAGAGCACTGTCAGCTCCGCCTCTTATCCAAGTCAGGTCAAGATGTCCGCACGGGGTGACTCAGACGCCAGGGCGAGCAGGGGGAGCTGGCGAGTCGCTGCGTCCTCCCTCGTGGAGCCCAAAAGCTTCTCAGGGCAAGAGCCGGAGCGGGGACCTTTCCTTCCTCCACCCTCCCCGGCCGCGCACTCGCTTCAGTGCCGAGATGCTGACATGCACCCCAAGCTGAGGGAACAGCAGGGCGCCTCTCCCCAGCTGTGTGGCCAACACAGGCCAGCGAAGGGGCAGCGCTCCGGGCGGCACCCACCGGGCATTAAAGACAGGCGCCTGGTGGCCACACTCGTGTCAGCGGCGAGCCTCTGTCCACAGCTTAACAGTTGCGCAGCACAGGGCTTCTGCCGTGGGGGTGGCCACCACACGCTCCCGGGGGGGGGGGCGCCCACAGGCCTCCGCGGCGCCTGGTGCTCCCCTCGCGCCCTTCTAAGGCTCCTCAGGCGCCAGCTCCCAGCGTCCCTCTTGGAGCCGCTTTCCAGGGGTCTCTGGCCCTTTGCTTGCTTTTCCCACACCCCGCCCGGCTGACTCGCAGGCGCTTCACCCTTCGGGCAGCCGTCCCTGTTGCCGCAGAAGGTTATCACTGCTCTTTAAAGATGTGTTTATTTGTGCACACAGAACTGGGGTACAGGGCAGAGGTGGGGGTGCGAGGACACCCCAGACACAGAGCGGGGAGCAGACGGGCGGATCTACTGACACCCACTGCTGAGGGGGCAGCGGGGTCAGGAGGGGCCTGCGGCGCCCGGGGTCCCTCCCTGGCCGGGCCGAGCTCTCTCTGCAGCGGCTGCGGCAGCTCCACAGTGCTGCGCTTGAACCCCTTGCGCCACAGGGGGCCTCGACTTTATCTTGCTTGACCCCCGAGTACTATCCCATTGATAGATCCGCCACATCTTGATCCACGCATCTGCTTGGGGCATTTAGGTGGCCCAAACAAGCTTAAAACTTGGGGAGCAGATGCCTGAGCATCTGTTAAGACAGGCAACATTTTTTCTAACTGAGGTACTGTTGGTTCTCAGGACTGTGACTCGGAGGCGCGGGGTCACCCCCTGACATGTGAGTTCCGACCCACAGCCCCCACCGGGGCACCCGGCTCCCCCCGCCCCCGCCCCGCCAGGGCCCAGCAACCGCCTTTCGGCGTCCTCCGCCCGCCTGCGTGTCCCCGCACGGCAGACCGGCCGCTGCTGCGTCCATGACTTGGCCATTTCCACGGCGCCTCAGTGAGTGCGGGAGCGCAGCTGCGCGCGCGGCTCTGCCCCTTGAGGCAGACACCTAGGACTGAGGCAGACACCTAGGACTGAGGCAGACACCTAGGACTGAGGCAGACACCTAGGACTGAGGCAGACACCTACCTAGGACGGGGATGTGAGCTCACATGGTCGATCCGCTTTGATCTAAACCATCTGATGCTTTTATACATTTCGTCCAGGTAGGCTCTATCCCACTCCTGCGCTCCTTGTGCTGCCTGCCCCTGGCCAAGGGCCTCCCTGGCCTGTCCCTGGCCTGACTTGCCTCAGTTCCATGGGGGGGGGGGTGTCTGTGGGGGGCCGGCTTGGCAGAGGTGCTTCTTCCCAGAGCTTTCTGGCAGTTTCTAAGGAGAAGTGACATTCCTGAGAGTGGGCCCCCCCACCCCCCGCCGCGTGGCTGAGTACAGTGTGAAACAGCCCCTGTTGCCTACCTGCAGGGAGACAAATAAGCTTCATTTTTTTTAAGACCCTGAGATTCAGGAATTTTATTACCTAGGTCATCTTGACCTCTGCAGAAATTGGTACTCAAAATGGGATGGGTAGCAGCAAGCTGAAGTATATAAAGCAACTGGCATCAACTTAATGATCAAAGTGTGGACGGCCAGAAAATTGCCCCTGCAAAGATGAACATGGGGGTTCTGGGTGCCAGGAGACAGCCAATGAAATGGGCACCCTGGGTTTTGGGGAGAAAAGCAAACCTTTTTTTTTTTTTTTTGTGGTATGTGCTGGTTGTTATGCCTGTTTTTGATAAATTACTAATGGAAAAACATGGGCTGAGAAAAAAAATTGGACAGATCTCAAGGAGAAAAGAAGAAGGCTAGAAAGACACTGTTCTTGGGGTCACAGAATTACAACAGGAAGCTGTTCTTCAGTCCCTAACATTAAAATCAAAACTGAGGGAAAAACTCAAAGCAGCAAAGTTTGATTCAAACAGGGCCTTTCATCGGGGGTCAGGTCAGACAGATGGGGGACAGCTAGCACCTGGGAGCCCTTCGTTACGCACCTTGGGGCTACTTTGGGATCCCAGTCAATGGCAGAGTTCTAGGTTGAGATTCAATTCTCTTGGAACTTTAAAGATATTTTTCTCCATTTTTGGGCTTCTGCCATTGCTACTGAGAAAGATAAATAGGCTCTCCCTGGGGGTGCAAGGGGTTACGTCTCAGCACTGTGAAGCTCTCCACAGCCCCTGCAGCACAAGTTGGATTCTGGCCAGGAAGGGACCCCCAGGGCGCAGCAGACACCTCCTGTCTCCCCGCTGCCCCCTCAGGAGTGGATTTCAGTAGATCCACCTGTTCTGCTCCCCGCTCTGTCTCTGGTGGAGCCTCTCTCCCCCCACACCTGTGGCCTGTACCCCAGTTCTTATACGCATAGACGAATAAACCTTTAAAAATAAGAGAGAGAGGCCCTTCCTGGTGGTGCAGCGGGTTACAGCGCAGCACTAAGAAGCTAAAGCCACTTCCGCATGAGTTTGATTCCCGCCTGCCCCGGAGGTGACCACATGGCGTGGCAGACCTCTCCTGACCCGCCCGCTGCTCCCCTCAGCAGTGGACTTCGTTCATCTGCCTGTTCTGCTCCCCACTCTGTCCCTGGTGAATTCTCTCACCCTCCGCATCTCTGGCCTGTACCCCAGTTCCATATGAATAAATAAATAAATCTTTAAAAAAAAATAAGAGAAAGAGGGAGAGATAAAGGCAGCCAACTGCCTCTTCTTTTAGAAGACAGTATTTCCTTCTGTTGTGTCCATGATCTTATGTCTTCTTTGTTCAGAAAATTAATTTTGGTGGCTGGGTCAGGTTTTATTTATTTAAGAGTAGCCTTCTGGGCCATTTTTGTGCCAGGAGATCTCTGACCTGCATTACCTTCCAGTGCTGCCTTTTGTCTGTTTTGTTTCGGTCTCTGAGGCGGGCCTGTTAGGCCTTGTTCTGTCTCAGCGCTTCCCTGCTCCCACTCTCCTTCCTCTTCCTGCTCCCTGGTCTTCTTCCTCTCTTTCGCCTTTCACAGTTCGGCATTTTCTGCCTCAGAGTTTGATATCAGTCTCTGCAGTAAACTGGTTATGCTACAAACAGCTGAGTTTCAATTTCCAACATGACTTATGTATATTTATTTCTGGAGGAATCTTTTGTATGTTGTCAAATATGCCTGGTTGTTTTTGGAGACACATTATTTCATTTCCTGCTTTTTCACTCTGGCTTTTATTTCTTTAGGTGTGTTAATATACTTTTGGTATAGTCATCATCTGAAAAATCTCAATATCTAAAGTCTTGAGAGTTCGAAGTGTATTGTTTATTTCTGCTGGCTCTTTCTTGGTGAATTATTTATTCGCGTGTTTGGTAAAAGTTAGTTAATGAGATAATGATTAGATAAACGTGATCTTTTGAAGCCTTTTCTCTAACCAGGGTTTGATTTACTCCTGCCTGAGTCACAGTGAGATAGCTTAAGTTGAATTTCACGTATTTTTTCCTGATTCCTTCTACAGAATACTTTTTGACCTAATTTGTTAAAATAATTTCAAGATTATATAAAAGTGGTAACATCTGCATGTCTTTTACCAAGCTTTCCTGAATTCTTAGTAGTCCAATTTGTTCACTTGTTTGCTTGTTAACTTGTTCATTCTCTCTTTATCTTCCTAATCTGTCATCTGCCCCTCATTCATCTGTCATTTTCAATCATCTCTCATCTATCAGTATCTGTCTATCATTATCTATCCATCTATTAATCATCTATCTACAGTCTATCCCCGATCTTTCCAAGATCAGTTGAGAACTACCCTCGGGCACGGCCACAGACCTCTTTCCCAAAGCTTCCTTGCTTACCTGATGCATCCTTATGCATCTTCTGTTATAGAATTTAGCACATCGTCTGGATAGTTCTTATTACTCTACTTGCTTCCTTGGGTAACGTCACATTTGTCCAGGTGGAGATTGTGCTACGCTTCGTGTAGCCTTGTGCCTAGGACAGAGGGAGCATATATAGGTTCTCAAAATAGAGATTTGGTCTCAGTGCTTTTAGTTTACGCGTCCTCTGCAGCAGTGGAGAGCTTCTGTGGCCCCTGGTTTTAGAACAAGAAAAAGATAAGACATTAATATTTTCCAAAATGACTAGACACCCTGATGTGACTTTTTTTTAATGTAAGAAAAGATTGCTATTCATATTTATTTTAAAACTCATTTCAGGACTGCAGGAGAAAGAGTAGGCTTTTCTTTTGTATTAAGTAACAGTACAAGGAGCATATTAGCACCTGCTCTCATTCTGCAGCCCAGAGCATATTAAAGTACCTCTCTCAATTCAATAGGCGCTTTCTGATCACGCCAGGCTCTGCTTGAGAAGAACATAAATGTATAACAGGCTGATGACTCTGAGAGGGGAAAATTAAAAGGTTGCCAGTGGAAGAAAGGGAACTTTCTATTAGAAAATTATATTTAAAAAAACTTTGGAATCTGGGGGGAGAGCCAAAATATACATTGTCACCCCATAAAAGATGACTTGAGATGGTTGGGAAGTTGGAAGGGGAAGGAAAATGGTAAAAGGCAGAACAGATTCAAAAGGAAGCCTAGCAATTAGGCCCAGGAGGAACAGTCCCTCCAGCTGAGACACGAGAGCGGCCGAGCAGCTGACGCGAGCTCCGTAGCTTTTAAATCTGAAGAAAAGGGAAGATACTCAAGACACAATAATCCATGTGGCCGGGTGTCTCTTTCCTTAAGCTACCGTAGCCGTAAAGCTTCATTCTTCTCCGCGGTTTATGGGGGAAGTGCTTGCAGGAGCACTGGTCGGTCTGAGCACGCGCAGTCAGGCCGGCCCTTCCTATAGTGACTGAGTCTGGAAGGAGGAGGAGGCCCAGCCATGGGCTGGCCTAGCCCTCAGGAGAGACGGCTTCCTCCCCAGCAGTGTTTAGTTCCCGCTCTCACGCCGACATTTGACATGCAGGTTCTCAATGATAGAATGAACTTGCAGCAAAACTGTGAAGAGAATTATGGGGGGGGGGGGGGGGGGGCGGAATCTCAGCCTCTGCTCTGTCCCCGCATCGCTCTCTCTCCCTGCCCCTTCCCTGTCCACCCCCCCCCCCACATAGATAACTTATTTAAACACAAAAGGAGACATTCAAAATATTTTAAGGGCTTCAAGGTACTGATCGTCCTTCCACCAAAGCCTTCATTCTGAAGCTCTCTGCAGACTTTCTAATGAAACTGTCCAAGAACTCAAGGTCAGACTTTACTGTCGGTGGGGCTATAAAAGAAACAGAGACACTGTGTTTTCGTGTGGCTTAAGAAGTACGTAAGCAAACATGTGTTTCTTTAGCACCGTTTTGTAAGCTTGGAGGTTGATACTTCTACTGTGTCGCCAAAGACTTTTTCAAAAGTAGGGTTGCTCGCTGAGGATTTGGCCCAGGGGAGTTAAACATGCTCTATTAGCTTATCTCCTTTGCAAAGTCTGTCGTGGTCTTCGTCTCGCATTGCCACAGACAAGAGAACACGCTCACAGGTCCCTCGCTTTGACCAGTGCGGCATGTTTAACCCATTCCCGTAAGACTCTGCTGGTCTCGCTCAAACATGGCCATGCCAGTACTGCTCGATGGACGGTAGATGTTCATATCCTCAGTAAACATAGACGGTGATTCTTGAAAAAACGATTTCATGTGTCTTTTGGAGCAAAAAGTCCCAGTCGGCAGCTCCAGACCAGCAGTGGTGGACAGCTGGAGAATGCACAGAAAGGGCACCTGGAGGGCCGTGGCTCGGTGGCTGGGGCGTGAGGCCTGTGGCCGTGGCTGGAGGCCCCAGTGGTTTGACTTTGAGACTTTGAGCTTCTAGCAAGTGTGACCTTTGCAAATAATTTTTTTTACTGAAGTCCTCTTGGTTTACATGCTAGTGTTTTGGAAGTAGAGAGGGCACAGGTGGACCGTGGGTGCCAATGGTGGTGCCCTCCCGTGCCCACACTTGTGCAGGCTTGCTGATTTTGGTTTGCTGAAGTAGAGCTCCTTGGCCTGGAGGCCAGCAGAGTCCGAGGCCCCGGGGTTAGCTGATGCAACACCTTGTCTACACACACACGCACAAACACATACACACATGCACACATACACAGCCACTCGGGCCTTGCAGTCAATGCTCACTGACACACTTTGCAGACAGACTCCCACGCCAGTCTTATTCTGGCCCTTTCTGAGCCCTGCTGACCTTTCTGTCTGTCACTCTGCCTTCTCCATAGCCACAGGCCCTGTCAAATACTCTCCGAGTGGTAGCTTAGTACTATTTTCCTGTTACTCTGAATTTTAAATTCAGATTTTCTGATCCCTACCCCACCCCAGCCTAAACAACCTTTCCCAACCTTTGAAGACACCACGGTCTCATGTTCAGTCTAGATTCTGGTGAGTTCAAGGAGATAGTGTCATGGGTTACTGGGCCAGCTCTTCCCAATGAACCTGCCACGCGTCAATGATTCTTTATTTCTTGTAACTCTACTAAATAATTTTATAAACCTTTAAATATCTTCTGTGTACTCTTAAAAGGGCTGTTTGTAGATGCAATAACTGATTTCCTTGTTTTCTCACTTGTTGCTATTTTTAACCAGTCCTATCTCAGTCCTTACTCAAATTATTATTTATTATTTGAGGGCTAATAATGCTTTTATCCTACTTTTATAGAACTAGTGTGAGTGAATGCAGTTCTGCCGTTTTCTTTTAGGAGGCATGACTCAAATATCTAACAGTCTCATTCCTCGAGAAGAAAGATGCATAAATAATGGGGTGTTTTCCACCATTGATCATGTATCTTAGTTTGCTGGCGTCATTGACAGTTTGCTTTTATTTATTTTTTTTTATAGCACACAGTAAGTTTATTAAGGAAAAGAGAAAAAGGAAAGTGAGGATATTCATCACTTCCTTTTCGCCCCCCAAACGTTCCCAAGACTCTGGGCAATAAATTCCATAGCCAGCTATTATTTTTAAACTTAAGTAACTGTAATTTCTAAATGAGACTCGAATATGTAAACTTTTAACAATGAAAATGCAGTAATCAACGTATCTGCCTGTTGCATTTGAGCTCATCAATTGCGTTATGAATTCACGTTGGAGGTTTTCATGTAGTTTAGAACTTCTTCCTTTTTCACACGTCGTTAACCAAATTTCATTTCAGTTATCCACATGTACAGCTCACAGTTTAGGCAACTAGACATTTGTACCTGGTAGGCCTCTAGTATTGAAGAAAAGACGGTTATTTAAACAGGCTAAGTGCTTTAGCAGGTCCACCCGACGGACCCAGCCCTTCCCGCCCTCAGCTGAGACGCTGTGCTGAGCGGCCGCCGCCCCCCAGCTCCGCGCACTCCCGCCCGCCCCCACAACACTCACACAGTTACCCTACAGACTGGGAGCAGGGCCCAGCTCCAACACTCGGCCTCTTCGCCTAAGTCCTATGTCCTGCTGGGCTCGTGGGCGACAGCTTGTTCCCGTCGCCTCTCCCAAAGCTGAGTCCGCGAGTCTGGCGGCACCTGGCAGGGTGTGTGTGTGGTGAGTGTGTGATCGTCCTATTCCACAGGGCTCCTCAGTTTCACTGCTCCCCTGCCGTATGTGCCAATAGAATTTATTTTCTTTTTTGCAGTATTGTCCTAAGTTCAAATGCACCTTCTGCTCCTTCCTGGGAGATCTTCTCTTCTCTCCATGGTGCTGCTAGACAGCTGGCAGGTGGCCCGCGCAGGCCTGTTCTCTCTGCCGGCCTCTTCTGACCACAGGACCTGTTCCGGCCCACAAATGAGATTGATTGTGAAGCAACACTCCTTTTCTAAAATACTTGGTCTTCACCTTCACCATTCTTTGCTCTTTAGAAACAAAAGGCACAAAAACTTACCACCCTGTGTTTTTTGCCTCGACCCTCAGTCAGCGAACGCAGAGTCAGCCACAGATGCACAGAAACAGCACGTGAGCCAGAATCGCAGCGTGTGTCCCAGGCCAGCCATCGGCCATGGGGGACCGTCACCGGAGCTGTGTAGCACCCCAGCAGCTGCCCGGGTGAGGCACAGGGACAGGCGCGGCCCCTCCTTCCCTGGTGTGACGGCCTGTGTTCAGGCCCTCTCTGCTGACTGCCCAGTGGCCACAGGTGAGTCCCACGGCCGGTGGCTGATCTACATTTGGACAGCAGTTTCGCGCCACCAGGGAGGGCCCTCGGTCTAGATTTTTTTTAATAGTCCCTTGGTTCTGGAAGGTCACCCTCAAGAACAACACTTTGGAGATGAGATGTGTGTTCTGCCACGCATGGGCGGGCATTTCACGGCATCCCAGCTGCTGGCATCCTCAAGGGCAGGACACTGGTGAGCTGGTGAAGCCCATTTTCGTACTTTGCAACAGTGAGTCTAGACTATCTCAACAGTGTGTGATGTTCTCTTGCAGCTGCAGGTAAGTGTAGCTAGAACGACATCTTCCAAATTCAGGCACAGGTATAGTTCAGTGTCCCAGCTAGCCAGTTATAATGCCAGTCAACAAGACAACACTTTCTGCCATGCACACCCCGAGCCGGACTTGGGAGCTGGGACCCCAGCCCTGTGCTTTTCCATAAATGCCAGCCACCTGTTTCTGTGTTTCACTGGGCCCCGTTTTGAATAACCCAGATCTCACAGCTAGCTCAAACGGGAACAGCTTTATTTTTATATTGATCTTTAAATCAGACTCTTCAAATATTTAGGAGACTGAAAAAGTCAGTATCTGATCTGCCCACAAGCTAGTTCAGCTTGTTTTATAAACCTATGATTGGTGCTCTCTGACCCTTCCAAGGAAGAGGTGACTACAGTTTTATAAAAAAACGGAAAGATTGGCCCTCCCTCGTGGCGCAGCACAAAGAAGCTTAAGCCACTTCCGCATGAGTTCGATCCCCGCCTGTCCCGGAGGTGACCACAGGACGCGGCAGACCTCTCCTGACCTGCCCGCTGCTCCCCTCAGCAGTGGACTTTGTCGATCTGCCTGTTCTGCTCCCCGCTCTGTCTCTGGGGAATCCTCTCACCCTCTGCATCTCTGGCCTGTACACCAGTTCTGTACGAATAAAAAAAAAATCTTTAAAAAAAAACTGGAAAGATTAATTATAATTAATCTGCAACTGGAATTGAACTGGAAATCATTTTCAAGTGGCATCCTTAGAGACAAGTTACGAGTAAAGTCACTTTAAAACTCGTCTAAAATAATCAATGTGACTTGCTTTGGATTATTAAATGGAAAACAGCCTTCGGAACCCTGGCCTTAAGTTGTCTTTGATAGGCCTTTTATGCCCATAAAGGTACCATTCACTTGTAATCATACATAATGGGCACCTCTTATGAGGTTGCTCTCAGGGACAATTATTTTACCTCACTGTTCTCGGTGGGTCATCATCGTATTTTATTATTCCCCTCCTCCATTTGATGAGGGGATTATTAAATTAAGCTACTAGTTTCAGGTTTGATCGAAACAGGTGCAGCCTTGCTGAGACTCACGGACCTGGTGAAGTGGGCACCTGAAATCCCCTGCTTTCTCCACTGCTCATTAACAACCTATGCCCAGTATTTACAAATATAAGAAAACGAAGAGCATTTTATTCACGACACTCTTTGGGACAGTGCAATAATTTTTTATCGCTTGGAAAATCTCAAAGGAGTACAAGCAGAATTCCTCCCTGTGTCTGGCTGGATGAGCTCCAATTTCCAGGGGTTGGGGTGGGGGAGGGGGGTGGGCAGAGAAACAGCCCAGCCTTCCTGATGGAGAATGAGGAGATGTTTTTTTCCCCCATCCCAAAACTATGCTATCTGATAAACTTAATATATGTGTTCCTATTTCACCCTGTCTCTCTTAAATGCTTTTTTTTTTTTTTTAGCAAAATGTTCAGATGACCTGAACTATTTGTAGCCTCAGACTAAACTATGATGACTAAGGTTTGGGAAAACTTGACTCAATGGTAGAGGTCAGACTTTGAATCCAGGCCACTGAACCCCACAGCCCACCTGCCCAGTTCTCTTCCAAGACAACTGTAGGTGTAGTCCGTCAGGGTATTCTCTCACCGGCTCTTCAGATTTCATAACACTGCCCATCCGTTCTGGCCCTGGGAGTGTCCACGCAGAGGCTGGGGGCCAGGAGTGAACATGCCGTTAGAGATTTCCTTCCTTGCAGAAAGTTGAGTTGGGTGGTGTTTAGTTCGATTTCTAATGTATTGTTTTAATACCGAGGTCCTCACCACCTGGGTTTCGTGGATTCTAAGTTGTGTGGGCTATGAGGCCCACAAACCCTCAAAACTGTGCAAAATGCTGTACATTTGGAAATGTAACCACTTCTAGTCCACGGACAGTTAAGGATCATCTTATTCAAATTTTATGAGATAAACATCAAGCCCAGAGTATAACCTCTTTTATGTTACTAGCAGTAATGATATTTGAGAAAGATCATCAGTTAAAATGAGATAAGAGCTTGTCATCCGCATAACTGAGTCACCGTACTTTATCTCTCTCCATCTGCTACACCCGCCCACCTACCTGTGTATCTCTGGTGTATTTGTTTGTTAATGACCTGCGGTTCACACAGTACTTTTTCATATACGCTCTCATTAATCCAACATTAACCCATTGCAATGGATAGTATTTTTGCCAATTTTCTAAGTGAGGAAGTCCAAGATCTGAGACCAGGCCCAACCCACTTTGCTAGTAATCAGGGAGTTAGGACTCAAACACAGGCCTGTAATAGCCAATCCCAGCTAGTTTCGACATCTTTCTATTTTTTAGCCCATTCTCTCTAGCTGTATTCAAGTTGGGCTTCATACAGTTTGGGTGGCAACTTTGGTGAATTTTGACCTTGCATACCATGTATGAAAGCAGGACAATAAAGATAGTGACCCCCCCCCCCCCCCCCCCACACACACTCTGACAGCCTTCCTCGGGACCCTTGGGAATTCTCCCCTCCATTCTTTCCTGTCACCTCGTCGCGGACGCCACTGGTTTGCTTTCTGAGACTACAGACTAGTTGGCATTTTAGAGTTTCAAATAAATAGAAGCATTTCATTCCTACCTTCTTTCACTTAGCATAATTATATTGAAAAGCATTAGTGATGCTGCTTTTATCAATACACAACTCTTTTTTACTGCTCAGGAATAGTCTATTTTATGGATATGCCACACTGAGTTTATCTGCTTACATGTTGATGGACAGCTGGGCTGTTTCCAGGGTTTGGCTATTACAAATAAAGCTGCAATGAATCTTCACTAACAAAACTTTGCAGTGTGTTTTTCTCTCCACCTTTCAGAATCTTCTTTGGTTTGTTTTGTATATGATCACCAGAGTTTTTAGCTGTACTCAGTGGACGGAATTATGAAAAGCATGTCTCTTCTGCTTCTCCAGAAGTAGAAGTCCCACTTGGTTATGATTTAGAGACAAGAAATAAATGTTTATGTGCTCAGTGACTATAGTTTCCGAATTCCTTTCTATGTATATATTCATATTTTCACCTGGTGTGACTTTTCTCCCTCATAAAGGACTTTCTTTAACATTTCAGTAGTGTGGATAGCCTGCAGATGAATTCTTCCATCTTTCTATACTGGTAAGAGTCTTCATTTTACTTGTATTTAAAAATATATTCAATTGAGGTACGAGTGATATACAATAAATTAATTTCAAGTACATAATAACATACTGATTTGAAATTATATTGCAAAATAATCATGACATTAGGTCTAGTTAACAACTGTCACATAGTTAAAACTTTTGTCCTTATGTAGGAAAATTTTAATATCTACACTCTGGGCAACTTTCAAATGTACAATTAGTACTATTAATTATAGTCACCATGGTATATTCGATCACTAGGACTTACAACTGTAACTTTGGACTTTTTGACTCCATTTTTCTCACCCTCTAACCCCCATCTCTCGCAAACACCAGTCTGTTCTCTGGACCTAAAGATCATTTTTGATTAGATGTAGAAATCTAGTTTGGTTTGTTCTACGTTCGTTGCACTAAGTGTTGTGTACTTTTTACCAGTGTCTACTTGCTTGCATTGTTTGCAGCAAGAACTCTGCTGTCACCCACATTTTTTTTTTTAAAGAATTATTTATTTGTTCATACAGAACTGGGGTACAGGCCAGAGATGTGGATGGTGAGAGGATTCACTAGAGACAGAACAGGCAGATCGACGAAGTCCACTGCTGAGGGGAGCAGCGGGCGGGTCAGGAGAGGTCTGCGGCGCCATGTGGTCACCTCTGGGGCAGGCGGGGTTCGAACTCATGCTGAAGTGACTTAAGCTTCTTAGTGCTGTGCTTTAACCCGCTGCGCCCCCAGGGAGGGCCTCACCCACATTTTTACTCCTTGTATATGACGTGTATTTTTCTCTACCTGCTCTTATGACATAGTTTGGTGTCATTTTCATTGCATTTCTTGTTCTCAGGGTTTTTTGAACGTTTTATAGTTCATATCAGTTTTGGAAATCTTTGGATCACTATTCATTTGAATATTTCTTCTGCCCCCCGAGGGGTAGCGATTCCATATGTTAGGGTATTAGAAGTTGTTAGCTCACTGATAATTTTGTAATTAACTTTTTATTTCTGGATTAAATTTTGATAAATATTACTTTTTGTGTACTTTTAGTAATCTTTTCCTCTGCAAATGTCTAATCTGCCATTATTTCCATCTAGCATATATTTTTTTCTTTTCAAACATCCTAGTTTTTAGCTCCAGAAACTTGACTTTGCCTTTTTGTATTTTCAATGCCACTAATAAGATCTTGAACATACAGAATATTTACAGGGATTCTTCCACTGTCCTTGTCTGCTGCTTCTAACCTCTACATCAGTTCCTGTTTATCTTGGTGGACTGGTTTTTATTCTTTTATTCAAGATTTCAATCTTCTTATTTCATTGAATTCCTGTGCATTTGAACTGGATGCTGGACACTGAGTTTTCCTTTTCGGGTGCTGCGTATTTTATTATTACTGTAAATATTCTTGAGCTCTGGGATGCAGTGAAGTTAGTTGGAACAAACCGGTCCTCTTTGGTCTCGCTGTCTCAATGCACAGGTGGACTGAGCAGTGATTTATGCAGCCTGGCGACTCCTGTGCCTGGGCTATGACACCAGTGCCCACAGCAGAGGCTTTCCAGCCTGATGCTGGGAAGGAGCTTCACTGGCCTCTTAGGAGCTCAGCACCATCACTTCTAAGTTACTTGCGCATTTCCTCCAAGACTGGGTTGTTTTCTGACTTACCTGAGTTGTTAATGTCCTGCTGCACACACAGGGACCCAGTGGAGGGCCCTGGAGTTTTCTCTGCAGCTTCCTCCTCTCCAGGGCTCTGTGCTGTCCACTCCAGCCGCCTCGATCTTGAGGGCCGCGAGGTCCCCTGAGAGTCAGCCCCACTCTTCATCAGTCCCCTTCCTCTGTGTAGCCCACATGCTACCTCCAGCAGGCACAGGGTCTGCAGGGATCGCTTTGCCGTCCGGGTCTCCGTCCCCGCTGCCCGAGAGCACACGCGCCATTGCCTCGCAGAATTTGCCAATTTTGGTTATTTTAGACCGATGTACCCTCCGTCACTTCACCTTGTCTGTTGCCCTTTTAGTGGGCATCTTCGTGGACTCAGAATCTGAAGCAAAAAAAAAAGTACCTGAAAATGCCTTTTGATCATTTCTATAGTCACCGTATTTTTTGCCTGGAGCACTGTTACATTGTGCAGCAAGAGAAACTGTCCTCTCCGAGGTACCAACCCCACTGCCAAGTGCCATCTCTAACAGATCATATTCAGTCTATAAATGACTGACGGAATCAATGAGTAAATGAGCAAATAAATAACATGTCGGCCGCACCGGAGGAAGGTGACACAAGCCGCATGTGCATGCACCCTGCGCTCGCCTACAAACTCCTTTCCCAGAATCGGGCTGAACTGGACACGCGGCGGGCCACGCGGCGGCGAGGCCGGCAGAGCGAGCAGCTGCCCCAGCCGGCGCCCTGGTGGGCCGGACCCCCAGCAAGTGGGGCGAGCTGTGGCGGTTCTGCAGTTTGCTCCCTTCCATCCCTGGGGGTGGGGGGGAGAGGCGCCTTCAAAGCCACTTTTCACCTTAGGGTCACGCTCTTCCCGGCCCCTCGCCTTGCATGCTGGTCCTGCACTCGCCGCACTCAGGGAACCCCAAAGTCATTTGCCAAGTAATTGCCTTGCGCGTGGTCAGGGGTTTGGCCAGGTCAGGAACGAATAGAGCTAGGGCAGAGGTTGCTCTGTGTAACTGAAAAATTGGACAAGATTAGTTCTGAGGGCCTCTGAGCGCTGTGCTTTTCTCTGCCAGGAGGACCCGAGGGAAAGCAGAGTCTGCTGAATCCCACCAGGGTACGGGCTCATTTCCTGGTCCTACTTCGAAGCCGGGTAAGGTCAGCCTATGTTTCTCCTAATTTTTGTTTCCAAAGAATGACTTTAATTCCAGTGACACTGCTTTGGAAGCTTTCAATGCTAGCTTCTGTTAGTTTTTAAATGCTAGTTTTCCATGCCTGCCACCTGGGGCCTTGTTTAAAAATGCATAAAGTTTAGTGGCAAAATCACATTACCAAAATAATAACTGTGCAGAAGGAGGCATGAGGCTCTGTTTTATTTCTCCCAATTAATAGAACCGTGTTCCCAGAAAACAAAATGAAGCCGACCGCAAAGAGCGTTGCCTTTCCGAACTTAATTCTTCCATGAAAACCACGACGGGTCAGGACACCCTTGTGTATTTTTATGCCTGCCCATCTTGATAGATGGCTAATATTTTCCCCTGCTTTAACTCTGTCAACATTCTCCCCTCCGCGAGTGCTTATTTCTGATGCAATCGAACCCAGGCCGGCACACCTGTCTCTGCAGCTGAAAGCGATGGGATGAGTCATGTGGGAAGAAGGGGTCACATTAACTCTTGACAGACACAAAGGATAATTTACGAAATTGAGTTTTTGAGGACATAACATGATGACCGAAAATAACTCATGGATCCCTAAAAGAGGTCATCTCCGCATTCTCACTAAGGGCTGCCGAGCCAGTGAGTG
>NW_004567126.1:32341094-32347484 GCF_000260355.1 Condylura cristata | reverse complement strand
GACGCTGAGTGAAACAAGGAAAAGACGAGCTCTCGGTGGTTTCACTATTGGTAGAGAAACGAAACCAGAGGCCAGAGGGGACTGAACCTGCAGCAAGCCCCAGAAGTCTGGTGTAGAACAGAGGCACCAGAAGGGGCCCAGGGGAGCAGGGTGTGGAGGGGACAGTGGGTGGCTTGGGTGAGTGAGGTGTGGTCACAGGCATCTGCAGAGAGGGGAGCCTGGAACTGAGTCTGGCACAGTGGGGTACACCACTGTCATCTCAGTAAAAGAATAAGCAAGAGAGAGGGAGAGAGGGAGAGGGAGGGGCAGGGGGAAAGGATGGAAGGAAGGGTGAAGGAAGGCTCCTGAGATGGCCGGTGGACAGAAGGGAGGGCGAGAGAGGGAGGGAGCGGGCGAGGAAGAAAGGGAGGGCGGGAGGGGGAGGAAAGAAACCACTGGAAGTGTTTTTTTCTAAGGCTGCTTCCAGCCAGCCAGGTTAGGCGCACCCCAGCCCCTGCCTGCTTGCTTTGGGGGTGCAGTTTCCTCTTGGTCTCTCCCCGAGTGAGTTTCAGGCACAAACCCAGGGATAACTAAGCAGCATTGCCCGCCCGCCGGGCTGCGGCCTCAGACTCTCCGTGCCAACTGCGCCCTCTGGTCTCTGCGCCCCAGCTGCGCCCCAGCTGCACCCCAGCTGTGTGGAGGTGGGGCCCACGCCTAAAGCCTCGAGCCAGACCCGGGACAGACGGCTGAGGGAGTCCGAGGAGTCCGGATGGCTTTTCATAATGACAGGGAACAGCAATTTGCTCATGGCGAGTGCTTTCTCCTCCGGGACGTGTAACCTGAAGAAGGTAAATTGCTTTGTCCTGGACCACTTGGTATCCAGGAGGCAATTTGCTCCAGAATGTCAAGGCACCCTGCTGCCAGGGAGGCGCCCGCCCGGGGCCTCCTCCCAGGGAGCAGGGCTGGGCTGGGCAGCAGAAGCTCCTCCAAGCCCCTCTAGCGGCAGCAGCTGAAATGTGCTGTTCCCTTGGAAACGACTTGGCTTTTTCCAATCTAAAGTGGTGAGCGTGGGTCAGGTTTCTGGCTGTGGGCTGCACTCGGGCCCCCAGGCCACAGGTGAGGCTGACCCGGCTGTACCAGCAACCCTCAGAGCCTTGAGCGTGGCCAGCCTGAGACCAGCTGGCCTCTAGGGAGTGACTCGGCTCATCGTGGGGGCCCCAGGAGAGCATCTGGGGAGCAGGACCGGATGTCCTGGGCACTGGGCCGGTGAGGGTGGGGCTGGGGTACACTACTTCCCTACATCTCTTGAGCTGAGTGGTAATGGCAACCCCTAGAGGTGGTTCCACAGACACAGCAAATGGAGCTGTCCCCTCCCAGAGCCCACCTGCTTTCAGGAACAGACCAATGCTGCCATTTTGCCCCAGGGTACCTGGATGGAGGTTGGGCCCAGGACTGGGGCATCGTGGAGATGGGGTGTCAGTTCTTCCTTCGCTGTCCACCTTCTAAGCAGGGCACTGGGCGCCGCGTGTGCCCCGGACTCAGCGATGGGCGCGGAGGGCCAGGCCGGGCCGGCGGCCGCTTGCAGGGCTCGTGGGCGCTGCGCAGGGGAAGCACAGACAGGCGGGGTGCGGCCTGCGGAGGGGACGCCACGGTGCTGGAGCATGGTCGGAGGGAGACTTATTTAGTTGACGGGGCGGGGTGCTGAACCCCCCTTTTAAACTGGACCCAAAGAATGAGTGCAGACATCAAGGGGGGGGCGCAGTTTGAAGTGGGAAAAGGAAATCAGACACAGGCAGCACAGCGCAGGGAAGATGAGGGCGACACAGTCTATGCGGGCCCAGGGCGCTGCGACGCGGTCGGGTCCTGGGGGCCCGGGCCGCATTAGCCCGTCTGCCCACTTGTGGAGTTTATAGCGAGAGCATAAACAGATGACCAAGAAGCTGAAAAGTCAGGGGAAGATGGAGGATTGTGTCCTAAGAGCAACAAGAGTTTGTGAAATTGTCCACATAGTCTTGTCTTTATCCAGCTTTTATTTCTACTAGATCTCACGGGTCGATGACGAGCGAGACCAAGAGGTAGGGACGGTTGCAAAAATGGGTGAAATCTGCTTGGGGGCCCCTGCAGGGCCCAGAAAAGAGCCAGTGGCATTGGGGGCTCCAGGAGCTGAAGGGGCGGGGCCAGGTAGAACAGGTGTGGCTTGTGCTGGGCGCCGCCAGGGATGCGGGGCGGGTTTGATCGGGAAGCAGCTGTGGGGCGCAGGCCATTAATGAGGCTAGGGCCACGGCCAGAGACACATGCCTGGGTAAGGGAACACGGGGGCACCCTACTTTCCCCCAGCTGCGGGAATCTGACATTCCTGGGCTGTATTAACATGCAGAAGTAAAAAAAATACTAGGGTTTGGTACGATGAAACTCAGAAGCAAGGTCTGAGAACAGTATCTACTCATTTGGAAGCTATTGGATTTTTTTATGTTGTTCGACTTTCTACTTGTTTCCTACTTCCCTGGATTCTAAGCAGATATAAAGAAGTAAAAGACAGTATCTTAGTACTAAGGTAATGATATGCTCCTTAAAATCGATGAGAACAGAGACTTTACACAGATGGTCGTGCCGCTTCTGAATGGTGGAGCGAAAACTACGTAAGAATAAACCATACCAGAGAGAGGAGAGACATGACTGAAAGATCCGTACTTACATTTCATGGTCATTTAAAAAAATAATTCCAACAAATATTATTTCTTAAAACAAAACAAAACAAAACAAAACAATGGCCCTCCCTGGGGGCGCAGCGGGTTAAAGCACTGCACTAGAAGCTGAAACCACTTCCGCATGAGTTCGATTCCCGCCTGCCCGGGAGGTGACCACAGGGCGCGGCAGACCTCTCCTGACCCCCGCTGCTCCCCTCAGCAGTGTGCTTCGTCCATCTGCTCCCCACTCTGTCTCTGGTGAAGTCTTTCGCCACCGCTGAATCTCTGGCCTGTACCCCAGTTCTGTATGCACAAATAAATAAATCTTAAAAAAAAAAAAAAAAAACTAAGGGATTCCTCTTTATACTTTGATAAAGAATTAATAGGTGTGATATCTAATTCATATTACTTATAGTAGGTCATTTTTAGTGGATATACTTACACGTCACTAAGCTTTGAAATTTTAGCTTTCAGTTGAAACTAAAGAATTAGCCACAAATAATAATAACTGAGCTGCTGCGAAATTTGCAAGCCACATCCCTGTGCCTCTTGCCTCAGTTGAAAATCACTCAAGTTCTCCCTGTGTTACCACTGTCCAAGAAACTTAAGCTGCGATACATTAATGAATACATCCGGGGACTGTTATCATCTACTAAATTGCATGAGATTACAGTTCAGATGATAGATAAAGCATAAATGAGATTCAGAGTGAGTATTAAAAAAAAAATCCAAAAAATATAGCTTCCATTTTAGGACAGTAAGTGTTTCACTTTTGACACCAAGGAAGAAAACCACATATAGGGTCACCAGAATATAATTGTTCTAGTTTGTTCTTTTCATTCTAAGAGCACGTCTTTTTCAAAGAACAGCAGTCAGGTGGGCAGATTTATGCTTAGGGATTTATTCAGACTTGCCCAGAGGGGCCACATAAGGCTAGAAGTTAGCTATCCAACATTCTTCTAATACTACTTTTAAGTTATATCTTATTTCTCTTCCTTAAGAAACACACAGACTTGGGAGACTCCCTGGTGGTGCGGGGGTTAAGGCTCAGCACTGTGAAGCTGTTGGCAGCCTCCGAAGCCTGAGTGCGATCCCCCACCAGGGAGGGACCCCAGGGCGCAGCAGACCTCTCCTGTCTCCCCGCTGCCCCCTCAGCGGTGGATTTCAGGGGATCTGCTTGATCTGTTCCCCGCTTTGTCTCTGGTGGATCCTATTCCTAACCTGCACCTCTGGCCTGTGCCCCATGTCTTGTGTGCATAAATAAATCTTTAAAAAAAAAGAGCTGATAAGCTTGTTTAAAATTCAAGTGTATAGAAGACACCACAAGCATAGATGTTCTCTGGTTAATGCATTGGCCAGTGTGGGCAGAGGGCAGACCCGCCCCACTGAGTATCAATAGTCTTTACCAACCCCAATTGAACACCTGCTTTCCACAAAGCTAGTCCAAAGAATAGCCTCATCCTGCAGAGATCTGTCATTTGCAACTCACAGGGGAGGAACCTGAGTCATCCCGGACTGAGGACAGCAGCTGGCATCTCTCCTCTGCCCCCAGCTGCAGAGCTCAGCCCCTCTTGCCGGCCCCTCTGTGCGAGTCCTTCCTCACACCAAGGCGCAGTGGCCCGCGTTTCGCCGAGGCGCGGTGGCCACGCACAGGGTGTGCAGGCTTTCGCCCCTGCCGGGAGGGTGCCGGGGCCGTGGAAGCACAGCTGCAGCCAGGCAGCAAGCAGACACTCAGCAGACGCTGAAAATGGCCTGGCAGACAGAGAGCTGGGAGCTCCCCACCCCTTCTGGCCCAGGGCGTGGTCTTTGAACAGCAGAAATTGTTGGGGGTCTGCAGTTTGAGGTTCTGAATATGCTAACAAAATTGCAAAACAAACCCGAGCCCAAATCTTTTTTTTGTTTTAATTTAAGACTTTTAAAAAAGATTGATTTGGCCCTCCCTGGTGGCGCAGCGGGTTAAAGCACTACACTAAGAAACTAAAGCCACTTCCGCATGAGTTCGATCCCCGCCTGCCCCGGAGGTGACCACAGGGCGCGGCAGACCTCTCCTGACCCGCCCGCTGCTCCCCTCAGCAGTGTACTTCGTCGATCTGCCTGTTCTGCTCCCCGCTCTGTCTCTGGTGAATCCTCTCACCCTCCACATCTCTGGCCTGTACCCCAGTTCTGTACGAATATAAATAAATAAAATCTTTAAAAAAAAAAAAGATTGATTTACTCATGCACCCAGAACTGGGGTACAGGCCAGAGGTGTGGGGTTGAGAGGACGCCCCAGAGACAGAGTGGGGAGCAGGACAGGCAGATCCACTGAAACCCACTGCTGAGGGGGCAGCGGGGACACAGGAGGGGGCTGCTGCGCCCTGTGGGGCCCTCCCTGGCCGGGGGTCGAACTCGCGCTGCAGAGGCTGCGGACAGTTCCCCCGTGCCGCGCTTTAACCTGCTGTGCCACCAGGGAGGCCCCAGAGCCCAAATCTTCCTTCTCAGCTTGAACCCCTAGAGATCACCATCCCCAACACCATTCACCTACCCCCACTAAAAGTTGTCTTCCAGCATCAGAGCTGGAAAAGGCCGCCTAAGTCACACGCGCCTAACTCACACGTGTGCGATAGCCAGGCGGCCGCCCTGGGCTGGATTCCAGACCCGAGAGCAGTTTGGGTCATTTTCTTTTTTTTCACTGTGCCAAGCTACAAAATGGAACATCAAATGAATGGATGCCTAAAAAAAGTAATTCCACCTAACGCTGCTTTGTGATAAGCTGTGCTCTTGCGATTCGTGGTGCCTAATAGCATGTTCTCGGGAGAGAAGCTCTGCGAGCCCCGCCCGTGCACGTCCTCACTGTGGGGCCCTCAGCCCCTGCCGCCGCCTCTCTGGCTCTCGCTCCAGATCCTCTTCCCCCCACACCTCTGCAGCCCCTACAGCACGAGTGTGACCCCGGCCAGGGAGGGACCCCCGGGGCACAGCGGACCCCTCCTGTCTCCCTGTTGCTCCCCTCAGCAGTGGGCTTCATCATTCTGGTCCCCACGCTGTCTCTGGTGCATCCTCTCACCCCTTGTAGCTCTGGCCTGCTCCCCAGTTCTAGATGCATAAATAAATAAATCTTTTTTTAAAAAAAAGTATTACAGTTTAAAAAAAAAAAAGATTAGGAGGTTGTTGGCTTTTCCTATGTCTTGCCTCCGGCTTCCTTTTTATTTTCTCCTTTTAATCCACTAGTGAGTGCAAGACAGCTTACTAGTAGTGAAGCCCAAGAACTGTGTGTGCGTGTGCCTGTCTGCCCGTCACAGACTCATTTATAAAGAGCAACAGTGGGCCACGTAGCCTTCCCTGGTTTGGTGAGCTCTGTCTTCTAATTAACGCCAGGCAGTCTCAGGTCTTGGGAATGGGCCCGGTGCACTGTAAGGTGGACAGAGCACGACGGACGTGTCTGTTCTGTTGGGACTCCAGCAGGTGACTTCTCGGACACCCCTTTGTTTAAGAGTTTGGACAAGAGGGTCTGCCGAGTCACCTCCAACTCTGACGTTCTGCAATTCCTTTTCTGGGTAAAATACTGAGTTAGGATAAGAAAGCCCGTGTTTATAAGGGAGCAAGTTTGCAGGTTTCCCTGGAAAGATTGCCACTGAGGGTGTGTGGTGAAGCACGCTGCAGGGAGGTGACAGATGTGGAGGACCGGGCAGGCATGGGGGGCCCACCAGGCAGGACCCACACATTCATTTTTAAATTAAAGTCGCAT
>NW_004567126.1:32332776-32340509 GCF_000260355.1 Condylura cristata | reverse complement strand
AAAAAAAGAGTTCCAAGTCAGTGGAACTGCCAGGATGCTCTAGTTAATTTGTATCTTTCCCTGGGTTGTGCCTTTTCTTTTCCCCTTTGTACATGAACCCATTATCAACACTTCTGCGCGTGCCTGCACTACAACTGCATTTTAAGTCTGCGGCGAGGACCCACAGAAGGCACCCAGTTCACATCGGGTTGCCCTGGGACAGCTTCGTTTTGCGTCCGCACTTGAATATAAAGAATGAAGGTGTCCGCTGTGCACCCTGGGCTGCGGAAGGACAGCGAGTGTCAGGGAGATGTGAGGGAGGCCCCTGGGAGGCAGGGGCAGGGCGGGGAGAGACCTGGGGAAGTGTCTAGGGAGGAGCTGAGGGTAAAATCAGAGTCTCTGGACCACAGAACCAGGTGGGCCTGTTCTAGGCCTGGTTCTACCAGGTGGGCCTGTTCTAGGCCTGGTTCTACCAGGTGGGCCTGTTCTAGGCCTGGTTCTAGACCCGGGGACCGCAGGCGGGAAGGCCTAGGGCAGGCAGGCTCCCTGCTCACGCACAACCGCCCCCTGGCCAGGCCCGTCCTCATGTTGCCGAGTATTGAGACCAAGGCAGGGCAGGCAGCACAAAGCTGGGAAGGCAGTGAAGTCGCGCGCACGTGGCAAAACCCCTGCAAGCCCTCTGCTGTCCCCTGCCTCAGCCCCTCGGAAGCAGACACTGAGGCGGGAATCGGGGCGCACGTGCCTCATTCAGGGCGCGGTGGGGGAACAAGAGTAGCGCTCTGAGCGGCGTCAACCAGCTCGGAGGTGCCGGAGCCCCCGCCGTGACCGCTGTATGGCACAGCAGTGGGGCGGCCTGGGCTGTGCCCGTGGGCAGCAAACGCCAGTCCCGGGCGGAAGACGGCGCCCCAGCGTCTCGCTCCTCCTCAGCCGTGGGACTGGCCACGGTGGCCCTGCCTGGCTTCTTCCCTCGTCTGTCGTCTCGTGTGGCGTCCAGAGCTGAGTCACGGCAGGGGAGCCCCACGTGTGCAGCCCCCCTCGGGGGTGGAGGGGAGGCGAAAACGAGATTCTGTCGCCGCGTGCTTGCCCTCTTGCTGGAGCAGGCAGTGAAGGGGTAACTGGGCAGGAAAGGGGGTGCGGCAGACTTTCGGGGCGGAGTTCTGAAAATGCCGACTGCTCTCCCCTTGTGGCTTAACACACTTGACAGTTCGCGTGGGGCTCTGATTCTTCCGCCGTGAATCATGGATTCCTGAAAGGACCATAAACTGAGTTTTGCAGTTGTATTTTTCTGTCTTGTGATTACGGGGGTACGAGACTCTCTTAAAACAATTTTTTAGCATCATAAAACTAGTAAAAGTTTCTTGGCTATTACTCGGCGCCGCCCGGCTCTCTCCGCCTCTCAAATGTGAAGTTTTATTTTAAGATTTATTTATTACTTATGCATACAGAACTGGGGTGCTGGCCAGAGGTGCAGAGTGGAGAGGATTCAGCAGAGTGGGGAGCAGAACAGGCCGACTGACGAAGCACACTGCTGAGGGGAGCAGCGGGCAGGTCAGGAGAGGTCTGCTGGCCATGTGGTCACCTCCAGGGCGGAGATCAAACTCGCACTGAAGTGGCCACGGCCAGTTTGCAGGCTGTGGTCCAACCCACTGGCCACCAGGGAGACCCCAAACGTGACCTTTCAGAGGAAAATCGCCGAACTTGCGAATTTGTGTATTCTGATGTCTAAGCTTCCACATGTGGCTTACTTTCTAGCCTCACCCATAGGATACTCTCTTAATGTTTCAGAACTTTATTCAAAACAAGGAAATTATTTTATTGGGCCTCAGAGTTGGGGTACTTTGACACTGGTAACTAGCGAGACGCCCTCACTCTGTGGGCACTGACAGAGGGAGAACCTGGCTGTGTTGCTCAGACAGGCAGCTCCTGACAAGCACTCGTGACCTGTGCTGTTTCCTGTTTGTGGAGCAAGTTGGACGGCGTGTGTCTGTAAACCTCTGGTCTGCCTTTAATGGCGTTCTTTATTTTATTTACTTATGCATTCAAGAACTGGGGTGTAGGCAAGAGATGGGGGGGCGAGAGGACTCCCCAGAGAGAGTGGGGAGCAGAACAGGTGGATCCACTGAAACCCACTGCTGAGGGGGCAGCGGGGAGACAGGAGGGGTCCGCTGTGCCCTGGGGTCCCTCCCTGGCAAGGGATGGAGCTCGTGCTGCAGTGGCTGCGGCAGCCCCATAGTGCTGAGTCTTAACCCGCTGCACCACCAGGGAGGCCTCTCTCCTGTCCACTCTTAAAGTCACGTGGCCCTTCTGTCCCTCTGGCAGGCTTGGCGAAGTGCCATCGTCCTCAGGGGGAGAGCCGTAGTGTCCGGGCAGACTGGAAAAGAACTCGAGCAGGTTCTCAGGAAGGTGGCAGGTCTCCAGGACCCCAGCTCCTCACATGGAGCGAGTCCTTGACAGATGTTTGTTGGATTAAAGGGTTGATCTGGGAGCAAACTTTCCATTCGTGGAGCGCAACCCGGGAGGGGGAGAAGCGTGCAGGCGGGAGCCTGGCTCTGCTTTGGGCAAACACTCCAATGTTGCTGTAGTTACACCCTCCTGGGTCTTAGCCTCTGACTCGCTAGTTCAAGAGACACGATTTTATTTGCTCATTTCCTCAGAGATACGGTGATTTTGGAACAAACCCAAAGGAGCTGACGTGGGCTCGCCGCTCTCAGGTAGACTGGCGACTCGCGGGCCATCCTCACGGTGCCTCGCTCTGGGAGGGACGCGGGCGCGGCCGAACAAGCCAGGCCCGGGGAGGCAGGGGCAGCGCCTGCGAGTCGGAGCCCTCGGCGCCGTTTCCAAACCAAGCCTTGGGCTCTGGGCCCACGCTGCGAAGTGAAGGGAGGCTGACGTCGCGGGGAGGGGTCACGGCGTGGAGTCTGCAGGGCCAGGAGCAGACTGGCTCTGCCTGCAACGGGCTGTGTGACGTGAAGAGGTGGCTTAGCTTCTCTGGTGATCGTTTCCTTGTTTCTGAAGTGCGGGTCTGAACAAAGCCAGCAACAGTAGCCTGGGTTTTTATTCTGGTCCCCACTCATCATAGCGTCATGGCGCCGCTCAGATAGCCTGCTGTGCAGACTCAGCAGACTTTCTGGCGTGTGCACGTGCTGCTTGCTAGCCAGACTGGGTCGTGGTCACTTTGTGGACGACATGTGGGCGAGTGTTTTAATCTTGTCTGTAACCCGCCTCCCTTTCCCCCATCACAGTCGATACATCATGCGCAGTGAGACAGAGAAGAGCCAAGCCAGGAGTGTGCCCTACACACTAGTCCTGCAGAAGGTGTAGGAACATCTCAGAAGGCCCGCTGGTAGGAGAGGGAGAGATCATCCACAACATTTTCAAGGGTGGAAAACACCCTTGTTTTCCCAGGCCACACATGAGTGAACAGCAGGTGAGATCCACTGCACCCACCCTGGGGACGAAATACCCACTGGGAGAGGGAGGTGGGAGACACAGCTGAGCCAGCACACCAGCGGATGCTTTCAGGGGTCTTGAGCCCACAAGAGCTGGTGCCCCTGACAGTGACCCAACCAGCTGAGGTGAGGTTAAAAGGTGCAAATCCTTGGGGCCTCCCTGGTGGCCCAGGGGTTAAGCACAGCATTGTGAAGCTGTCCGCAGCCCCTGCAGCACGAGTTCAATCCCCAGCCAGGGAGTGACCACAGGGCTCAGCAGACCTCTCCCATCTCGCTGCTGCTCCCCTCAGCAGTGGGTTTCAGTAGATCTGCCCGTCCTGCCCCCGACTCTGTCTCTGGTGGATCCTCTCACACTCTGGACCTCTGGCCTGTACCCCAGTTCTTGGATGCATACATAAATTAATAAAGAGAAGCTTGTAACAAGTTAGTTTTAAAAGAGAAAAGAAAAGATGCAGGTCCTGCTCAAGACTGCTCACACATTTTTTTTGTCCCGCGGCCTGACTGGGCAGAGGCTCATCTTAACTATTGAAGAGACATTCTTCCCAATGTTTCTGAAGCGGGGGGAGGCCACGCCATCAGCCACTAGGCCCGTCTATGACACACCACGTGGCCGCTGAGAGCGGGTTAGGAGTCAGGCTCAGCAGTTCCTCGGATTGTCCCACCTAGGAACAGCCCCTGATACCTATCACCATATCATGGAAAGGTAGGCAAGAAAGCTTTAGTAAGTTTAGCTCCCTCCCCTCTGACAAGATACGATGCAGTGACTCTAAGTTCCTTATTCTGACGAAAAGTGGATGGATGGAGGCTAGTATTTTTTAAAATTATTTTTATTTATGCACACAAGAGCTGGGGTGTACGGATTCACCAGAGGCAGTGGGGAGCAGAACAGGCAGACAGAGCAAGTCCACTGCTGAGGGGGGCAGCGGGCGGGTCAGGAGGTCTGCTGCATCCGGTGGGTCCCTCCCTGGCTGGGATCAAACCCGCTACAGTGGCTGGTGACAGCTTCATAGCGCTGAGCCTCACCCCTTGTGCCGCCAGGGAGGCCCCGGGGGCCCGTGTTTAGGGTCTGTGCAGAGTGCATCTAAGTCACGCAGGCCGCGGTCTGAGCTGGCGGTGTGTCTTCCTGGCGTGTCTAGCCGAGAAGCCAAAGGGGACAGACCTAAACTCCGCCTGGAGCATCGTGAGCAGTAAGAGCGTCGAGCTCGAGGTCATGTACGAGGCCGTGGCAGGTGCCCTGGGCGAGATGGGAGCCCGGCTGCAGGACCTGGGCGCGCGCTGCTTGGCCCTGCTCCACCTGCTGGCGCATCTGGGCTCCTGGCTGCCTGTCCACTGCCCAGAGGGGTCGACTGCGCCACGCCTTCTAGTCCACTTAGAAATAACAAGTATTATTCGGCTTGATGTCAATTAAAATGTAAGCGCGCCAAGCTTCACGGTCTGGTTCCTGAACACCCTACCTTGTAATTACAGCACTTTTGCTTTAATAAAATCCCTTTCCTTGTTCATTACTATCAATTACTGCATACTTGTGTCATGAACTGCACAAGAACTTTAAAAATTATGCACAAGAACATTTTTTTTTAAAGATTTATTTATTTGTGCATACAGAACTGGGATACAGGCCAGAGGCTCAGGGGCGGTGAGAGGCTTCCCCAGAGACAGAGTGGGGAACAGAACAGGCAGATCGACGAAGTCCACTGCTGAGGGGAGCAGCGGGCGGGTCAGGAGAGGTCTGCCGTGCCCTGGGGTCCCCTCCGGGGCCGGCGGGAATCGAACTCATGCGAAAGTGGCTTTAGATTCTCAGTGCTGTGCTTTAACCCGCTGCGCCACCAGGGAGGGCCCGCACAAGAACATTTTTAAAAATACAGAAGAACATTTTAAAAATTATTCTAAATATTGAATAAGTGACATAAAGTTCAACAAGTGTTGGTTGTTACACGACAATTTTGATCTCCTGTTGAGGAGATCAAAGAATTTCTAGATTTCCAGGCCTTACAATCCATGCTTTATTCACACATCCAATTCTAATAGTTTCTAAGACAACAGGGAACTTTGTTCCACGTTTCCTACTCGTGAAAGGATCATGTATTACCATCCTTGGGAAGGCTCTCTATATTCAACGTGGCATTAACACATTTATTATGTTTCTTTGGAATTCCGTCATTTACCCAGTAAATATTAAGGGTTTTCCGTAAGTAATCACTGGACTGTTCCTTCGCGATCTGTAATGTTCTAAGAGGTCACCTGAAATGCTGCAGTCTGACTGCCACAACATTGTGCACATGGCTTTTTTATTAGAGGCCAAAAAAGGAAATTCTGCCTGCAAAGTCAGACCCACCCATCAATATAATTGCTCTCTGACTTAAAGTGCAAACGGTACACACTAAAACAAGACAGGACCCTCCCTGGTGGCACAGTGGGTTAGAGCCCAGCACGAGGAAGCTAGCAGTACAGAGCCAGAGCAGTACAAGCTTGACCCCGGCCAGGGGCACACCCCCAGGGCGCGGCAGACCTGTCTCCCCCCTGCTCCCCTCAGCAGTGGACTTCGTCCATCAGCCTGTTCTGCTCCCCACTATGTCTCGGGGAATCCTCTCACCACGCCTGCACCTCTGGCCTGTACCCCAGTTCTGTGTGCACAAATAAATACATCTTTTAAAAACAAGACAACGACTTAGAAGGTGCCACTTTGTACAAACAAATTTTCCGTATTTAATCAATCAAAGTTCCATTTCCTCACCTATGAACAGCTGGTCCAAAGTACCATGAAATGAGCGGAGCAGGGTACCATGCGCGTGACTCTAAACTCGAGGCGTCATTATCAACACTCTGTTTTTGCACATTTGTGGCGCCGTGGATCCGAGCCTACTGGTTCATGTGTGTCCAGTACTGAGAGTGAATCATTCTGATGACCGGCTGCACACGGGCAGCTTTCAAACAATCTTCTAAGGGTGAGGGAGGGAGAAAAGCTGGCTTGGGTGTGTGTCGTGGGCCAGTTTCTACGCCACCTACCCGGGCGCGTGGCCGCATGCTGTCTGTCATCTAATCTTTGCCTTGACTCTCGGATAAGCAAGAAGCCAAGTCAGAATGACTGACGCTGTGAACATGTGACTCAGGTTTCGGGGGATGCAACCCGCGGCACAAGAGGCTTTGACGACGGCAACCCTTGGTTCCACTACTGGACTGTACAGGCCCCGCAACTTACCTCTCTGGGGGCCGCCAGAGGCAGGCGGGCTGGGCACGAGCAGGCAGACACGGCCTCCTGTTGGACTTCATCCTTTCGGGTAGATGGAGAGGCTCATGAGGACTCTGGTTTATGCCTCAACGTTACTGAAGTATTTCTTGAAATTCCAAGTCTGGGTAACTTCCATGGGGGACAGAGCGATGCCTGGTCCGGCTGTGCTGGCCGGCACCCAGCATTCAGCAGCCCAAGGCTTTCGGGTCCCTGAGTGTCCTCTGGCACGTCTGTGTCAGGGTTGGGGGCGAGGAAGCGGCGGGGAGAGGGGGGCGCTTGGCCATTAGCCTAGCGAGGCAGAACCCCAGGAGCAAGGACAGCAGAGCTGGAAGGTCTTCCTGTATTCAGGAGGGACCCCGGGCAGAGGCAGCTGGACTTCCGGTTGAGGGCAGACGCCCAGTCGCTGCCGGTAGGTGCGAGGTGCTGTGCGGCTGTGGAAGCGGCAGCTCAACACCTGGAATCGGGCTGCACTACAGGCTATGGGGGACGTTACCTTATTAAAAAGAACAAAGGGGCTCCCTGGTGGGCAAAGGGGCTCCCTGGTGGGCAACAGTCAGAGCCAGCGCTGTGTAGCCGCCTGCAGCCACGTTGCTCGAGTGCCAGGGCCGACCCCAGGGCGCAGCAGCCCCCTCCTGCCTCCCTGCTGCCCTTCAACAGTGTGTTTCTGCGGATCCGCCTGTCCTGCTCCCCACTCTGTCTCTGGGGCGTCCTCTCAGCCCCCCACCTCTGCCCTGCACCCCAGTTCTTGTGTGCATAAATAAAAGCGTCTTTTAAAAAAAGGAAGTATGCCTTCGGGCCCCCTGGGGCCCCGGGGTCAGTAGCAGTGCCTGTCCCACTGCTGCCTGGGCCCGATGCGGCCAGCATCAGAGCCCCTGTCTCCCAGGGCCCCCTCAGCAGTGACTTCTGCTCCCCGCCCGGTGTCTGCGGGGCCTCTCGCCCGCCCCGCTGGCCTGCACCCCGGCTCTGTATGCACACGTAAATCTTGAAAAAGGAAGGACTAACGGGGCCAGCCGAGGACGGGCAGCCAGGCCGGACCTGAAGCCCCGCGAGGGCCCAGGGGGGCCGCGGGCTGGACG
>NW_004567126.1:32252584-32330690 GCF_000260355.1 Condylura cristata | reverse complement strand
CCCCAAAGCTCACTGTAGGCGGACACCTGTGGGCAAACGGGTGGTTCCCATTTTCCGTGAGGCACCGGGCAGGACGTGTGCCCGATTGCTGATTCTGCTGGAACTGATGGAGTGACTCACTGCCTCTGCCCAGCTTCCTTCTGGGTAGGAAAAAGCCTGTCCCCACATTTCTCCGCAGTGAATTAAACTGAATGCACCGTCGGTGTTAAATTGGACCGCGGCGCCTGAGACTTTCTCATCTTACTCACCAAGGTGGGTTCGGCCTCATCCTCGAGACTCTCCAGGCCAGACAATGAGCGTCTTACTCCCCGAGGTCTGAGACGTGAGGCACAGGGCACAGGGCGCGCTGCTAGACAGGCCACAGCGAGCCTGGGTGCGGGGAGACTGGCCGCGTGCTGCTGGGAGGCGCGCCCTGTGCCGAGGCCAGCGACAGCGATGGGCGCCCCGCAGGCGTGGTGGCGGCAGCGGTGAGGCGAGGTAGTCAGGGTCTGGACCTGTTTTGTTTTTAAGGTTTATTTATTTTGCATACAAGGCCTGGGGTGCAGGCCAGAGGTGTTGGGGAAGGGGGTGAGAGGACTCCCCAGAGACAGTGGGGAGCAGAACAGGCAGATCCACTGAAACCCACTGCTGAGGGGACAGTGGGGAGACGGGGGTCTGCTGTGCCCTGGGGTCCCTCCCTGGCCGGGGCCCGGACTCGTGCTGCAGCGGCTGTGGGCCCTCTTACACCAGGGAACCCCTGGTTTCTGGGTCTGGTTTGAAGGTAGAGTCAGGTTATCTGGGATGAGCAAAAAGAGGAGCCAAGGATATTCCCACAGTGCCTGGCCTGAGGAGCCAAAGCCTGAGGGCCGCCCAGACGGCCAGGTCGCTGGGCCGTGCGTGGGGCAGGGCCTGCGGCTCAGCTGGAACATATTCAGTGTGGCGTTTCTGCTCCTTTTCTGCCCTGTTCTGGTGGCAGCCTTAGCTAGTGGCTCAGGGCGGCCAGCAGGCCAGGGGGTGCCATGGTCCCTCCTTACCTGAGCTTTTGCTTCCTTGGGTTTCAGTTACCTGTGGCCAACCATGGCCCACTAATTTTACAGATGTTTTGAGACAGAGACACTCATATTACTTTTACTGTGGCAGATGGTTATCATTGCTCTATTGTATTATTTTTATTGTCAGTTTCTTCCTGTGAGCAGTTTCTAAGTTAAACTTTGTCATTGGTTTGAGGGGTAGGGCAAGGCCGAGTATGTGTGTCTAAGGGCCAGGTGCTGTCTGGTTGCAGGCGTCCACAGGCAACCTCGGGACACGGGCCCCGGTCAGCAGGACCACTGTCGCGAAAGGCGGGGGCGATCGGACGCCAGCGTCGGCTTCTGCACTCGGTGGTGGCGGCCACGTGGGCAAGACACCCGATCTGGTGAGTTTCTGCTTAAGGGTCTGTAAAATGCTCGCAGACGATCTACACCAATAACTGGTTTTGTGAGGACAAAACGAATGTGCGTGAGACAGCCTGCACAGCACATGGTACGTGGATCTTGCCCATTGTTGTTACAGTTATGATAATTGTAGGCGTCAGAAAACAGCGCGCCTGGCCCTGCATGGCCGATCCTGACTCCTTGCGTGACGCGCCGAGCCTGCCCCGTGACCCCGGAGCGACGCGTCCGCTCTGGCTTCGTGCAGACGCTGCTGACCCCTCGCCGCCAGGGGCTGCTGGAGTGCCCTCGCTCAAGTCAGGGCCTGAGCCCAGCGTGTCTCCTGGCAGCTGTTTGACCCGACACGGGCCGGTGCCAGCCGGAGCCAGCACCTGGCACCTGTCTGAGGCTGGCCGCGTCCTGCTTCCACACGAGCCCGCTTCTCACGGTGCCGTGGGAGGCTGCTGCGTTTCTGTCTGCCTTTTGCTGGAATCTCAAAAGCAGTGATTTTCTCCTGAAAAGCATTAACCTAAGCCTGTCACTTGCTTGTTTTTCCTCCTTTCCCTTGTGAGACTTTAGTACCGCAAGCCCGTTTGTGCGCTGCGCCACAGTGTGCCACACTGGGGGCACGTGGGCTCCGTGGGGGACACTCATGGCCCTCATCTACCCAGTGAGCAGGGGCATGGAATGCCCTGGAAAACAACTCAGTTAAATGGCAAAAACATGGCCGCTTCCCATTTGGGGTTCAGATCTCTTCATCTGAATTTTTACTTTGAAAAGTAAAAACAGAATCAAACATTTTTTTTTTTAAGTGGAAAAGAAACGACTGTTCATTTTCTTCTGGCAGCCGCGTGCGCTTGTTTACTTTCATTGGAATTTGAAATATTAATGGCATTTCTTAGAATGTGGGGTAATAAAAGTGTGCAGTGAGCCTTGGGTCAGCAGAAGAAATCATGAAGCAGGAGAACTGTTGCGTGCTGCGATCGCACGCTCATTTGATGTGGTGAAAGGAGAGATTATATTATGGTGGAAATCAGTAAAAAATTAGAAGAGCTTGGAGAAATAACATCTCCTGCGTGCTTCACTCTGGGGCTCTTTCCTCATTTTCCTGATTCGTAGGAGTCCCTCAGCTAATATTGGGGGGTTTGCGCAGAGGAAATTATTCCATGTTTAGCAATAGATTTGGTGTGTCTGGAGGAACTTTTTCACTCACAGCTCTGGGCTGTGAGTATAGGGGTCACTCGGCTAGTTTCTCAGCGGAAGTTGATGGTCCGTGGGAGGAGGTCACTTCCGGACCCTCGGTGTCACCAGCTTGCCCTGGAACTGGTTTTGCTTGTAACCCCCGAGTATTTGCCTGTGACCTGAAAGAAGGGAGGTCTCTGTGTCTTTGACTCTCGCCTCTGTAGTCTAAAACTTGCCCTTTCAAGAAATGACGTTTTAAAAATCGTCTCCTCTTGGTGCTGACATCCTGGTTGTATTCCAGGACTGCGGGGATTTCCCCAGAAGCGGCAGCCATACATAGAGAAGTTCACTCCAGGACGCACAGGCAATTTTGCTGTCCAGCCCGAGCCGAAAGAATAATATATTTCTGTTCTCCTGCTTCTCCATTGTGTGTGGCTAGACAGGCGTGGAAGGGCCGGCAGAGTGGCGGTGGCAGTGGCGCTCTGCGGGAGACGCCCCGGCTGCTCCTCTCTCTCAGGCGGGCCACCCGAGCGATCTCTCGGCCAGGGCGCAGGGTCTCAGACCCCATCTCCGACCCGGCCGGAGACCCCGCCGCTGTGAGGGGTGTGCGGCTAGGGGACTTGGAATTCTGTGGCCTGGCCCTGTGGTTTCCGTTTCGTTGGCCTTGGGTGAACCCTGCAGGTTACTCAGAAACCACCAGGCAGGCCTCCACTTCGAACCTTCTCTCGAGTTTTGGTTTACTGATGGGTATCACGGACCACACGGTGGGCTTCTCTTGCTTTCTCTTATGGGTAAACAGAGGATTCGCTTTGCTTCCCTTGAGCAGTGGGGGTGGGACAGATTGCTTCGACTTACCCAGAGATTAAAACTCTCCCACCCCACTCCTAGGCAGGCCCTTGAGGGCTGACCCTGGGCAGTCCCTCCTCTGGCCCCAAGCTCTGCTCTCCCACAGTGCGCCAAGAAGACAGCTGGAAACTGCACCATGCTCAGTCTCCGGCATCTGCGTGGGGCAGCAGAGGCTTCTGGGGGAAAGACCTGGGAGGCTGATTCCCTGCGCCTGGCCTCAGGCACTCGCCGCCTGCTCAGGGCTTCCATACACATTTTGCTTGACTTCCATTTGTTACTCAGCCCGCTTGGCTGTCTTTGGGAGAAGTGCTAATCTCCTGTAAGGTGACTTGCAGTTGCCAGAAGCGTCTGGTGAAGTATTTTGCATCGTTACTTTCTTTTAGCAGATGAAAAGTTTTCTATCACTGTATCTCTTCTTCTTTCCTTTTGCTAATGATAAATCAATTTTCAGTCTTCAAAAGTTATAAAAGTTCTGTAAACTTTTTAAAAAAATTTTATAATAGTTTATTTTTACATATTTTTGCACATTTTTCCATCTCAGTTGCAATCCCCTTGGGTTTCCCATCACCAAATTACCCTGTGCCATTACCATAGTCCAGTGCATTTCCCTCTCCCCACTGTTTTTGATCCCATTCCCCACTCCACCCCCACAAAATGTCTCTGGCATATAGCTGTTCATCATTATCATTATTTTCTCACCTGTTCCCTTATATTCCTGCTATGAGAGAAACCATCTGGTATTTTTCCTTTTCTTTCTGGCTCATCTCACTAAGCATGACCTTTTCCAGCTCTATCCATGTTGCTGAAAAAGACATGTGTTTCTTTTTTATTTTTGGTTGCTGAGTAATATTCCATTGTGTATATGTACTGCATCTTTTTAATCCAATCATCTACTTTTGGGCATTTGGGCTGCTTCCATGTCTTTCCAATTGTGAATAAAGCAGCAATAAATGGGGGTAGAGGTATCCTTTTCAATCAGTGTTTTTGTGTCTTTGGGGGAGATACCTCGGAGTGGAATTGCTGGGTCGTAGGGAAGCTCCATGTTTAGCAGTTTGAGGAACCTCCGAACAGCTTTCCACAGTGGTTGTACTAGTTTGCATTCCCACCAGCAGTGCAGGAGAGTTCCTTTTTCTTCACATCCTCGCCAATATTTGTTGTTGCTAGTTGTTTGAAGATGTGCCATTCTCACTGGGGTGAGGTGGTATCTCATTGTGGTTTTCATTTGCATCTCCCTGATTACGAGTGATGTTGAACATTTCTTCATATGCTTGTTGAGTTCTGTAGACTTTTAATGTATTAGCTTTGTTTGATGTTCAGTACTTAATTGTATATACTTAAATAGGATTTTTATCTTGCTGGGGAATGATGGAACATCTTAGATTTGCAAACTGGTATCTTTGATTTTGAAAAATATCAGCAATTATTGTTTTAAATATTGCCTCTCTCCTGTTTTGGGGAGTCTGCATTGACATGTATTGGCTTTCTAGCCTGCTGGTGAGTTTGGGCTTGTCACTCTATGCAAGCAGGAAAACAGTTACTTACCAGAAGCCAGTCTGCGTAAGTGTGAACATGTAGTTGATTATTTGTCTCTGAAGAACGCTGACTAATATGTTATCCGAAGTGGCTTCCTTCTTGCTTTAGACACTTGTTATTATAGTTTTATTCTTTCTTTTTACTTGACAAATATAAGTGTATACATTTATAGTATACAATGTGATGGTCTGGTATACGTACACATTGTGAGATGACTGCCTCCATCAAGGTAAAGCACATCACTCCCATCATCCATCTTGTGACGGATGTGCACCTGTGGTGAGGGTGCTTAGGCCCTGTCTGTCCACGAATATCAGGTGTACAATATGGTGTCACTAACTGGCCACCCTGTCATACATTAGATTGTCAGGACTTAATCATGTTGCCATCGAAGGTTTGTGCAGTTTTACCAGCGTCTCCTCATTTCCCCAACGCCCTCATTCCTGGCAACCATTGTAGTATTTTTGTGGTTCTATAAATGTGCCCTTTTCAGGTTCCACGTGTGAGTTTGATCATCCAGTATTTACATCTGATTTCTCTTAGCTAGTGACCTCGGAATTCACCCACGTTGTCTGCAGAAGCAGGATTTCCCTTTTTCCTGACTGTGTAATAGTTCACATGTATACATACACATAGATGCGTGTCAGGTGATCCATTCATTTGTTGGCAGAAACTTACCTTGTTTCTGTATGTGGCCATTGTGATGGATGCCACAGTGAATTGGAAGTTCAGATAGTTCCTTAAATACTGATTTCACTCTCTCCAGATACAAATCCAGACATGGGCTTGCTAGATGACATGGTAGTGCTATTTTTATTTTCTTGAGAAACCAAGTGCTACTTTCCATGATGACTCTCAATTTCAATTCCACTGACACTGTGTACTTCCGTGAGCACAGCTGACTCTGAATGGCCACGGTCATGCCGGGAGCTTGGCGGCGTGAATCGCTCTCTCAGCGCATCCTGTGCCGCTGGCCAGGGAGGGGTTCCTGTCGTCCTGAGGCACAGGCAAGCTGAACGGTGACCCTGAACCAGATGGGAGTTTACTGTCCTGCCGCCTCTCCCCAGCTTTGGTGGCAACCCCGATTTTTTAAAAAGTGAAAGAACTTACAGCGTGGGGGGCCCTGTGCCGATGGCCCTTTCAGGTTCTCCCTGTGAGGTCGTAGTTGTCCTCTATTAGCCTAAGTTTAATTTTGACTGGGCTGAAAGAATGTTCCCTTGCAGACCTGCTTTGCCTTGTTCTCCTCGGGGTACTTAATCTCAAGGGCGTCATGTGCCTTTGGCTCTCTGAGCCCTTGACTGAAGCAGGGGGGCCGTCCCCAGTCCCTTTGGTATTTCCCTCGCATTGTTGATTTTCTCGCGATCACTCGTGAAGCGACTTCATGAGTAAACAGTTTTCCTCCACAAGGCTGCTTCCTTTTGCTGTAGATGTCCCCAGCAACTGCACCAAAGCGTGTCACAAAGTGACCATCCCATCAGCTGCACGTTCATTTAAAAAGGTGGAAAGAGGCCAGGACAGGGTGGGGAAAAGCACACGGTGCATTGGTGGTGGGCATTCCTGGGAATCCACCTGAGAAAAGAACGCAAATCTTGTAAATAAACAAACATAAATAATGAAAGATGTGTGGACATACGTGCGGATGTGCTCACGTGTTTACCGTTGAGCACCACCAGGCGCCACGCGGTATGCAGGGGGGAAAGGAGGCAAACTGCACGGGGCTGAGGCAGGTGAGACAGAATTCAAGCGAGAGAGGACTCAGGCAGTCAAGGACAGAAGGCTGAAGGGAGGCGTGACGAGTCCTCTGAGAACAAGCGCAGTGAAGGGCAGCCGGACGGGGGGAGTCGCGATTTTCGGTCAGGGCGCCGGAACACAGGGGAGTGACAGTAGCCGGAGGGGTGTGTTGCCAGAATCCACGGACGGGGGCGGTGCGGTTCCCTGGGGTCTGCGGTCGCCACGCCTGCGCAGGGGCTGTGACCCCATCCTGTCCAGGTGTCCAGGCCGCCGGCCCTCGGCCCCCGGGCCTCCTACCGTCGTTCCCACGTGCTGTTAGCGCCAAAGGAAAAGTCTGTTTGGGTTGATGTCCACGTCTCGGGTTCTGTAACACAGATGGCGCAGACGTGGTAAAGAATGGAATGGTGTGCTGGCCGCAGGCATTCCCTGTCTCGGCTTCTTTTTGCCATTCCTGATGTTTCTGTTCCCGTGGATTCAGTTTAATAAGGCATCTCGGTTTGCAGCTGCAAACCCGCTTGCTCCCCCCTTGCCAGAGTCTTCCTGGAAAGCTGGGCTGGAGGAGCGTGAAAGCCTCATTGCTCTCCACAAGCACTTCCCATCTCGATGCGTCTGCACGCATGTCCCTTGTGTTCCAGACCAGCCCCAAGGCCCAGACTCCTTGCAGTGACATGCCACAGACCCACCCACGTCAGTCAGCGACCTGTCTCGTCTCGTCCTGACGGAGTACAGGCGACTGTCAGGTTTGATAGCTGCCCTCCACCTGCAGTGATGGGCAGGAGCACAGGGGGCTTTTATTACACCGCTGTTTGGTTGACGGGCTGCTCTAGAGAAGCTGTCGGTGGGGTCACACAACGTTGTCCCCTAAGATTCAGTGGTGAGTGGTAAGAACAGCATTTGGGCTGCAGGCAGGTAGGCTGCACCGTAAGAAATACGCTCCGCTCTGGTATTTTTTTTTTTTTTTCTTTTCTAAGTGGAAAGCGTAGAAGTTGCCTGTGAAAATAAAGTAAGAATTAAAAAAAAAAAATTTGACCTGAATTGGAGAAAAGAATAAAAGAATCTAGCTTGGCAGACATCATTGCCGAAGGTCGAGGCCTGGTGCCACCTGCAGAGAATTCCAGGATACTGATGTACCAGCTGTGTCCCCAGGCGGCAGACGGGGACTCAGCTTCATTTGTCACTGTGCGACTTTGGTGTGGCCGCAACAAGGCCGTGGAGCGCGAGAGCCCGGGAGTAAGGCTGCCCTCTCTCGTGGAGGAGGCACCAGAGAGGCTCCGGAGGAGCCGAGGTGTGCGCGTGGGGTGCGGAACAAGCACCGGGGAGCAGAGGGAGCTGCCCCGACGGACGGAGGCGGTGGGGTCAGCAGCCTTGGCGAGTTGGGGAGACTGCAGGGACCGGTGAGACAGAGGCTTGCTGGCGACACGGGAGTGTGCACGGATGAGACCGGGGTTTCCAGGACGAGGGCATGTCAGTCCCCAGACACACCCGAGTTTTGTAGGAGATGGGGCAAGCACCCCAGGATTCGTGTGCTCCCCAGTGTTTTGTTGTAGTCAACCACCAGGGTTAGCATCACAAGCCAGTCAGGGGTGAGAAAACCTGCAGTCACTGTGTGTCTGCAGCAGCCCCTTCCTGCTGGGGTGTGAACGAGAATGGGGGTGCTAAGGTGAGGGGCCAGCCCTGTAGGTGGCTGCTCATCGAGTCGGTGCTAGCTGTCATGGGAAGAACATGCATTTGGTCAGCCATTCCGCTGAGGACAGCACCCGCCCTCAGGCTGGGCTCTGCCCCCGCAGCACCGGGAGCCTGGCCAGTCATGTCCCCCGACCACCGTGCTGCAGGGGGCCCCTGCTGGCTGGTCAGCTGCGATGGGCCACACTCTCGCCATTTGACACCCGCCCCGCCTCTCCCATCACCAGAGCCCACGCCTGTCCTGTCGCAGGGTCAGCACCGCCCACACGAGACGTGGGTTTCGGAGCCGGCCCTGTGCTCCAGGAGCCGCTGCAGGAAGTGGAGCCAGCAGCCCTCTGCTCGGGAGCAAGACTGTGCCCAGCAGCCGGGCAGCAGCCCTGGGCCCAGCACCTCTGGGCTCACTGAGATCACTTGTTTCCGTATTGTTTTGCCAACCAGAGCTTTTTGCAGCAAGAAGACATGCAAACTATGGACTACAAAGGAGCATTCACAGAGCAAATGCTCAGCTTGCGGAAGCAGACTTTCATTTTTTTTTAATGTGAGTTTGAACAGTTTACACTGAATGAAAACAGGCCTGAGGGATGTTCCTTGAACCATCTGATGGAAACTTGTGAAGGAGGGAAACTGACTCCAATCGGAAACTCCAGGCCTGTGGTCGGAGTGTTGGGAACACACGGGAGACTGAACCTCCCCACCCCAAGCCCTTGGTCGGGGTGCTTCCCTGTGCCGTGGTCCTCGGAGTCGACCTCCAGGAGGAGGGGACGTGATGCAGAGCTGAAAGTTGGGGTTGATCATGACTGGGCTTAACTCTGGGGCATTCTGGCTATGTGACCCTCGGCAAGTCACCCAATCTCTCTGAGCCTTGTTTGCCTTAATGTAGCCTGGAGAAAATACTACCTGTATCCAAGCGTGACTGTCAGGTGGGGTGGCAGAGCACTTCGTGTGTATGTGGTAAACTGTAACAGCAGAAGCAGCGCTAGTGGGAACGTCCACCTGAGGGCCTCGGAGGGGAGGAGACGCGTTTGTCAGTAACGGCCCCGCAGGACTGACCCAGGCTGTCCCTAGAGTCCACGACTACATCTGAACGGACCAAGATCCAAGAAGAGAAAGTTGGGCTCACAAATGGCATCTCTTTGTTCATGTCCAGTTGCTCCAGGGAGCTTGAGCATGCCACTGTTTATATTTAAAAAAAAAAGAGCGGACATTACAGTCAGTGATACAATAACTTCATGCAGGAAAAATTTGGTACATACTTAAAATGCATAAATGATGCCTTCCAGCGTGACTTGTGCCTCTCAGATGCACAGCCTGAATTTCAGGAATTAAGGAGTTACCTTAGGGTAATTAATGGCCCCTGCTTAAAAGATGCTCACTCTGAGAATCCAGAGATAACAAGTTAAGATTTCCCTTGGGAAATGGAACATAATTTTCTTTGGGACCAAATAGCAAAACTGTACAATTTGGAAGGATGTTAGAGAAGACAATAAAAAGTAAGAAGACTCTTCAGAGAAGAAAAAAATGTTGGACTCAAGCACTGTTACTTCAGCAGTAGGTTAGATGAGAGGTCTTTCAGGGCGGCAATTGAGCTCCGCATCAAAAGGAAGCAAAGTTTCCCGAACAGAAAGTCTGCAGTGAGGGCATTGATGGGCTGTGAAAGGAAAGGTGAAGGCAGCAGCTTGAAGGGATGAACAGCTGCCTGTGGAGACGGCGCCCAGCTTCTTTCATTGTCGCCAGAAATCTCATCTGGGCAAAACCCGGACTTCGTTTAGCTGCGGTCGCGCTTCTCAGCCAGCTCCACGAAACGCTCAGATTGCCTTGGCCGTGTGGCCGGGCCGCGCCTCCTGCTGTGTGGCCACCCGGTGCCGAGGCCATGCGGGCACACTCAGCGGCGCCGCCAGAGGCGCGTCGCGAGGCCGGAGAGACCGATTTGCTGCTTTGTTTTGCGATTGGAAAGCAAAGCTAGAAATACAACAATTAGATGTAGAGCATATGTGCATGTATAATAAATAAGAGTGCATCTGTGTACACGGTGCTGGGAACTCAGAGTATGCAGTGGCTTCAGGATTTGTGTTGTTTGTTTATTGCTGCTCTGCTTTTAAAGATACTACTTTCCTTGATGGCGGGAAGTCCCAAGATTTTTTGCTACAATCATTATATATTTTCAATGCGAAAACATTCTCCTGATCAGAAGGCTGCTGTGATATGTGAGAACTACTGAGTAGCTTTATGTCAGAATAAGCCGTGACTTCACATCGATGATAAAATTACATACTTCATGGACTCTTAAGTATTATAAACGAGGAGGCCCCTGCAGTGCCCCAAATATATATATATATATATATGTGTGTGTGTGTGTGTGTGTGTAATATATATAATGTGTGTGTACATATGTATACACACACTATATACATATATAGTTTACCCCTGTCAATTTCCTAATAAGGAATAAGACCTTCTCATGCTTCAGAACCTTCTGAAGTTTACCTTGGTGCTGTGGAGGGGCTGGGTCCCTTCCTAGAAGCAAGATGGGCATTTAAGACTTACTTTTATTTTGTTACAGTTATCTCTACCCAAAGGGAATGTTTTATCTAAATTTGGAAAGAGGCAATAGGATCAAAATTTAGGGGGGGTTCTTGAAAACTCATTTGCAGTTCTGAGTCTGATTGAACCCAGCTAACTGTAATGTGCATGAAATTGAACTTCACTCTTCTAGAATTCTGCCATCAGAGAATTACTATCTTGTGAGGTATTAGGCATTCTCCCAAAATGGAAATGTCTCTGGGAGGTATGAAGCAGACCTCAGCTATCTCCACCTTACCGTGATTCATTTCAGGGAGCCACCACCCCACTGCCGCCCCAGCTCCAGCTGTAAGCTAAAATTATGGGCTCGGGTGGGGGCCGAGGTAGTAGTGTGGCCTTTAGGGGTGGGTTCCAGATGGACTTGGAAGTGCCTGGCCGGCAGGCTGGGTGGGGGTGAGGGGTGGGGGGCGGTCAGCCAGGCAGTGGGGTGGCGGCCTGGCCAGGGCCCAGAGGCAGAAGGCAGGGAGGGCCCAGCTCAGGTCTGACTCACATGACATGGCCAAGGCATGGACATGAGGAAGGGGCTTCCGGGAGCAGAGAGGGCACCTTGGTCTGACACTTGCCCAGGAAAGGCCCTTGGTCCTCAGGGCAGCCCTCGGGGGACGTCCGTGGCCCTGGGCAAGGCACAGCCCCCACCACGACTTGGCGCAGTGGGGGAACCGGGAGCTGAGTGAGAGTCTCGTGGGGGTGGGCAGAGCCGGGGCAGGGGCGCTTCTCTCCCTAAGGTGGGCAGCCAGCCTCATCCTGCCAGCCCTCTGGCCTCTTCAGGGACACTGAAGCACCCCTGGGGACCACACTCTCTCTTCCTGGGGACCTATAGCCCCAGGCGCGCGCCCCCCCACCCCCACCCCACCGCGCTTCCTTCACCCTCTGCATCCGTGACATCTTCGGCTGTGATGCCACGCTGCTGCGCTTAGGGAAGTCTCTTCACTTTCTTGCTCAGCCCCCGCTTAATGATTTAAACAACTTAAAGGAAGTGACTCCAAGCCCCCGGGAGCCTTCTGTATTCTGGGGCCTCTGCAGAGTGCCGTCAAGGGTCCTGCTTACAGCTCTTCCTGGCTCCTGGCTCGAGCTTGTGCTGGTTTCAGTGAGAGTCAAGGGGTGTCGTTTCAGTCCTGGAAAAGGCCAGGCCGACGCCGGGGCAGACAGAGCAGAATCTGTAGTTTTGAAAAGAGGAAGGGGTGCCCTGTCAGGAAAGCTGGGCGCAGCGCCAGCGGCGCAAGGAGCCAGCCTCTCCTCAGCGAGGCACAGGCTCCCTGCAGAGGCGCGGAGCTGCCTGGTGTGGAGCCAGGACCGCTCGCCTCAGAAAGGGAAGGAGACGTGATTTCACCTAGGCTTATTCAGAAGAAAATCAAGAAGGAGGCTTTACTCCCTGCGTGAACGGGGCTTTTGGAGAGCTGCTCCCTCAAGACTGAAAGCGCCTGGAAGGGAGGGCCCGTGCGTCCTGAGCGGAAGTCCTCCGCCATCCAAACACTGGAATGACCTCGGGCTGGCGGCTCCCTGCAGGGAGAGGAGGCTGCCACGGTGCCCTCCACAGTGCCTGGCCTGGTGGAGCCGGCTGGGAGGAGGCCGGCCGCATTTCGGCGCCACCCACAGCGCTACTCTTGAGGCAGCCGCGCTCAGTGCCCTCTTCCCCCGCTGCTGACGCTGGAGCAGAGCGTCCATGGGGAGCGAGGCGGGCAGCAGGAGGCCATCTCCAGCTGCTTCCCAGAGCCACCCGGTCTCCAGGTGACCCTAGAGAGTGTTTTAGGCCACGCACAACAGTGCTAAATGCTGTTCCTGTGCTGTTGAGACACGGCGTGACCTTGTGACTTGCTGGCAGTCACGGGCCAGAAAGCGGCCAGGCTGACACTTTAAATGAAATCACATACGCTCGGTCAGAGTCACATCCCATGTCCACTAAAGACACCTGGTGTAAAGCAGCCTGAGACGCTAAAGACCTCACTCCATGCTAGTAGGACAGGGGCGCCCCTCTATGGGGCATCCCATTTTAGAGGAAAAGGCAGAAGAGACTGGCCCTTGGCCAGAGATGGTCTCTCTCCCCTAGTAGAGCTTCAGACTCTGTGGGGCTGCCCTGGGCGAGCCGGGAAGCAATTCCCGGAGCCTGCAAGAGGCACTCACGCGTCTTCCCGTGGGCCAGCCCGCGCCTCCACGCTGTCAGCGTGCTTACTCTCAGCGTTTCCCCAGGGGCGTGCCCCCCCCACGCGCCCAGCGTCTGAAGTTCCGGCAGGACCGCCTTGACGTTCAGAAGGCGCAGTAGCCAGTTCCTTGAAATGCCACTAATAGCATGAGTTTGGGTCCTTCACACAAACACGGCCTTGCTGGAGCAACGGGTTTGCATTCCCAGCTCTGCCCCGTCCTGGCCTCTGTTGCTTCCTCTGTGCGGAGCAGAGTGACACGCTGGCCGTGAATCCAGGCTGGCAAGCCCACGTTGACATGTGTTGTTTGAAACTCAAAATCTGTCACGAAATTAGATGCAACCAAAACCAAATTTCTAAAAGCATCGGAACACACACTCTAGTGCATCGGAACACACACTCCAGTTCAGTTCTGATGGCGCCTCCGGTGGCCGCTCCACCGCATGGCCGTCTGCTGGACACCCGCTGCCCCGTGGCCACGGAGACGTGCGCGAGAGGCTGAGCGTCTCACTCGCACACCCGGCCTCGCTGTCTCTCCGACTGTCTCTGGAGCTGGCGTCAGTTTGCAGCACCGTTCATGGTCTAGGGGCCGGTCCACGCCTCCTCCGGTCCACACCACCGTGCCATCAGCGCCCACGGTCCCCTCCCCTAGGCCGCTGGGCCCTCCCTGCCTGGCCGCCCACCCCCTCCAGTGGCCTCTGGTGTGCGGTCTATTTCTGGGGCTCGCTTGGGTCACTGTGTCAGTTTCTTTGTTTTGTGTCTCGTCTTACACAGACAAGGGAAATCATCCCTATCCGCCCCCCTTCTGACCAGTTTCACTCCGCGTGACCCGCGCCCCAGGACCACCCATGTTGTGGCAGGCGGTAAGAGCTCATCTTTTGTATAGCTAAATCGCACTCCATGGCGCCTGTATGCCATGCCTTCTTTTGAAAGAAAAAAAAAAATTCTTCTTAACTGACAACATCGCAGGTGGTCCCGCCTGGGGCAGAGCTCGCCCATGTTCCTGCCCCGAGACCTGCACGTCCCCTCTTCGGGCTTCGCCCTTCCCCGCTCCCTCCCTTGGTGCTTCAGTTCCGTCCTCAGCTCTCATGGCTCGGGTTTTCTTCGTCTGACTGCACCTAGTTCCTTTATACCCCGCATATCATGACAGCACCTGGGATTGGTCTTTCTGACGCCAGACATGTCCGTGCAGCGTAACCCTTCCAGCTCCGTCCGTGTGGCCAGGTGGCGGGCATTTCTCCGTTTGGCTGCTGAGTAGTCTTCCCAGAAGAGCGAAAGTAACCTTGATGAAGAAGAAGGGACTGGAGGTATCATACTTCCAGACCTCAGGTGATACTGAAATTATTGAATAATCACAATGATTGAAACAACCTGGTGCTGGAGCATAGCTACACACAGGCCGGTGGAACAGAACGGGACCGACAGGTAGACCTGCATACATACGGTGGTTAATCTGTGGCAGGAGCCAAGACAGGGGCTGCACAGGGCGGCCTCTCCAGTAAGTGGCCGGGGAAAGTGACCGCTGCGGCCACTGCGTGAAAGGAGGTGGCGACCTCACACATACAGCACGTCGGCTCGAAATGGCTCAGACTTGGGTGCGAAGCCCGAAAGCATCAGCTACAGAGGAGAAAACGCAGTGAATTGCACACCATAGGCCGCCGCGGTATCGTCAGGGCTCACCCCAGCAGCAAGGGGGCAAGAGAGAACACAGACCGTGGGCCGGCGTCGGGGCGTCGCACTCTCCAGCTCCTGCGCAGCGGGGGATACACGGCGACAGTGAAGACTCTGGAGTGGGAGGGGGGAGGTGCACGCCGGGGTCTGACCAAGGGCTGCCGCAGGCAGGCGGGCATGAAGCCATCCAAATGGCAGTCGCAGAGGTGGGCCGAAGGCACACACAGACTCCTTCACAGAGCACACTCGGCGGCCCGCGGGCTCATGAGCGCGCGCCACGGTCCTCAGCATTAGGGGGACCGAGCCAAGGCCAGCAGGAGGTGGCACTCACACCCGGGAGAATGGCCACTCTGAAGAGACTGGGGACGGGTGCTGGAGACAGGCACCTGCCGGCCGCCGGCGGGTGGAGGCCGGCCCAGGGGGGGAGGCAGCGGGGGTGTCTCGGCACAGGCTCGGCCGGCCTCCGCCCAGTGCGCCCTCCTAGGCGTCTGGCCAAGAAATTCAAGACGCCGTTGGAAAGGAAACCTGCACTGCCACGTTCCCTGGTTACTAGAGCTGAGCCACGGAGCCACTGCAGTGCCCAGTGCAGGTGAGCGGGCCAGGCGCTGTGCTGCGTCCATTGCTCTGCCGCAAGGGCCTCTGCCCCTCAGGCGACCCGTGCAGGCACCTCGCCACTTCTGTGGTAAACAGAGCAGGCAGCTGTGTCCCTCTCCAGAGCTGTCTCCCAGCGAGGATGGTGTTTGCGTTCAGCTTGACGCTTCCTCCGGGGTGAACACAGTCTCCGTGCTGCCTCGAGAGTCAGGTCATCTTCCCTCTGCCGCCAAGAAAGGTGCCCTCTCCTAAGGAAGAGCCCCTGTAGGGCAGCCGCTTCCAGGCAGAGGCGGGCGCCTCCGGGCCCTGTGCTCACAGGAAGGAGAACTGGGCCTCCTCTCTGGGCCCACCAGAGCCAGGACGGTCACGGCTGGTGGGCGAGGATCAGGCCCGGCGGGTGGCGCACAGGAGCCCTGTGTCGGCCGAGGCAGCCCAGGGAAGGTCGGGCCGCGTCTTGGGGCACCTGTGCTGAGGTGTGGGGTGCCGGCTTGTGAGGGGCAGCTAAGACCTGGACACGCGGAGGGTGTGTGTGTGTGCCCGGGCTGCCTCTCACCTGCCCCGGCTCCCGGCCAGCACAACTGTGGCGCCTCCCCCCATGCAAACCCCCTCCCCCCCGCCCCAGCAAGCCCAGCAGAGGGGTCTGCTCCGTGTGGGCGGCCCTGAACCAGGAGGAATGCAGCTGCCTGCCAAGTGATGCAGCCCTGCCCAGGAGAGGCGGAGAGCCGCTCCTCACTCACTCCTGCCCTACGGCGAAATGAAAGTGCACCCAAGGCCGCGGAGACCTGCTCCCGGGACAGCGTGACCCTCGGCAAGCCGGGCCAGGAAATGGCGCACAATCTGCCTCTCAGGCACCGTCTCCAGTTCAGGGAATCGTGCTGCCTTCACCCTGGTGTCGAGAAAATGCTGTGCTGCACATTTGCGCATTTAAAAAACAAAAAACAAAACAAAATTTCTTGTGTAAGATTTGATTAACGTAAGCATTTGACTGGGAGATCAAGAGCCTGGAAGGATGGGAATTAGAGGGTGTGCTCCTTGCGCGTGATTTAGACGGCCTTCAGTGACCGGGCCTGGCCACTTTGCAGTAGCTTTGTTCCTCTCCCAATTCCCTTGTTACGCCCTAGTCAAAACCAAAGATGACGAGCGCACCTGAAACCGATGGATTCAGGTGCAAGGAACAACTGTGGTCAGATGTTAACCTTGCTGAGCAGAGGCTCCACTGATGGAGAATTGAAGAGGAATGGAACAATGTCTAAATGCAAATTTGACCAAAGGGAATAAAAGAATAATTCCCCTCAAAATAATTAGGGCGACCGTGGTTGTAAATCGCAGTGCAGGGAAGGTGAGAGCAGCCCCCACGTGGACAGCGGCTGGTCTGTCCTTCAAGCTTCTGTGCCATGGCGGCATCCCGTGTAGGCAAAGTGATACAGCCCACTGGAAATCCCTCTTCAGGAGGCGATCATGGTGGCAGTCCTGCTGATGTCTAAGAGAAAACTTTAAAAGAAACCACTCACACATTGACAGCGTCAGCTGGCGGCAGTGCTGTGAGCCACGGGGCCACGGGGAATGCTCAGGAAGTCACTACGAGGGCAGCTGGGCTTGCCGGCGGCAACCCGCAATGTGCCAGGGCCAGGTGGCTCCTCTTCCCCACCACCGCCCTCCGCCGGCCGCCAGGCCCCGCGCGCTTCCCCAGGCCACCTCGTGCCGACAAGTCTCAGGCCTGCTTTGCGCTTTCATCACGGGGGCCCCACCGCAAGCCTTTCGCGTAGCCTCTCCCCCCGTGCCCGTGCCCGGAGCAAGGCTGGCTTGTGCCTCTCGCTGGAGCCATGTCATCTTAGACAGGCCCGCGGGCCTGTCTTGACAAGGGACTGCTCGCCCGAGGGTCTGCGTCTCCCTGCCCTCTGGGCCACAGGCTCCCACAGCAGTGAGTCTGAACCCAGGCTGAGGTCGCCCACAGAGAACCTTCGGCCATGTCGGTGAGACGCCTGAGGCCGAGTTGTGGTGGGTGCTGCTGGCCCGCAGGGGCAGAGGTCAGGCCCGCGACCGAAGGGTGTCTCAGTGCTGAGCCTGGGAAACCCTGAACGAGGAAGAAGAAAGACAGTGACTACATGAAGGAACAAGTAGCCCTCGGTAGAAAGATCATTTTAAACCTGTTTCAACACCTCCCTTCTTTTGACAGCCTAAAGGAATTTGGGGAAACTGAACACGGAGTTCCATTTAGTCCACACTTACTGAGTATCAGCAGTATGCAAATTCTTAGGAAACAGCATCAGACGAGGGAGGCGCCAGTGGCCGTCCAGAACGCGGCGCTGTGGTAGCGGTCTTGGGAGGTCAGGGAGCCTGTCGGGGCGGTCAAAGAAGGCTCAGTCGTGACAGCTTTTAACCATTTTGAACATTTTGGACTTTTGAGATTTATCGCCCACTGGGATAGCCCTCGGCTTATTGGGTTTTTAATGTGTTCAGTTATCATGTGCCTTCTAATGTGCTGTAAAATTCCAGAATTCATTTAGGATTCACTCATAGGGGCTTCTGCTTTTGTCAGGCATGGCAAAAGCTACTGTTTCTGTGAATAGCGTCATAGACCCGAGCTAAGAGAGTCTTCTGTGTGGAACGTGACCCCCAGTGTCACGCACTGTGCAAGTCCATAGCATTCCGGCGGTGCAGTCACCACGGTCCTTGAAATGAAATCAAGAGTCCACATCTCTTCGTTTTCGTAGCAATATTCACATGTGGTAACATTCTAATGACCTTCGCTGTCTGAGCAGAAGACAAGCGGGCGTTTCCTGGGTTTTCTGGGTGCCCTTGTGTCTGCGGCCCAGGGGACGGCCCACAGGATGGCGCTGCTGGCGGGCACGTGACGCTGCCCTATGGGGATGGGCAGCGCCCAGTGAAGGGGTGAGAGGACCCGTCGCTGTGTGCAGGCCTGTCCTCCCCTCCTTGGTGATTCCTGTAGCTGCCTCACCGTCCCGGCACTCGCTGCGGCCTGGAGTGGGTGGGCGGCCTGGGGTGCTGCCTGCTGCCTGGCGAGAGCCCATGCGGGTCGGGCCTTGCAGGACTGAACTTGCGGTGCTCCGCAGCTCAGCGGCCCTGCAGGACACCAGCGTCGTCACAGTAACACGGGTTAGACAGGCCATCGTCCTTACGAATGTGTCCTCTCATCGCCCCCTCTGCATGTTTGGGGACGCACTCACGCTTTCAGTAGAATCCATTTTTCCCGACTTTCAGTTGCTCGTCTCTGTGTTCTGTCTTTCCGCATGCGGAACACCTGTGGGCACAAAACCACCAAGCTGATGACAGAAGGTCTGTTCTGTTAGATGACATTAAATCTTGGACGTGACGAAGAAGCCGTAGGGCCGTGAGGCTGCCCGGAGCCTGTCTCGGGGCAAGACTGGGGGCTTACGGTCCCGAGGGGGACGGTTTCCTATGGGAGCGCTGGCCAACACGTGGCCGCAGGCCTCTGGTGACCAGCAGGACGTCCCTGTGGCCCCCGCGTGGGTCTGAGCCGTGTCGGATTCGTACTGTGATGTGGACAGCACAGGAGGAGGCGTACCATGCCCTCTGACCTTCTCTTCCACCCGGCGGCGTCGGGGTGGGTACGAGTGTCCTGGGCAGTGACGAGTTAGTAGGTCACGGAGGGTTAGGGAGAGCGCCTTAAGACCAGTGAGACCATCTGTAGGGTAACCCCTCCACCCCCTTTTGGCCGGGACACACAGCTTGTCTTAATTATTAGATGTTTCCGTTCTCTTTTTTATTTTTAAAGATTTATTTATTTATTCACACAAGAACTGGGGTGCAGGCCAGAGGTGTGGGGGAGTTGGTGAGAGGGTACCCCAGGACAGAGTGGGGAGCAGCACAGGCAGATCCACTGAAACACACTGCTGAGGGGGGAGTGGGAGAGGTCTGCTGTGCCCGGGTCCCTCCCTGGCCAGGACGAAGACAGGCCACAGTGGCTGCGGTTAGTCTGGCGGGGCTGAGATTTAACCCCTGCGCCACCAGGAAAGCTCAGTTTTCTTTCATTCTTCACAGTATCTCAGTTTGGAAAATAAATGACCCTAGAAAAGGAAATTATTTTCACAGTGGGGCATAAGGGAAATCTGCCCCTCTGGGTTCTTCTAGACTGAGATGTAACCAGCCAAGATCAGCAGGTGGGCAGAGAACCCAAGGAGCTGTGTGCCCAGTGTGTGCGCCTGAGTGACTCAGCCAGTGGCCTGGGACAACAGCCTCGGAAGCAGCTTGGTGCAGAAGGGGCCTTGGGGCGGGAAGGGGGCTGGGGAGGGTGCTCCCCGGGTTGGCACCACGGACAGAGACGGAGGTTCAAGCGCCACCTCCCACTGACAGAGCCTCCCCGGGACGGCCCTGAGGTTGCGTGTGGGGCCCATTCTCCTCGCGCCCCTCAGTTTGCTCCCATTGTCCTTCCCGGCATGTCTCCTGTACCTCTCTGGCGCACGAATCCTGGCTTCAGTCTTTTCAGGAGAGTCTGGACTAATGTGGGCAGCCCAGAGGGCAAACACCAGAAAGAGTTAAAGAACCTCCGTAAAGATTTGTTTTCCTAAGGAGTTTTTTTCCTCTTGAATCCTCTGCCCCAAATCTCTGGTAAACATTAAGTAATGAGTTGTTTGTCTCCAAAGACCCCTGGCCTCTCAGACTGAGCATGGGCTTCTGAGGCCACACCCTGCACAGCAGCGTCACGCTGCAGCCTGGCTGCAGGGCGGGGCGGAGCGCCAGCCCAGGCCCGAGGGCCAGAGGGTTCTGCACGGGTGGGGGCACCCGTTCCAAGGCAGCACTAAGCGTGGCCATCAAAGTGACCACGAAGCTTGAAGGGCACGCAGCTCCGAGGCCTGTGTGGTCGGTCCCCAGCCCCAGCGTGTCGTGGCCCAGGGAGCCTGCTCCCAGTCGTTGGCCACCTCAGCCCGTCACTGAGGGGCTCCGATGGGGCTGCAGGAGCCCTGACGGGATGGTAACGCCCGGAGGAAGGTCCTGGAGGGGGCCGTGGCCCAGGACCCGGGCCCTGCCCAGGGTTTGTGTGGCCGCCCCTGGAGCCCGGCACCGCCTCACTTTCCCATGGTATGTGTGTTTTCTTTTTCTGTTTGTTTCTTTCATTTTCATACCCCTTAATTTTTGAGTCCCAAAGTTAGTTTTTGTTTTAGTCAGCTCATTATTGTCTGGTGTCTGCATCTAGCACTTGAATGAAAGCACAGCCCCTCTGTCTTTCTCCACCTGCCTTAGTTTACTCACTCTAGGCCCACCGCTGCTGCCTCAACTGGCAGGACCACATCCTTTTTCACAGCTGAGTAATACTCCCCGAGAACACATAGACTTCTCTGTCCACTCATCCGTCAGTGGTGTTGGTTTCGGTCCTTGGCTATTGATGGTGGCTGCAATCAACATGGGGTCAAGAAACTAAAAATCAGTGTTTTTGTATTTTTCAGGTATATACCCTGAAAGGGGATTGTATGGACTTTCTGCTTTTAGGTTTTGGGCAGTCTCTACATCTTTCCATGGTGGCCAGGTACACGTTACTTTTGCAGGCCTTTCCCAAAGTTTTTGTTGTGGAACACTGATTCCCAGTGGTGTTAATAGTTGTTCTGTGAAGGTGCCTGCATGGTGTTCAGTTAGTTAAACCAGGAGGTCACCAGGCGGGCCCTTCTCCTGGCGGCCTGTGTAACTAACCAAGTCTCAGCCCGTCTTTCCTCAGAGTTGCAAAACCAAACCCTAGGGGCAGTGGGCCCAGAGCCAGCGGGCCTGCACCCCTCCCTCCAGCACCCCTCCCCCCACCCACCATGTGGGTGGAGGCTTCCTGCAGTCTTCTATAAGGAACAATGCTGTGAATCTTCCAGAGGGAAGCAGCCTGCACCCGCGCCCAGGGGTGCCTCCCGGGCCTGCAGGGCTCTCACAGGCAAGGCTCAGAGCAGAAGCAGCGACGCGCTGGAGAGGGCCAAGGTGGGCGCTGGGTTCCTGGCTCCCTCCTGGCCTGCCGCAGAGCGGCAGCTGGGAATCCTTCCATTTCTCAGGCCCGGATGCGCTTCTGGCAAGGGGAGAGTGTTGAGCTGGGCCCAGTCCTCAGCTTTAAATGCTGCCAGATGGGCAGGGTGCTGCCATTACCCATGCCCTTCTGCCCAGATTCAGTTGGGTCCCCTCAGAAACCAAGCTCCGGGCGGCCGAGGAAAGCAGTCTGAACTCACTTGGCAGAGAAGGGGTTGGGTTGTGGCCCAGAATACCTCCTTCGGTCAGACTTCGTCTCTGCAGGTCAACTGTCCGTTTCTACGAACACCAGCAGGGCCCTGTCTGCACCTCTGAAGCTGGCATGTCAGTGGCTGGAGCCGGCACCCCTCCAGGGCCCAGCGCGGCCCCGGGGCCCCTCCGTCAGCCCTCCCTGGAGTCTGGGCTCCTGTCCACTCAGATTGGCGGGACGGGTACCAGCAGGGGAAATGTCAGGCCCAGCGGGAAGGATTTCAGAGCTGGCAGGACAGTCACACAGCCCCCAGGGGCCTGGGGTGGAGGGTTGGCCCCTGCTGGCTCAGCAGCTGCAGCAGTCTGGCTCCAGGCCCGCCCCAGGGCCCCCGGAGGGCGCTGCTGCCCCACAGTGGGTGCCCGGGAGTCGCAGGCCGCTTCGGGAGCTTGCTTCCGGGGACTGGGAGGTCTGTTTCCATAGGCTTCTTCCTTCCCCGAAGTGCCGAGGGTGTCGATGATGCCAGGGTGAGGGATTTTCCAGACACACAGAGGTGGCCGCTCCCTAACCCGGGGTCCCTCTGCCCCTTTCCCTTAGGAAAGTGGGGAGTCGTATAGGGGAAGCCTGCCTGCAGGGGTATACAGCAGGCAGTCGGGAGGGGACTGACGATGGGGAGACCAGGCAGTCACAGCAGCAGGAGGGCCTGGGGGCTTGCTCTGCCTGAGGCAAGTTCACCCGCGCTTCACCTGTGTGGAGCACTGACATGGGTACCGCCGCCCAGCAGGACAAGAACGCTGGCCAAGTGTCCTGTCTGGAATGGTTTTTAATGTCCAAAGGAAATAAAATGATCACAGACAGTTTTGTAAGAAAAATACACTGGGCGTGGAATAAGTGGGGCTCACAGACCCTCGTGGCTCCCCCTCCCCCGGGGGCCTGGGCTGTGCCCTCCCACTGTGCAGTGGGAGCTCCTGAGGGGAGGTTTGGGCTGGTGGGGATCCGCACATGGCCTTCCACGCTGTGGAGAGTGCGGCTCCCTCTGTCTGCGCAGCCTCAGGCCTCTCGCCACTCTGCTATGGCCAAGCGCCTGGCCACAGCCATCCCGTCCCGCCCGCCTGTTGGGGAGGGACGGGGGAGGGCACCCAGGGGCTGCTCAAGGACCGTTCTCAGGACATGGAGCTTCTGTCTGCTGCAGATACCGACAGGGGGTACCTGCCAGGGGGCTGGCAGATACGTGGGCAGGCGCCTCCTCTCCACCCCCGAAAGCCCAGGCGGGGGCCCTCAGTGCAGTCTCTGCAAGCCAGCCTGGGTTTGCACCAGCCTCCGCCGCTCCTCAGCCTTGTCAGACAGAAAACGAGGAACGCGACCTGCAGCTGTCACAAATTACCTGTGCGGGGCCGCGGCAGGACGAGCCGTTCCTTCTCTCGACAGTCAATCAGCCTGGCTCTGGAAACCCATTAGGGCGCGGCTCGCTTCTGCTGCTCGCCCGCGCTCGCCCGCATCCCTGCACGGAGACCTGCGGCCTAACTCTTTCTCAGGTGGGGGCCGGGCAGCCACCGCCCTCTGGGGCAGCAGTTACACACGGCAGCTGTGCCCATCCGCGTCTCCCAGAGTGCTCCTGCCCGCTGTCCGGGGCTCGCGGTCACCTGGCACTCGTGGCCCCCGCGCTCCTGCGCACCGGAGCCCAGTCGGCAGGGAGGAGGCCGCTGCGTCTGAAACTGCTCTCAAGCTGCACCTCACACTGCCCGCCAGGGGCGGCACCCGCAGGCTGGGGCTGGGGCTGGGCGGGCGGGGTGACCCTCTGTCTGCTTACTCAGCTGGCGGTTGCTAAATGCTCCCTGGACAGTCCTGGGCTGTCCACAGCTTGACGCCCTCGTCCAGTGAGGTGCTGGCGGTGGAGGGGCTGCAGCTGGATTTGGAGTCTCCCCAGAGCGCAGGCCGCACTCTGAGCTCCTCCGGGGCCTGGAGGAGCCGGCCCCGGGGGCGGGGCGGGAGCCTGGGTCCTGGGGATTCGCAGACCAGCCCTCTCTGCCTGGGCTGAGGGAACCCTACTCCACGGAGGGCAGTCTGAGCTCCTGACTTCCCTCTGGGGCTCCTGAAGCCGTTGGAAATATTTTCTAGTCAGTTAAAAAATCTTCCATTGTCAAAGTCACCTGTGTCTGCAAAACTCAGTTCCCTGTTTGCTTCAAGGGGAACCTTCCTACTGATCGCCTGTAGTTTGTGCAAAGCAGAAACTGTACAGCCGTCTGTCCTCAGCAGTGGGCCCTCTCCGGCTCTTCCTTTAGGCCACTCCGGCAGACTGCCCGGGCCCAGTGGCCAAGTCTCTGCAGCACAGCGCAGAGGGGCGAGGGCGCCCCCTCGCGGCCACTGATGCCTTTGTCAGCTCGCCCTGCCTGGGAACGCCAGACAGGTTGCTCTTTCCCTGACTTGGCGGCCCATGTGCAGGAGCAGCTTGACCTGGGTTTGTGGTTCCTCCAGCCCCTTCCTGCGGAGTGGGTGGGCAGTGACGTGAGTGCACGCAAAGCACCTCTCGCGCTGAAAGCCGTTCTGTCTCAGACGAGAGACACGGTCGCTCCTCTGGGATTAACACAAACAGGAGCTAGGCTGCGCTGGCCGAGGCGGGCAGAGGGAAGGTGCGCGCCCAGCAGTGCGCTGGGAGGCCGGCGCGGCCTGCCTTCCTTGGGGACGGGCTCCTGACGTCGCAGCTCCATGGGCCCGGAGCCAAGTGAGATCCTGAGGGGCCGCGGTCCTTAGCCGAGTCTGCTCGTCTGTACAGGCACCGCGTCAGGCCCGCAGCAGACCCGCAAGGCCCCTCCTGGGGGTCGGGGCGTCTGGGCAACCTCTGCTGGGGGGGCGCGGGCTCCCGGCTCTCGGGGCCAGGTGAGCGCAGAGCGGCCAAACCCAGCGTGTCGCCCGAAGGCCTTTCTCTGCCAGTTAGCGCCACGCGGGGTCGTGGACGTGGGCCACCAGCCAGAACAGCTGCTTTGTCTTTGGAAACAGTTCAGCGGCCTGCTTAGTGCTGGCCGGCCGCGGGGCCTCCTGCCGCCCTGCAGGGCCCCTCCCGGGCGCAGCACCCCAGCGTTCACACCGAGATGCCGCAGGAGCCGGGTGCAGCGTTTGGGGTGAGCTCTGGAGGGCCGTCTGCCCCCGCGCCCCACGGCCGCAGCTCTTCTGAACCCCGGGTCTCACCGGGGGGGGCGTGGGGTGGGGGCTGAGGGGAGCCGAGCAGCCTTCCACCCACGCGATGCCAGGAACCTGGGCGCCGCCAGAGTGCTGAGGACGCAGGAGTGTAGTGGACTCGCGTCGCGCGAACTCCGACGAACGCGCTCTTGGGACGCTAGCCGGCGTGTCCGTCCGAGCAGCATGGCCTGGGCCGGGGCTCACGTCCGCCTCCGCCGTCTGCACCCTCAGTCTGCACGTTGTGCGTCAGGGCAAAGGCGACCAGGCTCTGGGGGCTCTGCAGAGCCGCACAGACCACGGCGTGGCCAGAACCGAGATGGGGCGGCGCCTGTCTTGCAGGGACACTCAGAATGGACCCACGGAGGGCACCTCTTGGCCTGAAACAGGTCCGCCCCAGAGTCCGAGGGGCTGATGGGCAGCCCGCGGTGGCCGCTGTTTCCACGTGGTCTCCAGATGCCGGCTCAAGCGCAGTGGCAGCTTCGCTTTCGTTTTACATTCACAGGCTGTGAGTCCTCCTGGAGCAGCCTGGGAGTCGGGACAGGCACCCAGATAACGCCAGAGAGCATGGGGGTCCGCCTGTGCTCCCCAACCGGCTCCACGGAACCAAGTCCTCGAGTGTGGGGTGGCGCCAGTGTGCCGTCCTCGGGTCCAGCTCTTGGCCTGCTCGCGCTCCCTGCCCTTCAAGTACCGCGTGCTCATCCATCGCAGGCCCGCTGCCTTGTTGCGCCCCCCCCCCCGCCTTCTCTGCGTCTGCAGTGACTGTGTGGCGGAGCTGGGCCTTTCCGCCTGAAGGTGGAGGTGGGCTGCGCAGAGGGGCGGGCGCAGCCGCCGCGGGCCAAGACCGCAGGACGCGTGGCGGGCGCTGCCCTCTCGTGTGTTCTCAGGCAGCTGCGCAGCCGCCGAAGCCTCTGCTTTCTGTTCCTAAGGGGCGAGTGTCAGTGCTCCCCTCGGCCTCTGGTCACAGGGGCTGATGCATGGAGGCGCCCGGCCAAGGGAGGGGCTCAGTGCCCCCATGCTGTCTTTGCCTTTGGGGTGCAAGCTCCTTGAGGTCACACGCATTTCCTAGTCTTTTAATACTAACAAAACTCTAAGCAGAAGGAAGATTCTGGCAATGCATTTTGCTTACGTTTTATTTGATATGATCCATGAAACCAGAGTAAACGTGTGTGTGTTGCTGCGTGGGGTGATGAGAACGGCAGGGAGCACAACGAGGGCGGGACGGGCGGGCAGGGTGCTGCGTGTCCGCACTCATGGGTGGCGGGCGGGCAGGCGGGGCCCGGGGGCCAGGGCCGCTGTCCTGTCCAGCGGTGGCAGCAGCGTTCCTGGACGCCAGGTCTGAGAGGAGACTGACCCCAGGGCAAGCACTTGGACAAAGGCACTTCAGCTTCCAGCCACTTTATTTTTACCGTTGATGCTGCCAGCAGCCTGGGTCGGGGCCAGGGTGGCGGCCGTGGGCAGTCGGCCTGCAGTTAGCCTGTCGGGACAGAGTTTCTCTTTCCACGTTCCAATTCAAGGGCGATGCGAAGAGATGCCGTCTGCCCGCCCTGGAGGCAGTGGCCCTTAGAGAGGCCGGCTGCGCGGCGTACGTGGCGGCCGGCCCTCTCCGGGAGCCACCGTCCGGCCCGCCGCGTTTCCCGAGCCCCATCAGGTTCCTGCGGCGGTGGAGACGCTGGGGTCCGAGTCTGTTTCTGGAGACCCCTGAGCCAGGCCGCACTCTACCACGGAGCTGGCCCGGCACGGAGGCCAGCCGCCCGCGGGCAGCAGGGCGTGGACTTGGGCAGCACACGTGGCAGAGACTGGCTTCCCAGCTTCCGATTCGCACAGATGTTTGGGAACGTACTTTTCTGTGTCCCCAGGTAAGTCGTCTGTGAGGAATCCCTCAAACACAGAACCACCCAATATCAAATTTCAGCTCCATTTTCTGATCTGGTCACATAAGTTCTCTGATGTCACTAAATCAGCATTGGAGATTTTCTGTGACCATTTTACTCTTTAAGAACAAGCCGGGCTTTGCACTTGAGGTCTCTGTTGGCGGTAGAGCAGGACCTCGGGCGTGCCCCGCGCCAGCTAGACCTTGGCGAACAGGAACTTCTCCCCCGAGGCTGTCGCCTCCTGGCGTCACCGGGAGTGACACCACCCGGCGGCGCCCACGAGTGCGGATTCCACCACAGTCTCCGTGTGGAGGAGCGCGAAGCCAGTCAGCAGCTGCGAGTCCCACAACACCGGATTCGCTTTACAATTGATGCCAAGTGTGGAAATTCACCTAAGCGCCCTCAGAAATGATTACGCTGTAACTGGGCCAAAGAGCAGTTGTTTGGGGCTTTGGGCCTTTGCTAGCAGAGGCTTCTTATTGGGCAAGTAATTTTCAGCCACAACAGAAAATAATATAATGAGTTTCTCAGTGTCTATACCGGTTGCGAAAGAGCCGGACAGACATTTCACCTGCTTCTACGCACACACGCTCGTACGCATGTGCACGCTGACCCCGGCGTCACTTCAGAAGCAGGTTTCCCTGTACGGCATTCTAGAGGGGTCAGTCAGCAAATTTAGGGAATATTTGACTCCATTTTGCACAGACATGATCCGTCACAGTCTTGGGTGGGGGTTGTGGTCAGTGATGAAGCCAGCGTCTGCCCAGAGATGATTTGCTCTAACTGCGGGATGCAGGCCGCCACCGCGAGATGGGCAGGAGCAAACGGACCTTGAAATCCCGGCGGGGGAGAGCCCGGCCAGCTGGAACAGCTCCGGTCGCGGCCGGACTTTGCCGGACCAGCACCGCGGCGGGCCATAACCTGCGCACGGTCTGGAGTTTTAGCTTAATGACATTGAACCACCAAGAATTTAAGCATGAGGGTCCCAAAGAATAGGATGACCCACGTTATCTTCCAATTATCCCTTGTTTAAAGGGTTGTCACATTGGCACTTAAAAAAATAAATTGGAAAAGTAATATGGCTTCAAGTGGACAAATAAACACGACCTTTAAAGGAAGTCTGCATTATCTATTGCTTTCCTCTTGATTTGGTTCCATGGATAACTTCTCCCCAAGTTTTCTAATAAGTTCTGCTAGGTCTTCTGAATTCTGAGTTTTTTCTTCAAGGAGTTCATAACGGAGGCTTGAGATGTCCTGTTTAATTTCCTTCAGTTCCCCTTTGAAAAACAAGAGTGGTGAGACGTCAGCACCAGATGCCGCGTGCAGAGAAACTACCATCCTGGCCAGGCTGGAGCCTGCCCCACTTCCTGTCCTCTGCGCCCTCAGGTCGCACCTCCCGGGTGGAGGAAGTTTCTGGGTTCTCAGCTAAGATAGTGGATGAGGAGGCAGGTTGGGGTCTCCAGCCCCTCACCTTTCCCAAGCATTTCCCCTCCCGCCAAGCCACCCACAAAAGCAGCAACAGCTCTGTCAGCAAGTGGCACCGACCCGTGGGGGATGCGCCCATCCAGGTGCCCTCGTGTCTGGGCCTTGAAGCCACACTCCCGGCCCCCTGTCCCGCTCACCTTCGTTCACCTCGTCGCTTTCCTTGTCAATCTGGGCTTTCAGCACGTACCTCTTGATGAGCCTCTTCATTATTTTCTGGACAGGGAAAGAAACCCACGTCAGCTTCCCCTGAGAATGGGAGCCTCAGTGGGTGGGATCTCCGAGTCACCCCCTTTCGGACGCGCTTTAGAAGGCGGCTGTCAAAGACGAAAGTGACAGTCCTGGGGAGACGACGTGGCCTCTCTCCGGTGAGGTGCAGGCTTCCCATGGCCTGGCTCTGACTGGCCACGCAGAGGGAGGGCGCACTGAGCCAGCCCAGCCTAATTTGTTTGACGGTATTTCGCTTGGAAGGAGGGAGTCAGACGGGCTCTGGCGGTGGGCAGAGGGCGTGGGCACTTGCTGTCTCTCTCCCCCCACCCCCTTAATAAGTCATCCAGCCATCAAAAGTAACGTGAGTATATGTTTTGTGGGATGAAAAACTGCTATACTAGAAAAACGACTCCTCTAGACTGCGCTGATGCTATCACGTATACGTTTGTATGACATCAGAATACACGTAAAATACTTACTTGCCCGTCACTGGACTAGTCATCAAAGGTAACTCGCCTTTACTTCCAAGTGGTGGGGCCTGAGCTCAGCGGGACCACGTGTGGCCTTTGTGAGGGCAGCCTGCTGCCCCGCAGGGCCGCCGGCCCGCCCTCACACCCAGCGTGCGGCTGCTCAGTGAGAATTTGCTGACTTGCGGCCCTACTTTGATATCGCCCAAAAATGTAATAGTTTGCGTTCACCCAAAGTTTAAAATTCTAAATGTTACGAAACAGTCACGCTCACCTGATACTGCCTTGGAGGGTTGTTGAAACTGTTCAGCTGGAAATCTTCTGAGCTCCTTATGCTGGACTGCTTGCTGTGACCAAGCTGCAATTGGAAACGAGCTGGTCATTCTCATTTAGTTTTCTTTTAAGTAACGTGACGGGGTTTAGCAGTGACACGCGTAAACGATGTGAACCTGCTGTCTTCCAGGCTGACCGCAGCTCGGGGCCTTGCGGGGGCGGGGGGCCTGGAGAGGCGTGCTTCACCTGCCCAGCTACACCTGTCAGGGCGCGCAGCCTGGAGTGAGGTGGCCAGGGCAGTGCCCTCAGCGGCACTGTGCAGCCTGTGGGCCTCTGCTGAGGCGCCAGGGTGAGGCCGGGGCGGAGTAGTCGCCCCCTGGGACTCGGGTGTGTGTAGCCGCCCTTGGCGCAGCCCTTCCGGCTAGAGGCCCGCGTGGCAGGTGAGCAGCAAAGAATCAGCCTCACCTGCCAGCGGGCGGTGACAGGCCACACTCAGGGCACAAGGGGACAACAGGGTGCCGGACTTCCCGAAGGAAAGCTGACCTCACGTGGGGAGGCAGCTCCACGGCGGCTGCTCCGGTCGCGCCGTCTGTCGTCAAGGGGCCGTGATGGGTTTGCAGGACGTCGCGTGTAGCCCGGGGCCTGAGCGGAGCCCTCCCGTAGCTGCAGAGCTGCGATGCCCAGCCAGAGCGGCCGCGCACCCAGGGGCTGGCGCCCGTCTGCAGCCCCCGCACGGCTCAGCTCAGGGCAGAGCAGGTGCCTCAGCTAGCTGTGGTGACAGCACACGGCGAGAGGATGGGATCCGCAGAGATACCACACAGCGCTGAAATGCCAAGAAGGCCTCCTTCGGGCAAGGCTCCCTCTTCTTCCACCCTGTCTACAGATGTCAGCAGAAGAGCCAGGTACTTTCACTCGAGTTGACGGCACAGACAGCTGTGATGCGGCCTCGTGACTGGCCAAAGAGATGCACTTGGGTCCTCAGACAGCATCTGCCGGAACCTGCTCTGCCGCAGCGGCCAAGGCCCGGCGGGGGAGCAGCCGCACCCCGCAGCCCCGCAGGGTCCAGTCAGGGCCAAGTCCCTGTCCAGCTGTCCAAGTCCAGCAGTTTACAGATGCATGGAAGGAATGCAAGTTGAGCACAGGTGTATAGAACCATACCATGACTTTCATGTTTGTTTTAAAGGATGTGATATTCCTGGCTTTCCAGTGATGCCTCACACCAGGGGCATCGCTGAGTGGACAGCCCGGTTCAAGTTCCCTTTGCTTTCCTGGTGTTCCCGTAGAGCATGCGGGTGAGGACGGCTTCCTCGTTGGAGTTCAGAGGGGGTCTCTGGGGACCTGCTTCTGCGCCTCCTCTTCAATTGCTCATGACCCCACAGTGGCCCCCTCCTTGAGTAGAGGCCACTAGCACGAGGTGTTCATGGAGACATGAGGCGAAGAGTGCAGCTCTCTGGGGTCTTTTTGGAGGCTCTCAACACACTGCGCCCCCAGAGAGGACTGTACCTCTCTTCGGCAGCTCCCTGTCACACGAACACACGCAGGCTTCCTTTCGTTTGCTCTGTTTGATGTGCGGCCTTTGTGTTTACTGTTCTGGAACATTCTTTTCCTGGTGCTTTGCTCGCGGACTGTGCTCAGCCTCGTTGCTTAGATTTCACCTTAAAACTGCAGCACCTCAGCGAAACCTTCCCGGCCCACTTGTGGGAGCCAGGCCCGGGCAGCCAGGGCCTGGGCAGGCAGCTGCTCCGGCCCTGGCCTGCCCAGCGCCGGCTGGACACGTGCGGCTCTGTGAAGGGGTTCTCTGCTGGCGCGCCCTCCCCATACCAGCAGGCCCCAGCCACAGCAAGCGCCAAGCGCTGTTCCATGTGACTGCAGGAAGGACAGAGTGGCCCTGAGGGCCCAGTGAGATCCCGGGGTGGGTGCTGCTGGGCACCTTGTTTGATGAGATGCATCCAGTCTGGGCTGGTTCTGAGCTGGGTGCAGCCCCACTCGAGACACAGGTGAGAGCAGGCCTGGCCGGCCAGCAGGGTGGCCTCTGAATGCCCAGAGCGCCTCCTGTCCCCAGGAATGTGCGCGATGGTGACCTTCCTGCCTGAGGCCTTGAGCTGGCCCCGACCCCCACAGAGGTGCTCCCTGACATGCTCTCAGTGGGGGCTGGGACTGTTTTTGACCCTGTGGGCAGGATGGTGCTCTTTGGGGTGAACATCCTGCACCCCAGGGACCATGCAGCCGTGCCCCTGGCCCCCACCCACTCAGCCCAGTGGTTCCCCTCTCAGCTGCGACAGCCGAAATGTCACCACTGGAGTCGCTCCATGACAAGTGACTGACAGTTGTGCTTTCACCCCGGTCATTCCTGCGTGGCCACTTCTGCTCTATCGGGCTATGAATTTGGATGGAAGTATTTTTTTTTTTCTCAGGAAAAACAAGTTCTGACCAGTTTCTAGTGCATAGTAGTCAGGGCAGGCTCGCTAACAAAGGAATAGCGCCGAAGGGCAATTTACCCAGGGTGCAGAGGAACCGTGTGACCACTGGGTGGCAGGGGATTCCCGTCTGGCGTCCTGTCCAGCACAGCCCCGAGCACAGCCAGCTCGCAGCTCTGCTCACAGTGGGCTCAGCTGGCAGCGTGGACAGCACGCTGGTTGGGCGGGGGAGCGAGCGGGAGGCCACTGCCCGGTTACCCCTCAGCCACGTGTCCCACCTCTATAGGTCTCTCTCAGGTGCCAGCGTCCCCCTGCGAGCGCCCACCTGCAGCCAAGCTGCGCCCGGGAGGACAGGAGGAGCCCGCTGTTCCTGAAGAGGGGCGCTGGGCTTCTGCCCTCGGGCGCCTGATGTGGTGGGAGTCGGTGGTGGCCCAGTCCACATGGCTCCGTGGCCTGACGCAGGGCAGGGCGGGCCGGAGTGCAGCACTCTCTGCTGGCCACGGGTGCTGGCCCTGAGCCGCGGCCAGGCCTTGAGCTCTGGCTCTGTCGCTGGGTGACTCGGCCTTAGGGAGACCGCCTTGCCCCGACTTCTGGGGTCCTCACGGATAAGAAGGACGTCATGCCATGTACCTCAGAGCTGGCGAGCGCGGGGGGCAGGTGGACACGCGGCGGGAGTTGTCTCAGCCCAGATTAAGGCGTCTGGCATGGGCAGGCATGGTCAGCCATGCCTTGTTTAAGGCCATAAAATGTATTTTCCAGGTGACTAAAACAGCGTAGTTTTGATTTGAGAGTCTGGTTTCTGTCATAAAGTGAAATTCCACCGGGTCTGATGATTTATTGTCATTTGCTCAGTGCAGGTGTTCTCTGGTGGGAAGCTGTGAACTCCAGTGGATGCTGACTATTTTAGCAGATGTTTTCTGAGTCATTTATGTTGTACGTGTAGACGCTTTTGTAATGCCCAAAGAGTCACAAACGTAATTATTCCGGTGGCGTCGTCTGATGACCTGTACCACGTGGTCCTCCCTGACTCCGTCTCAGAGACGTGCGCTGATGGCCGGGGGGGTGTGGGGGCGCGTCACGGGGTGCTGCGTCCACACCAAAGGGCACCCCACGAGGAGGGAGGCGCAGTGCAGCGCTGCCCCGGCCTTTTCCCGGGGCCGGGTGCTGGGTTGGGCTGAGGCGGGAGTGACCAGCAGCAGGGCCTGGGGGCACGAGCCCGGCCTGCCGCCCCTGCTGTGATTTCTCTTCCTGTGGGGGCCCGTGGGCGGGCAGCTGCGGGCGTCATGTACCGGCGGGATGGGTGGCGCCTCGCGCGGCAGCCGGGCAGGAGGCTGGGACGCGGCGTGTCCAAACCGCCATTCGGGCTGGCGGTGTCGCGGCCGGCGAGTCCCACCCAGCCCACTGCCCCCAGCGCACGGACAGCGCCCACCAGCTCTCTCCACGCTCCCGCAGGTGTGAGGGCGGCGCGGCCTGAGTGGCCACGGCCAGGGCCTGGCGCCCCCGCGCCCCACCACCCGCTCAGGCTGCGCGGCACCACCGGGCTCTATGACCGTTCCCCTCTTTTTCTGAAGGGATAGACTTGAGCACATGTATGATTTCATATTTTCGAGCACGTGCTTACCTGTTTTTTGTCAAGTGATAACTTTGACAGGTCTTCGTGACTTCCCAAAATTCCAAATTTCTTTTCTTCGTTTCTCTTTTAAAGACAGAGAGCAAAGTGAGCGCGGTGCTGACTGCACGGTGGGGTCACGGTGCCAACCCGCCCTCTCTGCTCCCAGTTGTCAGCGTCCCTGGTCCAGCTCTCCAGGCAGTGTCACGGACACACGTTCTCACTGGGTTCTCCCCTCAGGAAATGCTGTTTCCTGGGGCCAGGGCCTCTCTGGGGCAGTGCTGACCAGTGCCGGGAACTGGACTTAGAAGACAGTAGTGAAACGGGCGGTGGTGCTGCCCCCGCCCTGCAGACCCACCAGGAGGAGGCGCTGGCTGGCAGCATGTCCAGGGGCCTGCCTGGCCCTGGGGAGGGCCCAGCCCCGCGGCTCTGTCAGCGCCGTGCTCTGGGGTTCGTCACGCGTGACGTCTCTGGCAAACTACAGCTCAGAGAGTCTGTTCCTGCCTGAGACCCCCCGGGAGTTAGCGGCCAGCAGCCAGCGGCCAGGACTGGAGCAGGTCTTCTATTAGTGACGGAGCCCGCGGGGTAGACAACGTCTGTCATCCCGGATGGTCTCCCAGCACTCCCTGTCACCGGCCAAGGTGGGACCTCGCTGCTTCCACTCTGTGCCCGGTTGACCTGGGGCAGGTTTGTTCTCACACAGAGCTAAAACCGCGGCCTCGGCTTTTGCGGCCGCCTCCCTTCTTGAGCTTGAGGATCCAGAACAACTGCACTTGTCCCGCGGGAACTGCAGAGGCGTTCATCCCCTTCCGCTCAGGCCTCCGCCCTGGCGCCTGTCAGCTCCTTCAGCTCCCTTCACGTGCCCCCTGTGGCCCCCACTCCAGGAAGCGTCTGCTCTCAGCGCCCTCCGTGAGCCGCGCTGGCCCTCCCCTGGGCACGGCCTCTGGTGCGTACGCTGTGTGCTCTCTGCCCAGGGGCCCTCTGCCCACGGCCGGTCCGGCCTCCCGTGGGCACGTGAGCAGCTCATTTCCTGCCTCTCATCATGGAAGCCACTTGAGTCTCACCCTGCCCTGACTCCCGCCAGCTGCCGCCGCCTTTCCTGGCCGAGCATCTTGACGCGGGGGGACATGGGCTGTGCGGGCAGAAGCTGCCCCTCCGGGCCCCCTCGGAGCATGTGAGCATGTCACTCACCTCGTGGGGACAGGCCAAGTAGCAAAGGCGCGGAATGTGCCTGTCAAGCAGACACAGGCCAGAGGGCAGAGCCAAGGGGCTACCTGGGGACAGATGGACAGGTCACCCCGGACCGCCTGCTCTAGAGGCCTGTGGCACAGCGGTTAGAATGGTTCGCGTGAGAAGACAAATCAAGTCATTACCTTGTTCATCTCTGCATCTTCTTGGAAACCTTTTTTATGGCCTTGAAACAGCTCGGACATCCATTTTTTAAGCCTCAGCAAGAGATAAAACAAGGACTTGGGGCTTGGCACCAGGTTGAAGGGAACAGGAAGAGTTCGTCCCTCCTCAAAGTAGGAAAACCAAAGCTTGGCCCTCGCAAATTTCCACTCCACATCAGCATCGTCCTAGACAGACACACACAATCAGCAAGGAGAGGCGCCAGAGATACCAGGGCCGCGGGCAGGGGCGGGTGTGGGGTGGGCGTGGGGTGGGGTGCCGGGCGGAGCACTCAACCCCAGCCCCAGGTCTTCTCAGAATGTCACCTACATCTCTCTGCCATTTGAAAATTCTTTACAGCGGCCCTCCCTGGTGGCGCAGCGGGTTAAAGCACAGCACTAAGAAGCTTAAGACACTTCTGCATGAGTTCGATCCCCGCCTACCCCAAAGGAGATTCACACGGCGCGGCAGACCCTTCCTGACCCGCCCGCTGCTCCCCTCGGCAGTGTATTTCGTCGATCTGCCTGTTCTGCTCCCCTCTCTGTCCCTGGTGAATCCTCTCACCCTCTGCATCTCTGGCCTGTACCCGTTCTGTATAAATAAATAAATGTAAAAAAAAAAAGAAAGAAAAAGAAAATCCTTCACGGGACAGCAGATCCTAAAACTTGCTTGTGTTTACAAAAATACGGACAGATATAAATATATTTTCCTGCATTTTCAGCAACACTGAAAAGTCACTCCTGTATTCTGTCTATTCTTGTTTGAACGGACACAGGCACAGCTTGTGGGAGTAAAACCTTACACTCACTCTACACCTGAGAACGCGTGCAAAAAGATTTGGAGAATAGCAGTACTTACAAGCAGTGCTTTTCTGAAGAAAACATAAAACCACACTGGTAGAATATTTCTAAATTATTTTCAGTGAATCAGACATTTCTCTTTTGCCTACTCTGCTAGCCCAGCCCATCCTCTGCTTATGTATTTGGAAGCAAATACAGAAAGCGTTAGAAGTTTCTAATTCCTGGTAAACAAGTACACAAGACAGGAAAAGGCCGAAGGTGGGAAACTGTACTTGCTCTCCGCTGGGGGTTGGTGAGCACTGAACTACAAATTGCACAGCCTGGAGTCGTTAGTGCATGCAGGCGAGAGGGCAGGGAAGTGTGGAGCTTGTACCTCAATTTCCTGGAAGGAGCTGTTGATCATGGCGATTAACATATTTAGCAAAACAATGACCATCGTGACGTTATAGACGCCATAAAGAACATAACCAATGTTCTCGATGAATTTGTGGTTATTTTTGATAACCACTGATTTCACTTCGGAAAGTCCAAATATGGCCCAGAACAGTGTTTTAAAACTCTCCTCGACTCTGGGGGAAAATGAAGAGAGAGATGAAGTGATCAGTGCACAAGTGAACGACAGCCGTAGCATGACACAACTCGTCGGTCCGCGTCTTCGCAAGTTACTGTGGGTGTCCGGGACCAAAGCCTTTGCTTCCTGAGCCTCAACTTGCCCTGCTGTGAAATGGATGCAGCAAGGGTTTATTCCCCGCACTGCTGCGAGGGCCTGTAGTGTTTGCTCATGGAACACCTGGTGTCTGTCGCAGAGCAAGTGTGCAACAGACGCCTAAGTCCGGGCATTGACCTTTCAGTAGTCCACAGCGCTGGCGGCGAAGAGCTAACTTGCTACTCGGAAAAATGAGTTTGCTAGGGCGCAGCACTTCTGCTCAGGCCTGGCAAGTAAGGGATGTGTACGTCCTCAGGAGCGAGGACAAAGGTGCAGCTAGAACAGAGGCCACGGCTGGGGTCCAGCATTCCTGCACCACCTAACCGGGGTCTCATGCTTCAGGCATAGCACTTGACCGAGACAGTGGCCTCCGCTTCAGCCTTTTCCCTGATAAGCTGCACCTGCCTAGGATGTGGAGAACCGCAGTCCCGCTTCAGCAGCACTTCTGACCCTGACGGCCCAGCGGTCGAATACTCTGTTCCCAGCATACCTACAAACAAACCACGTGTCTCCATAATGAACATATGTCAAAACTCTGGTCACTATTAGTAAACTGGGTCTTCTCGATAAGACCTAACAAACAAACAGGGAGACAGCTACCGTCACTGTCAGCTCCCAAGGATGCGCCCGGTGCCGGGTGCTGGGCAGTCCACCGCCTTTCTGCCCCCTACACCAGCAGCCGTGCCACACCAGGGCTCACTTCTCCACTTCAGTCTCCCCAGGTGTAAAACAGAGACAATAAAGTGGTGTCTGTGAGGAATTTATTGTAATACCTGACTCCAAAAATGCAGTCATGGTCTCAAGTCCTTTCACTCATCTAAAACTCCTTTCACTTAGCTCAAGAGGAACTTCACCTCATAACAGAGGCTAGAACTAAGAAGCCGACACTTATGTAACCTGCTTGTTTTAGCAGCAGGACCCGTGCATCACCTACGTTGTGAAGGCTTCGTTTTCCTTTGCACCGATGTAGTAGGAGTAGAGGTTGAACATCCCGATCATGAAGGCCACGAACACCATGATGAATATGACCATGAACTTAAAGATGTCTTTCACCGTTCTTCCAAGTGAGATCTGTAGAGGTCCAAAGCTTTCGTTGGCTGGCAAAATGTACGCTATTCTTGAGAAACTTAAAACCACAGCAATTGCATAAAGGCCTTCAGAGATGATTTGAGGATCTGAGGGGTCCCACTTTATCCTGGCTAAAGAAAAAGGAAAACACGAGCCTTATGGTGATTGTCTTCATGTTATTGAGGCAGGTAACTTCTTTTCTAGGAAACAAATATAATTATATTAGCAATCCAACCCAATTCCCAATAGAAGTCTCTTGTAGGGTTTCCTAATTGTCAGCTGTATTTGAACTTTGGAATTTATGGGAAAATGGCCCTTGTGGTGGTTTGGAACTCAAACTACAGGCTGCTGGGTGAACTGTGACAAATTAGTTAACTTCTGGTAGCGCTATTTATTTTGCCAACTTTAAAAATGAGTTAATACCATGCCTACCTCATTTATCTGTTGTGAGAATTCAATAAATACGGCCAGTGTTTAGAAAGTGCTTGTCACTAAATAAATGGTGGCATTTATTATTTAATCTTAAGCTGTAATAAAAGAAAATAAGTCATTTAATAAGTGATAGCATGTATTACTTAACCTTAAACTATGCTTACACTATTACAGTTTTTGGCTTGTGGAGTGCTTGCAGTTACATCAACTTAGTACGAGTTGTTTTTATTGGTTACACAAACAAGTGTGTTTTTATCATAAAAGCACAGCAGTTCTTCATTTCTGATTTTTTTCTGGCATTTTTGGGTCATAAAACTCAATTAAGAAATCAGTATAAAACCAGTACGAAGAAACCATGATGTGTAAGAAAGAAGAAAAATAGGGTTATTAGCCTGTGTTTGCTTATTTTCTGAGAAGTAGAATTAGGCAAAAATACAAGAAACCATGAAAAGCAACTTCCATTTTTATAGTACATTGGCTCTAAGTACTAAAATAAATAGGTAGCTTTGATTTCTCAAATAAAAACATTAAAATGAAATAGTCTAAGAATCAATAATAAGACAGTAACCCTTAGGTAACAGGCCAATTAGCCCACAGAGATGTTAATTCAGTATTTACTGATTCTCATCAGCGGGTTGGAAATAAGTATTCCGCAGGAATCTATTCCCCTCCGGCAAATCACTGGCTATTCCTGTACCTTTATCACCTTCCTCCCAGGGAGACAGAACGACTTTTCTGCTGTGAACTGGACTGGCTAACAGGGCATCCTTTGTTTCACCCGCCCTCCTTGTCTAGGGAGTCGTCACCCTACCCTCCGTGGGGGACTCTCTACGCTCAGGCCCTGACTCTGGGGAGAAATGCCTGTCTGTTGGCATCCAGGAGTTGCAGGCTACGTCTGCCTTTATCTGGGCTTCCATATTGCAGCGCCATTGACCGAAACTATGCTGGCCACTCTGAAGTTGCTAATCGCAGAGGGTGATCTGGCCTCTGTGATCTTCTGTTTTATTTCTCCTCCAATTCAAAGTCTGGATGGGAAGTAGGGCTGTTGTTGCTGTTTACTCAGCAACTTCAATTCCCATGTTTTTGATGGAAATGGTACACAAATGTGCACTATTTCTGATAGACAAGAGGAAACATATTAATCCAAACATGACAGGCAGTCTCAGTGGGATGGAGCTAGCCAGTTGATCCCAGAGAGACAGTGCAGTGATTCTTGTGACTAGGATAAGTTCCCAGCCAGTTAAAAAAAAAAAAAATCAAAGAAAGAAGCAGAAAGCACGCCTCTGCCTCTGCAGATACAGATACTCGGAAGACACTGGAAGCTAACCTCAGTTGATAGCCTGGTTCCTGGACTGCAGCTAGCCTTAATTTATAAGTACATCCTGCACTTCCGTTCACTCAGGTCAGCTGCAGTCTGCAGACTCACCCAGGTTGTAGTATTTCACATTGTCTCCCAGCGTGACCTTGGTCAAGTCCTTGAGCGTGTCGTTGGCGTCTATGATGCTCTGTGCTTTGGAGGCATGCCAGAAGGCCATGAATCTTGCAATGAACGATGCTGCAAAGATTGCTAACATGCCAAAATCAAGCATATTCCACAACTCAAACAAGTATTCCTTTGGCCCTTGAGTCCAGATTTCTTTACATTCAGCCCATATCATGCCTGTATCGGAAAGGAGTCAAGATACCGATTCAGCTTCACTCCAGCCACTGCATTTCAACCAAAACAAAATCAGTTTGAAAGGTTTCAGCCTGACTTTAAGATGTGACAAAATTCTACCCCCACTCCCCACAAGTGCCACAGTCGACAGTGCCTCACCTGAGAGCAATTCGATAATTTGCTGAAGCCTTCAAACAACACATGTACTTCGATCCACTGATTCGAGAGCACCTTACAGTAAGTTCACTGGAGGGCGCTTTATGATGCCCGCAGCACACCAACACCCACAGTCACGTGACCCAAACACGCGGGCGGGGCTGGCACAGGAGGCGGCTACATGGCCGTTTCATACCGCACTTTATTAGCGCGGGTACACACGCGCCCACCGGCCTCTAGCTCTGAAATCTCTCTCCATCTCCCCCGAAGGTCCTCCTTGCCCATAAAAGGCTCCTGGCCAGTGGCAGAGGGCGCCTCTGCAGGGCACGTGATGGCTGTTTTGGCTCAGGGACGGCCCGATGGTTTGGGGAATTCTCCTTCGGCCGCGTGGAGATCTAGGCTGCCCCGGCGTAGCTTCCCTTTCCCTCTTCCTCCCTGGGGATCAGCCTTCTGGGCCCTGCCTCGCTTCTTCTCTAGATGGGCACCCCATAAACAAACCAGGCCCTGCCTTCTCTGGCTTCCACTGGCCTCCAGAGTGAGCTCTCCCAGTGCCCCCAAGTGTGGGGCGGGGGTCACTTGCCCCCTTCAGTGGCCTTCCTGGGGCTGCTCCCTGTTTTGCCAGTTGTCTGCACATGGTGGCTTAACCCATGCCCACCCTGCAGAGTGGCCCGGTCCAGCCAGGGGCAGCGGGCAGCCTGGGCTGGGTCCTTGCCTTCTGCGTCTGAGCGGCTCCCTCTGGCCTTGACGTAAACAGTGCTCCGGCCTGGAGCTTTCCCGCGCCTGTGTCTCTCCTTCTGACTGGGTTTCAGCCACTGAATTAGCCAACCACCTGCTCCTTGACCGCCGATGCCGGCAGGCCCTCTCTGTGACCTGAGCAGCACAGCGCGGCAAGACTGTCCTGGGTTTCGTTCGACCGCGTAGGAGCCCTGCGCTCCGTAACGGCTGCACGGACGCTGCGAGGGAGATGGTCTGTTAGAGGAGGAAGTGGCGCAGAGAGGTGGCGTGAGTGAGCGTACAGTCGCTGGCCCTTAATGCATGCCCATAGCCACGAGTGGTTTTTAACTTCAGTTCCTCTTCAGTCTCAACAGAAAATCATCCGCTGGCTTTTACGCTTAAAGCCACACATCTCCCAGAATACGTGTGGGCGCTGTTTTTGGCCACAGCGTGGGGGGGGGGGGTGCTAGTTAATACCGTCCCGTGTCTTTCTGGGTATTTCCTGGAAATGCAGAAAACACGAGGTGCGAGAGCCAACTGTGGCGCCCACAGGGAGCCCAAGAGAGTCGCGCTCAGAGCGCAGGCCGGCACAGTGTGGGGGTGCGCTGCCATGCTGTGCAGCCTGCGTAACTGGGGGGTGAAGGGGGGGTCGCCCAGCGCCGCTAAGGTTGCTCAAGCGAGTGGTGCCGAAGAGTGGACTTTACCTACTACCCAGGACATGATGAGCATCTCCATCCACGAGAAGCAGGAGGTTTTCATCCTGAACAGCTGCTTGGCGTGGTCGGTGCTGGTCTCGTTAGGAAGGAGCTTGGTGCCTTCAAACCGATCAGCTGCGTTCATGACCAGCAGCCCCAGGAAGATGGTGAAGGAGGCTGCGTGTGCCACGAACTTCATGAAAGGTCCACGCATGATCTTGCCCATCTGCACGACACAGCAAAGGGGGGTCAGCGTCTTGTGCGCGCGCAAACCCTCCCGCACCCAGGATGAGCACCGCGCTCCTGGGTCCCCAGCCCACGGTGTGCTGCGGTCAGTCACCGCAAGGCGATGGAGACCGGGCTGCCGTCCACATCTGTACTCGCCATGTTCTTGGCTGGCAACGGGATAGGTTACTTCTGTTAAGTGCTAGTCAACTCAAATATTACATAATACGGACAAAGTAATAAGTTCTGTTGCTGGAACAGTGGCTGCGGCGGGGCACAGGCTTAGCCCTGGCCCAGCACTGTGCGCATTAAAAGCGAACGACGCGGGGCCTGGGTCCCAAGGGTGCGCCGTGCGGGGGCCGAGGGGGCGGGGGGGAGTCAACCTGAGCTCACCCTGTGGGCCTGGGTCCTGGGAGGCCTCTGGCTGCCGTGCTCCAATCTGGCCCACGGGCGTGGCCCGTGGGTGACACTGTGGAAGGAGCCACGAGTGGCCAGCAGGCTGCCCAGAGCCGGTGCCATGTCGTGAAGACCGACCCAGAGTCCATCACTGTGGGCTCAGATTTCAGCGTCATTGCCTCATTAGCCGAGTGCATTTCCTAAGTGATGTGAAATCAGATTCTTCCTGCAGAATGTGCAGCCAGTAAAAGCCCTGCGCCCCTGACCCATGGCGCCCCAGGTGGGGGTCTGTGTTCTCCGAGCGACCTGCAGTGCTCAGTGCACCCCCAGGGTCGGAAGCACCGTTTGCGCCTGGGCTTGCCTGCTGGCGGGAGCCCTGGGCTCTGACAGCTTTTGCAAGGGAGTTTCCTAGAGCAGAAAGACGAACATGTGAGTGGAGGGCGCTTGAGACCCCACAGCACTCAGGTGGGCGTGGCTGTTGGTACCCAAAGCGATCGGAGACACTCAGGCCTGTTTGCGATGAAGAAGGTGAAGATGGGAGACCCGACGCAGGCATTTGCCTGAAGGCCGCACAGCTCATACATGGTGGGGCCAGAATTTGAACCCTGGGTCCCGTACGCCACAGTTCACGCTTCTGTTTGGCTTACAGAGAAATTTCATGTTGCCCTTTAAAATACGTGTGCGTGTTTGTCACAGGCGCATTTATCCTAAATGAATTCTCAGAGCAAACAAAGGAGCCTCTTCCAGGGCTGAAGCAGCTAGCTGGTGTGGCCTCCCCGACGGCCGCTGGAAGCATGGGGTGAGTCCCGTAGGCCAGCCCCTCTCTCCTGACACTGAGGCTCTTAGCCAGGCAGGCCGCGAGGACGCTCGTGTCCGTGTGTCTGCGGCTGCTCTGTCTGGTCTGAGCCTCGCTCCTGGCTGGCATAGCTGCCATCTTTGTTGGGAAACCCTCCCTCAGCGCCACCCTCTGTATGTCATTCAGGAAGGAGAGGACCGTTAACACCAGACATCTTTGCTGCTCGTTAGAGACTCTGCTTTAAAGGAAAAAGCAGGCAAGCAAGCAAAACCAAAACTTTGCTGGCAGGAAACGGAAATGGCAGCTCTTCTATCTCCTACTCCTCGTTACCGAGGGACGAGAGTTGGGTTTTGCCTTTAAAGTGAGGGAGATTTTGGCATCACTCAATGAAGTCTGGGGAATGAGGTGAGTGATCCCTTTGGGTATAATTTGTCCTCTGTGTGCTCTGAGCTGCAATCAGATTTCTAAAAGGAGCTTTAAAGAAGCTTGAACAGCGGGGCCGGCAGAGCGCCGAGGGGCTGCGTGCCTCTGCCTGTCACTCACTGCACCCTTGGCGCTAGGGCTGGCGACGGCCCGCCAAGAGAAGCAGAAGAGGCTGGAGCTCACTTCTGCTGTGTGGAGAGTGGTGATACATGTGCCCGCACCCACATTTACAAATGTTCGAAAATGAATCATATTTAAGAACAGCAGGTGACTCAGCTGACATTTCTACGTGGTACAGAAATAGATGGTCCTGCCGACACTTGAGCCCTTTCGAATTATTCCAGTCGCACTTTCAGAGTTGAAACTTAGACAATTCCAGATATGTACTTTCAAAAACGTGAAGAATGAGAGTGACAGACAATGTAGGACAGAAAGTTTTCTGCACCTGTGAACACAATGACAGGTCAACACTTTTCAAGCTTGTTCTTCACACTAATGAAAGCCGAGGTCCATCTGAGCACTGTTTTCACCAAAGTCTGAGAAGATAGATTTTGCCAAGAAAATAGGCTGTCTTTGCTGTCGGTGACAGTGTGCTCTGTCCCCAAAATAAGTACTCTTCACTGGAGCAAGCAGTCTGTTCATATTTTTATGACTGTCCTTTTCTTAAATTAACACTGATTGATCATATTAGCTAAAATATAAAACAAAACATCCATCTCCAATTTTGCCAGAGGAGGGGGAAAAAGATAGGAAAAATGTCCTACCTTCAGGATGCTGTATGGAATATCCTCTCAGTGCTTATGCCCCTCATTCAGAAGTAGAGAAGAATAGGCATGGACATGCCGGGGGACACAGGCTGCCCAGTGTGGGAGCTCAGGGCTCTGCCACACAGGGTGGTGATGTTACAGGAGGGTTTTCTCCATTTCCTATGAAAAGGCATGCTCCTTTGGCAATAGTAAACATGCTAAGATTATTGAAACTCGACTCTGACATCGTGATGTTTTCATTTGGGATAAAAGCTGTCCCGGCTAAACTGGCTCCAGAAATCCAAGCAGATGTGCTCCTGGATGCTGGCCGAGGCCAGGCCCCGTAGACTTACCTTGCTGCATGGCGCGAACCAGTAAACGAGGGCCAGGAAGGGCAGTCCGATGGCCACGGCGAGCACCACGAGGAACTTGACCGCCATGGTCTGCTGCCGCAGGCCGGAAAGGTTCTCGTACCAGATGGAGAGGAGCTGCTGCTGGCAGTTTGGGTGAGCTACAAACTAGCAGGAGAGAGACGACACGGAACAGCGTGATTAAAGGACGGTGCGGCGTAAGCTAGGCTGGTGCTCAGTGCTTTGTTCTGTGCTTTCTGGTGGAAAATACCATTAGAATTAAAGAGTAAACTTAAAACGTCCAGTTGACGGACATCGAGCAAGATGGCGGGAGGTTCTGAGTTGTTCTCTCTACCTGTGTGCATGCGTATCCTCAGCGATAAGCACAAGGCATCGCGCTGTTCACTGACAGCAAATGAGCTTTCTTTCAAAGCACAGGACAAATTTGGAAATTTAGTGTTAGAAATAGGTTTAGCCATGTTCTACACAAGGACTTTCTATCTGGAAGGAGTGACCTGAACACCCTGCTACCTCTAAATGTCTTAACACTTTTTAGAGAAAGTATTTCAGCTTTCCTACCCACCTAGATGCTGATCTTATTGTTATTCTATTCCTGTTTGGTGATGGGTCTGCTTCTGGGCTGCCTGTTTTACTTTGCTGTTCTCTCTTTTTATTTCTGTGCCAAAATCTTTAAGAAGGCTTTATGATTTCACTGCAGTTTTCAGAATTTTTTTAACCTAATATATCTAACAAATGAATCTGGCATATGACAGAGGATGTTATATAATATACAAATATTACAAACCCAGAATAAAAATTGGCAAAGAATATTAGATTAAATGAAGGTCAGGATATATAAAGAAACTGCAAATGACTATTTAACATGGCTAACTTCAAAGGCAATTAAAACAAGTTACAAAGTTTATCTTCTAAGGATGGTAAATTTTAGTATTTCCCATGTGCTAGTAGGGAAGGAAAAATATTGGTGTGTGTGTAAACAAGTGTGCCTGTTTCGAAAGGAAACTTAGCAAACCTTTCCGAAATTAAAAAAATAAAAACCTGCCATATTCTGTAGCTAGGAATTGTTTCTACAGATACAATGCATGCAAGTCAGCAAGCTTTATGTTTACTTTTTATAGTCGTTCTAGAAAAGACAAAGAAAACAAAACTCAGTAAAATACAAGGTTGTTCACCGTGGACAAAACCTAAGGAAAAGGATCAACATGCTTCATTGCGCTCAGATGAAGCGGATAGAGCCCTGGGGGACGGAGGTGGGTATGATGTAGCGCCGCATGAGGCTGTCCAGAATATGAATTTGGGGGGAGAAATATAATTGATTACGCTCCATGGCGAACTGATGAGGAAGAAAGGACGCCTGTCTAGACTGTCGGCAAACTTCCGGGAAGCTCGTGTTAACTTCTGTTACCAGATACAGCTGTGAAAACTGTTTCTGTTAAGATAGCTTACGCAACCTGAGAAGGTGGTCAAGGGAGGGTGTCGCGAGGAGACTAAAAAGATCCCACAGATGAAGGGGCAGTGGGAGAAGACTCAAGTTCATGGCACTGGGGGCTTTGCTCCCAGATTGGGCCGAGTCGACGGGTGGGGAGACGGACTTGGATCTCACTTGATGGAATGCAGCAGGCGCCAAGTGATCCGGACACCCGCCGTCATTGTCGTGTCCTCAGTTAAAGGAAGCTGCGATCCCTGCCGCGCTCTGACCCTCCGGGTGGATCTTCCGTGAGATGATCCACCCGAGGGATCATCACCCGAGGCCCTGTGCTCACGAAAGGAGCCGCCTCTGCTGCCGTCAGCGAGACAAGCCCAGCCAGTGTCGCCGCGCCCGCCGCCCCCCAACCCGGGAGCGAGTGGTGCACGGGAGGGCCGCGCCCGCCGCCCTTACTTTCTTCACTTCATACTTAATGGCCAGTTTCAGCCGGCTGAGGTTCGGCCGGCCGTGGTCTCCGCCGCCCTGACACTCTTCCACATCCCCGTTCAGGATGGCTCCCACCTCCTCCGTGTTTCTGCACAGATCCAGGAGCCCCACAACAAAGTCTTTGCACTGCATTGACAGCTTCTTATAGTCGTTCTAGGAGAGACAAAGAAAAGAGAACCCAGTAGCACAGAAGTAGCACTTTTAAGTTTTACTATGATACGCCGCAGAGTTTTTCAGTGAGCTGATGGTTTGCTGGGAAAAAAATTTTTTTTTCAGTTTATTTTATTTTTTTTTAAAGATCTATTTACTTATGCATACATAACTGGGGTACAAGCCAGAGGTGCAGAGGTTGGTGAGAGGACTCCCCAGAGTCAGAGTGGGGAGCAGAACTGGCAGAGGGATGAGCCCACTGCTGAGGGGAGCAGTGAGGAGACAGGAGAGGGCTGCCGCGCCCTGGGGGTTGCCCTGGCAGGGATCAAACTCGTGCTGGAGCTGCTATGGTTGCTTCACGGTGCTGCGCTTCATTCAGCCTGTTGCGCCATCGGTATGGCCCAGCTTACTGTTCTTTCAACACGCTTTTTACTTGCTGTTTTGCTGCGTGATCTCTGAAATATCTTTGCGCTGCGAAGATTTCCTTCCGATCTTAACAAGGGGAATCTGCTTACCATCACCAGAGTTACCAAAAGTGCTGGATGGGCCACACTCACCTGTGGATCGGGAGAACGGCAAAGCAGACACCTTTGCCCACTATTCTGGACACTCCATACTCATGTAACTGCATCAGCAGGCAAGAAAGGCCTTTGGGAGACTCTGTAAACTGTTTTCTCTCACGTGGTAAGTGGGCCGCTGGGAGAGGTTCTGCGGAAGTACTAACCCAGAGCACTAATGTTAGCTAATGGGAAGTGTGCTGACCGAAATCCTTCTCTTTGGAGAAAACGAAGTTTAATGAGCATGCTTTCGTGGTAACTCGCCTCCGACGACCTCGTCATGTGTCGGGAGAGTCTTGGGAGTGCAGGCCCTAGTCAAGCAGTGGAGCCCGCCCAGCCGGCGGCCTCCTCGGGCGCCGCGTCCTTCCTCTCACTCCCTCGCGTCGAAATAAAGCCACTTCTCACCCAGCATTCGTCAGGCAGCCCATAGCCGAGCACTTCATTTCCAGTTGGCTTCTCGGTGTTGCTCAGGGAATTAAAGATGCATCTGAGATTGGGCAGCCGCTCTGTGTCAGAACCAGGTTTTGTTACCAAAACCTAATTCTGTTTGGGGCCCAACCCTCTGCCTTTAAAAACGGCGCCCCCGTTTCTCCTCTGGCAGGTGGGCTCATGTTCAGATCTTGGGAGACCTGGGAGCAAGTCAGGCCAGGCCGGTTCCCATTTGGCACATGAGAAAGCTCAGTCTTCCTGAGCTGTGGCTTCAGAGGCAAGCGTACCCTAAAAGCCAGTGCTGCGGGTTCAGAGGCAGTTGTCTCCTCTGGCTGGAGGCAGCAGTGCAGGTCGGATGAAAAGATCCCTCTGGAGGGACTAGGTTTGAGGGTGGGTCTGCGTGCGGACCCCACAGGGATGTCTTGGGGTGTCTGGCCAGTCTCTGCAAAACAGTGTCCTACCCGGTCGTGTGCGAAAGTGCCCGCCGGACGCCTCCCTGCGGCCCAGCAAAGCGCCCCCACCACCTCACTGAGAAGCTTCTAAGCTGGCCACACTTTGCCAGTGGCGGGTCCAAAGCATCTGTGACCACCACTGAGGACACAGTGGCTGGGGTCGGCTCTCATGCGGTTGAGGGATGTGGGTCTTGGTGGGTAGTTAGGGTAAGCTGGTCACAGAGAAACAGCTTCAGTCCTTCCGTGAATAACCGGCCAGGCCCCAGGGACAGGCTGAGGTGGAGAGGTGCCCATGGGCTGCGTTCTGGGTCCACTCTGGCCTGGCGTCAGAGGTCTGGGCTTTCGGTTGGAGCTTCCTGTAGTCTAACCCAGCGCTCTGTGTTTCAACCACATGATCGGGGGCACAGCCATCCCGAGGCAGGTGCTGTTAGTTTATGTTAGTTCATTCTTAGTTTATGAATGAGAAAGAAGGCCAGTGACATGAAGCGTTAAAGAGATTGCTGGGGAGAGCTGTCCTGAAGGAGCTCTCCAGACACAGGGTTTGTGGAAGCCACCCCCACCCCAGACACCGGAACTACAGATCCCAGCATCACAAAGAGAAGCACGCTGGGCCTGAGGGAGGGATTAAGCAGTGATGTTTGGACATAAAACCGGACCTCTGGGCTTTGGGGGTCTCTTGGCCTCATGGCTCACAGCTTGTATCTGGCTTTATGCCGGCTTTCAGCATGCTGTTGAGGTCCCAGGTCAGCAGAACTGGTAGGACCCATTAACCAAATGATCTCCCTCTCTCTCCTTCCTTGCGTTACACATTTCCCTTTCTTTTGTACATAAACCCATTAGCAGCCTTTGTGTGTGCCTGCAGTTGAATCTTAAGCACAAGGGTGAGGACCACAGTCAGGCAGCCTGATTCACGTTGGATAACAAGATCACACAGGCTGGAGGTTTAGCAGGGCGCTGAGCTTGGTAAATAGTCAGGAAAAACTTGTGGATTAGCTAACATCAAAAACATGATCCGAAAGTGGTTTCATGTCCTCTATGAGAGCCCCTGGAGCCAGGACAGACGCAGCGACTTGGCATCCCACGGGCAGGGCAGAGTAGGTCTGGACATAGCCTTTGTCCTTTGAAAGACAAAAACGTCTGTATATTTAACAAATGTATTTATGTCAACACATGAATCCCTCATATGACAGAGCCAGTCAGCGTCCTCTAGAATTTTGAAGAGACTCAGGTGGAACCAGATATTTTAAGAGAGTGTGACCCTTCCAGTGTGGGGTACACTCTATGAGAAACCACACGGACTGGAACGGGGCATGCAGGAGCTCAGTGCCGTCTAACACCTCGAAATTCTTAACAATTCCCAACCCCCCCCATATTTAAAACAATAAGAAGACTGCTTCTAGAAATGCATGCTACTCCCACCCCCACCTTGGAGAACCATTTACTTTTCGTACCTATAGTTTTCTCAAATGAACGTGTGAACTCCTTGACTGAAATGTAGGCAGTTCACTCCCCTGATGTGGCTCTGAATTTCTGGGTCCTTGAGAGGAAAGTGGAGCTGGTGGTCTGATGAATTCTGGGTCCCCTCTTGGTCAGACACCCACACTCTACAGCAATAGATCAGAAGTGGGCGCTCCCGTATATTAACCTTTGAGTTGAAAACAGATGGCTGGTAGTGGACTAATAGAACAGGGTTTAGAGATGCTAAGACATACAAATGTCCTGTTAAAATTACTTTCTCAAAGGTCATCTTTGTCATATTTAGTGAGAAAAGTTCTTCCAATCGAGAATTTTAATGTCTGGCGCGCTCTTTGTAAAGAAAGGTGTTTGCTTCATGGAAACTTATAGAGGGGGAAGAAGTATGTGCCTCAGTGCTCAGTAACCCCCCATGGGACTGTGGGGGTGAGTGCTGGCTTTGGAATTAGAGGCAGGCAGTGACGAGCTGTGGGACTTTGGGCAAGTGACTTAATCCCGTAAAGCCTCAAAATCCCGGTGGTAACAAGGGAACATTAGAGCACTCGGTTCCAGGGGTTGCCATGAGGACTTTACAGGCTACGGGACGCCAGCTCCCTACAGAGTGGCGCGATCCCAGCCCTTCTTGTCATTGTCCCCGTGCCTCACAAGCACTGCCCAGGCAGCCCAGCCCGCGCTGCACAGCCGTGCTAGCAAGTGCCAAGGCATGTGGGGTCCCGTGGTGCACGCTGAAAATAGATCGAAAATTCAAACATGGTTCCCTTAGGCATTCCCGCGGTGCTGGATACCGCAGTCTGCCAAGACGGGGGCTGGGAAGTGAGATGACGAACTTGGAGAGGAAGACAGGCCGTGGCCACCTCTGTGGGGTGACGGGCAGCTGTGCTTCTCAGGGCCATGTGTGCCACTGAGCTCCCCTGCGCAGCGGAGCAGTATGCGTCCCCCAGCTGGCCCTTGGTCACGGGCTCTCTTATAGCTGATGTGGATAATCATCAAGCGTCGGCAGGGCTTCTCGGGGCGGGGGCTGGTGAGTGAGGTAAATGTCCATCAGAGACTACTTGGGAGAAAAGGCAGAAACACAAGCGATGTGGCAAGTAAGAGCTGAAGAAATAATTTTCCCTGCTGTCAGATGCAAGGGACATCATGATTGATGATGGCCACCAGCCAGGTCGCTGAGTGACTTCCTGGTGTGCTTGTGACTGCTCTTACTCTTCCCTCTGCGTGGAAACACGCAGGTCCGTGGAAGCTGGGATGCGTGGAGAGCAGTGAGGAAGGTGAGCCAGTGGCTTCAGGGCTGGGCCCTCACGGAGCAGGACACCCATTAACTTCCCTCCAGAGAGGCTACAATGCTGCAGGAATACACTCCACCCTTTTCTGCATTTTTTCCTGTGTGTGTGTTGTTCGCCTCTTTTGAACAGACTCATGTCTTCTGTCACACGTACTACAGCTTACTCATCTGGCAAGGTATGTGACACATAGTAGGTCTACCAAAAATTGCGTTGGGGGATATAAAGAAGGGGATGTGGTGTGGATGCAACACTTAGCTGGATTTGAATTCCCGCTCTGCTACTTAATAATTGTGTGATCGCACAAAGGCCACTTCAGTTTCGCTCATTTCTTCCAATTATGGAAACGGTGGCAGTGGCCACACGCAGGGCAGTGTGTACATCTCTCAGACACCTGACCAGGGCCCCCGTGGTCCTGTCCTCTTCCTCCCGGGGGTAGGGGGTAGCATGCTGCCTCTGAAGTAGGGCTTCTGCCTCACAGACCAGGGAGCTTCTAAGTCACACCGTGTATCACCCGTCTACACCGATAACTGTGCCCTGCCTGTCTGCCAATAAAATGGTCCTTCACCCCAAGTTTCTTAGAGGATCTTTCTGCTTCAAACAGTGCCAGACCCTCTGCACACCAGAACATAGAACCGGTTTGCAAACAGACCGACAGGAGTTTCTTCTCCTTCCTCTTCCTCAGAGCCACAGGCAGAGGCATGTGGAGGCCATGTGCAAGACTGGCCAGGCCCAGGAGACACGAAGCTTTGCCAACACTGCCAAGCAGAACGACAGAGAAGCTGGTCCCGCCATGAGGGCGACTGCACGGCCATTAGCCACCACACCGCCGCAGCTGAGGCGCAGACAGGCCCAGGGAAAGGGGGAGAGACAAGTCACGGTGTGGCCTGAGGTGCCGACAGGGCATCCGCTGAAGGCATTCGCTGACCAAGCCACCAGGGCTGGCGCCCACCTTGAGGCTCATCATTCCCATCTGAGCCGAGCCCAGCAGAGGGCAGGAGCCAGGAACGCGCGGCTCTTTGGGGGCCAGACAGCCACACTGCTCTGGCTTCTTTCTGCTGTTGCTTTGATATGCCTGCCAAAACCAGGCCTCGTCCAACCTGAAGGTGGCGGGAGCCTTGCTTCACAAAAGCAAAACATTTGATCTGAGTGGATGAGAAACTGAATCTGTCCTCGCCCTCCTCTTTCCCCCTTCCACGTCACAGCGGTGAGTGACGCGCTCCGGGTGTGAGGCTGAGGTGCGCAGCACAGTGAGTGCCTGGCGTGTGGTGAGACAGCGCCACGGCCTCTGTGTCCTCACCCACCAGCTCATGTAAGTGTGAAGAAAGATAATAATAATAATAAAGGAAAGTGCTTTCTCCCCCTCGGGACAAGAGCTGTTCGGATCTACTCTTAGCAATTGTCAAATCTCGCAGATGGTGGTTGGCGCGATGTGCGCTGAGTCCCTGGTTGTGCTGGTCTCCCGGAGCATTTGTACCTCAGCCCCCCACCCCCAGCATGCCTGGGCAGGTCTGTGTGTTGGGCCACAGCCTGTGCTGCATTCCTGCAAAGATCTGCTTCTCCTCAGGCCTGTCTCTTGTCTTCGTGTTCCTCTGGCTCCACCCGATAGCTCGGTTTCGCTGTGGCTATCTGGGGTAGCTGCGTGGGGCAGCTGCATGCCCGGTGGCATGGGCAGTAAATAGTTGTTTGGTGCAAAGAGTCAAGGTGCCAGGCTGAAATCGCCGCATGACCCTGTCGTGCTCTGGCTCTTCTGTTCATGGACAGTGGGCTGTTTCATGGAAAGGGACGACTTGGGGGGAGCTTAGTGGAACTATATAGTGGAGCTCACTGGAGTCCTCACTAGCCAACTCCCACAAAATAAAGGCACTGTCTTCCCACAGAGGTGTGTGAAGACGCCCCATGAAACTATCAAACACTGATAACCCTAAGGTCATCAGTTTCCACGTTGATTATATTTCCTTGGAAATATAGTCTTTCAGCCCTGTACAGAATAACTCCACACTCGCCCATCCATGGAGCCAATAATTTCCCTGCCCTAATACACATTTCTGTTGAAGATGAAGCTTAGTGGCAGAAATAAACATGCTGGTTCATTTTGGGGTGCTCTGAATTCAGCCATCTGGTGCATTGTGGGAACAGGAGCACAAGCTTAGGTTTCCTTCCCATCCTTATTCCTGGACAGTTGTCAGAGAACACATCCCTCTTGAATGAGGGTCTTACAGTAGGGATCTGTGGGAGATAACGATGCACAAGCCACTTCTTCCTGAATTTAAATGTTAGTGATTCTTTTAAGCTGTTCTGGGTACTCACCTTTGGGATGTATCATTTTACCTAGAGGGGAAGGCCTCTCAAATGGGGAAGGCAGAAAATTAGGACTGATAAGATTGGTCTTTGCTCTTCATGCATAGTTCCTGGCTCGCAGTCACCAACCCTGGACATGACCTGAATGCAGAGAGTGAGAAAGGTGCTTCACATTCCATGGAGCGGGAGACCACTGGAAACACTTAAGGGCGGGGCTGGCGGCCAGGAGAGCCAAGGTGCAGGGGGTTGGGACTTCCGTCCCTGCCCTTCCCTAAAAGGTAGAGAAGTGAGCTAGAAGTTGAATCAATCGAAGGCCAGTGAGTTAACCATCTTGTCTGAAAGTAAGGCCTCTATAAAAAGCCAAAGGAGTGGGGTGCAGAAAGCTTCCAGCTGGGTGAATGCCTGGAAGTCCAGGTGGGGAGTGGAACAGCTGGGAGGCCATGGGTGATCCATGTCCATCACCTATGGCCGTGCCCTATGTTCCTCTTCCAACTGCTGCCCCAAGTTATATTCTCAGCAGTAAGTTGGTGATTAGGTTAGTACGCAGATTCCCTGAGTTCCGTGAGCCACTCTAGCAAATCAGTGGAATTTGAGGAGAGGTCATGAGGTCCCTGACTTATATCTGTTAGTGATTATAGAGGCACAGATAACAACCTCCGTGTGGGTTTGTGGTCTGAAGTGGGGGGTAAACTGAGCCCTTTACCTGCAGAGCCTGATGTTGTCTCCAGACAGATGAGATGGTGTGAGAGTGAAGCTGACTGAGCTGTCCTCAGACACCCAGCTGTTAGGTGCTTGTGGGTGGGAGATGTCTCCATGCACTGCCATGTTGGAATTAGATCCAGGACCCCTTTTACTTAGTGAGAAGGATTCTTTTTCTTTTTATGTGACTTGGGAGGATTTTCAGGACTCAAAAATTTCACATGTTGTTTATAATACATGGATAAAGCTTTCGTGTGATTATGGGTTACAAATGGCCCCAAATTACCAAAGCAATCCTGACCAAAAAAAAAAGAGGAAGAATGATGGTACCACATTTCCAGGCTCTAGACTAATCAAAACAGTATGGTATTATGACAGAAAGAGTCACACAAGCTAATGGGATGGCGTTGTGTTTCCAGAAATAGACCCACACTTATATGGACAGTTAATTTATGATAGAGGAGCAAAGTACATATTTTGGAAAGTGAAGTGTCTTTAGTAAATGGTGTTGGGAAAACTGGACAGCCACATGTAAAAGAATGAAATCAGGCCTGGGCCCTCCCTGGTGGCACCACAGTTAAGTTAAAGCAAAGCACTACAAAGCTGGCCACAGCTGATTCAGCATTAGTTCAATCCCCGGGCAGGAGATCCAAATGGCACAGCAGATCTCTCTTGTCTCCCCCCTGCTCCCCTCAGCAGTGTACTTCCTCAATCTGCCTGTTCTGCTCCTCACTCTGTCTCTGGTGAATCCTCTCACCACCCCTGCATCTATGGCCTGTACCCCAGATCTGTATGCATAAATAAATTAAATTTTCAAAAAAATGAAATTAGGCCTCTTTCTCACTCCGTATAAAAAAACTCAAAATGGATAAAAGATTTGGTGCTTAAGACATGAAACTATAAAATGCATAGAAAACATATGCAAGGCCCCTCAATACATAGGCTTTAATAATTGATATTTTTGTGGATTTATCTCCAATAGCAATAAGAACAAAGAGAATATAAATAATTGGGATCATGCCAAATTATAAAGCTTCTGCCTAGCAAAATGAACTTGCCAACTCACTAAAGACACCCTTCTGAATGGGTGACAGTATCTCCTGGGATTCATGATCTACAAAGAACTAACACAGTTCAACAAAGGGGAAATAAATAACCCATCAGAAATGGGCAGAACTGAACACTTTCCCATTGGAGACTTGAAGGTGGCCAAAGGCACATGAGACAAAGCACAACATCACTGGTCACCTAGGGGCGTGCCAGTCAGAGCCACGAGCAGATACCACCTCCCTGTGAGAGTGGCCTGCAGCACGAAGACCAGAGACAGCAGATGTCTGTGAAGTTTGGAGAGCCAGGAACCCTGGAAAACACAGGCAGTCTCCAAGACACTGAAAGTAGATCTACCATGTGATCTGACGACTTCCCGCCGAGGTGTGTACAAAGAATACAGCAGCACTCACTCGAGGGGTGTCTGCTCCTGTGTCCTTGCATTGCGCGTTAAGATAGCCAAGCTGTGAACAACCTGCGTGCCCGAAGGCAGATGCGTGGGTTAGGAAGATGTCTCACACACCCACACACACAAGCGTGCACGCTCGAATACCATGCAGCCATATGAAAAGATAAATGGCCCTTCACAACATGGTGGAACTGGAGGGGATTTTGCTAAATGAAATAAATTAGAAGGAAAAGGCAGTACTGGATGGTGTCACATATCTGTGCAATACAGAGAAACAAAACAAAGGCTGAGCTGAAATCAGGCCTAGGAATCTGACTGTGGAGTCGAAGTGGGGAGGGGAGGCCGTGGGCTATGGTCAGGGACTCTGGGTGCCTGGGGGTGGGTACGGCATGGCCCGACTCCTGAGGGGTGCGACCCTGCTCCTCTAAATCATACAGAGTGCGTCCCCAGCCCTCTGCCCTGTTTACCGACGTACTGTCTGCTCTCCGGGCAAACTGACTGCCCCCTCGCGGCCTCCTGGCCAGTCACGCGTGCTGGGCCCAGTGCAGGCTGGTCGCTCTGACCGCTTTGCTCCCTAGTTGCTGCTCTGGAGCCGGGGTTTACCTTCGCACACTTCCATTTAAAGACGGGCTAGTATCTTCTCAAGGCTCGGGAGGAGTAAGTGGAAGATACTTCATGTATGCTAGATCTGATTAGCTGTCCGTGAGCACGCTTCACTGCCCAGAGCACGCGATTGTAGAGAAAAGAGGCGACCCGCCGGCCGTGCACAGCGGCCAGCACGGGGCAGGCCCCGAGCGGCGGCCACTGGCCGGCGGGAGGCGGCACCCGACCTGACCTACCTTGAACTCCTTCTCGATGTTGGCCAGCACGGCCAGCTCGTTGCTGAGCTCCAGCGCCGTCATCACTGGGTCTTCACTGGCCAAGGACAGGTACGCGGGGCTGGCCAGGCCCTTGTAGGCGTTGATGCGCGACCGCGAGTGGCTGAAGGCGTCCAGCCTCTGCTTCCGGCTGCACGCGCCGCACTTGCAGAAGTAGTCGTGGGGCCGCTCGATACGCGCGCCCCTCCGCAGCAGCGTGTGCACGATCTCGTACTCCTGGCAGTGCGCCGCCAGGATGACGGGCGTCACGTCGTGCGAGAAGCGCGTGCCGTCCTCGTCGTAGGCGTAGAAGTCGTCCAGCTGCAGCTCGGACTGGCTGGGGCTGGTGGCCAGCCGCCTGCCCTCGGCGAAGGCCGGGTGACCCAGGATGGCCTCCACGATGCGGACGTAGCCTTTGCTGATGGCCAGAAGCAAGGCGTCGCCCACGCGGGAGAGGTTCTCCCTCTTGAGGAGAAGCTCCGTGATCTCCAGGTGCTCGTTGGCCACGGCCAGCTGCAGGGCGTTCTGGCCCATGTAGTCCACGCAGTTGACGTTGAGGGACAGGCACTCTTCCAGCATCTTCCTCACCACCGGGATGTTGCCGTACTCGGCCGCGTCCAAGAAGCGCTCCTCCTCGGCGGACAGGCTGGCGGAGCGGTCGCTGAACATGTAGGCGGGCCCGCGGCTGGCCAGCCTGCGCCCCTTGTCCCGGAGCACAGTCGGCCGCCGGTGCATCAGCCTGGGGTCGCCGCGGCTGCGGAGAGAGAGACACGGTGAAGGGGGCCGAGGGAGGTGGCGGGCAGGCGCCGCCGCGCCAGCACAGCCTGGGGCAGCTCGGGCCAGCTGGGCAGGAGAGCGCGACTTGTTAGTGGGGGCCAGGCGGACACTGGCTCCGCGCAGCACTGCGGCCTGCGCCGGCGGGCCACTGCCTGGCTCCCTGTGCAGACACGGGCCCCAGCGGGGTTTTAACCGGCGTGGTATAGATTTCAGTGACACCAGTCACCCACATACACGACAGCCAGTGCAACTATTTCCAGTAGTTTTGAAAGTAGAGAAAACAGCAAATCCGTCCCAGGGACCCTGCCTATCCGAGCCCCTGAAACTCCAGGACCAGACACTCTGTGAGACCCGCGGAAAGCAATGGGGGGAAAACAACCTTGGCTGCCCTCAGAAACCTGACAGCTTTCAAGGGAGAGAACAGCACGAGCGTGTTGCTCTGTAACAGCTGCCTGTCGGTAAACCTCCAGCTCGTCATCTCGCCCGGCATCTGGGAGAGGCCCCGTGGGGCCGGGCGTCAGGGAGGGTGAGTTTAGACAGCCAGGGCCAGGTGCCCGCGGGGCCGGGCCGGCAGAAGCATCAGGCCGACCCGCCTCTCAGGCTTCCTCCGCAGCGTCCGCTGACGCTCAGAGCCTGCTGGGCGCCGGACACACAGTGCCAGGTGCGGGTGGCTGTGGGAAGGGAAGCCTGGGCGCGGGAGAGGCAGCGGTGGGCAGTGGCCAGCGCGAGCACAGGCCTCCACTGTGATGGGGGAGGGGCTTCCTCTTCACGGGGTCTTTCGCTCACCCAGTCACAGCGAGTCTGCGAGTCTCACACGGCCACCCCCACTCACTGGAGGCCGGAGGACGCGTCCTGCAGGCAGTCGCCCAGGTTCCGGGGGCCCCTCAAGGAGAGGCCTGGTGCTGGGTGCCGAGTGATTCCCCCGGGTGGATTTTTCCAAGCTACAGACTGTCACGCACTTCCCAGAGCGACGACAGACACAGGAACCCGAGACTCTTGCCCTCGCTCGTGCGGCCTCGAGAGCAGTGTCCTTGCATCTAGATCTGGGGCCGTGGTGGGGACGGCTGCACTGCGGGACGCTCAGAGAGCTGCTCACGTTGCCTCGGGCTTCTGGCCACTAGCAACCTCGCTAGCCTTGACCTCTTCACTGCCTTCACACACTGCGGCTTAGTTTCCGGTTGTAGCAAAGGGGCACTGTCTCTCCGTTGGGGACGAAGGGGAAAAGGGGCCAGGGGATTGGTCAAGGTGAGATGGAAGGCCTGGGAGTAGGAACTTCCTAGCAAACTTCTCACGTAACTAAGAAAAAGACACGAAATAGTGCCGATGGCCAGACAGCCAAGAGCCAGGCCGCCCTTTTCTTCCACTGTCCCCTCGAACTACACTCAGGAGGCGACGGTCCACCGCGGCTCAGCGTATGTCCCCCTCGGAGGCTGAGTCTAAATACTGTTTCATGTAGACTGAGTGGGTTGGGGAGACCGGAGACCCCACAGATACATGCACGTGGCTCTTGCACAAGATGCATCTGGGGGGGCTTCGGCGCCTGGTCCCAGCGCCGGCTTCGCCACGCTGCGTACAGTGCTGCGCGCAGACCTGGCCTGCGCGTCTCGCGGCCGCATGAAGCTGTGTCAGCCTGCACCTGCCGTCTCCCGACTCCTCGGGAGTCGGGTGCGTCGCACGTGCCAGATTCTTAGAGAGACTGTCAAGCCGGGCTTTGTCCCTGCAATTGCTGTGGTAGACGCCTGTGTGTTACGCCTGTAGTTTTCAGTGTGTTTGTTGCCTGTCGTTTTGCTTAAAAGAAGGGTGGGGACAGTTATTCCCACCTAGATCACAGAATGAGTTCCAGTGCACTGGAAATTACGTGTGGGAAGCTCTTAACTTGGGGTTTCCTTCTTGTATGTAGCCTCAGGAACGCGCCTTTACTTGATGAGGACGCCGGCCTTTTCCTCCTCGGCTGTCTCCCAGCTAGAAGACCCACAAAAGGCCGGCTCTCCAGCGGCTGTGGGCACTGGCCGTTCCCACATGCGCAGAACGAAAGTTATACCCAGTTACCTCACACACATCTCCGTTTGTTAACTAGCTGCCAAAGCGTCACTTGTTCGCGCAGCCCCCCTAAAGTCACCTGACGCGGGCCGGACTGCGTTTGAGTTGTGACCTCCTTATTTCTAAACTTTTTAAATAATGAGTTAGGATTTTAAAGCCTGTTATTTTGAAGGATCGCAAGGTCGATCCTGGCACCTCTGTCCTGTCCTGTTTCCTTCAGAACGAATACGGATTCATCTGCCTTCTTTCAAGCTCTTGAAGGAACAGCAAAGGCGTTCCCGTAGAACGTGTTTTCTAGCATCTCCCACCCCAGACCTTTCAACACCAAATATTAGTCCTATGCAGCCACATACATTTCAGATGCATTTTTATAAAAAGAGCGTAGCTCTGCTGCAGTCAACAGAGGCACAGCACACGATATTTCCAGACGCTCTGCGAGTGCTCTGGAGACCACAATGTACAAGGCGAAGGCAGCCTCCCTGCGTGGGGGGGTGAAAGGAGCTGCTGGGTGCCCACAGGCTGCGCCCCCTCCCCCACGTACAGGAGCAGCGGGTCTCATGTATGTTGTTCTGGCAGAACCGTTACCGCTGAGTTTTACAATGTAAAAGCAGCATGAGTCAAATAACTCCTGAAGTCACAATTTCTGAAGCGTTTCCAGGAAGATCCCAGTTGTTGCTACATTTATGTTAATTACCTCTCTGGGAATGGAGCTTTATAAGGCTTGTTCATAAATTGCAAGTTAACCTAGAAAAACCATGCAGAGAAAGAACAGCCCCGCGCACTGTGACAGCGAAAGCGATTCCTCCCCAGCGACCCAGGGTTGCAAAGTCGGCTCTCCTCGTTGAGAAAAACACCTGAGGATGCCCAGCCGTCAGCAGCCTGCGTTTCACGTGTGTATTTTTAAAATTCATTTTCTCACAGTACGTGCATACCAGCTCCAGGAAAGGACTGATGATCCTAAAACAACGAAGGACTGAGCGACTCACAGGCTGCCTAGGTCCCGGGAATCCAGGCTCCACCTACCTCATGTTCCTGGTTCCCTTTGCTGCCGAAGTAGCGCCCGCAGCCCAGATGGCCAGAGGTGGAGTAAGTCATCTGCCCTGGAGCGCCGGCGCCAGATCTGCTGCCGAGCGAGTGGGCTGTGTGCTGGGGCCGGGCAAGGGCGGTCACCTCCTCTGCGGCCCGCTCGCAGCCGGCCTTACCAGGGGAGCCGCGCACCTCCCCCTCAGCCTGTGGCCCGCCCCGCTTTCACTTTGGGCATCCAGAGTCCTTGAACATAGTTTCATTAGAGCACATTTCTGCTAGCTAGAGGCTCTAAAGCTCTGCATGCCTGTAACTCTCCCGGCAGCGTGAAAGAGCCACGGAGCAGACTTGCAGACTCATGCCAGAGGGGGGAAAGATGGGGTTTCTGGAGCCTGGGCTTTTCGTGCCGTCATGCCCATGGGAAAGTCAGGCTGGTACTGGAGCTTAACCCTCACCCCGCTGGCAGTTTCCAGACTCGGTAGGGTGACTGTAAAAGTATTCTAATTTTATAGCCAGGAGACTGGTTCTGCTACATTGACTTAATTCTCTCACCACACACCCCTCACGACCACAGGCCATCAGTGACCACACCCCTCCTGCCACGCACCCCATCCCTGACCACACCCCATCAGCGACCACACCCTCCTGGCCACCTCCCCTCCAGGGTGGAGCAGGCAGTAATGACGGGAGTGGTTTTCCTGTCCCATGTGTAATGCAGGGCTAAGTGGACGAGGCCCCCCAGGGCCTCCCCAGGGGCGCAGCGAAGCCCCCGGGGCTGTGGAGTGTGTGAGTTCCCTGGAGGAGTGAGCAAGCGGGAGGCCGTTTCTTCCCCAGTCAGCTGACAGCAGTGTCAGCGCGGAGACCCAGCGGGAGCCGCTGTCTGGGGACCTCTCACGCTCACTGGCGCGAGCAGCAGCGCGGCGGGCGGGCTCTGGGGAGCCTCTGGGGAGCCTCTGGGAGCCCGCGGCCGTGGCTCCCTCCGACCGGCCTGGTGCGGAGCGGTTCCCGCCCTCAGAGGTGGCCCTCTGCCACTCTGTCCATCCTCCACCCCGCGGACAGCGTGTGAGCCCCGAGCCCCTCACTGCAGAGTCGAGACAGCGCCCCCTGTGGCCCTGCCGCGTCCCCAGCTCGGCCCTCAGCACCCCGGGAGCCCCGGGGCTGGCCTCCGGCGCTTCACCTGGGGCCCGCCAGTGAGCCCGCTGGCTCACGCCCTTGCCCACGGTGTCTGCCGCCCTGCTGAGGGATCAGACAGTAAAGTGAGGGTGAGTGACGGCCGCCGGGACACCTGCACCTCGTGCCTGCCCTGCCTGGCCTGCCCCTGCCCGTCCGCTCGGTGACTCGCTCACGCGTCTGCCTCTCTGCGGCGCGCTCCAGGAGCGCCTGGTCGTCAGCTGCCGTCCACTTGCGAGTATGGTGTGGCCTTGGGGACAGTAACGAGTGGACGTGCCGCAAACACACCGGGCCGCCGCCTCAAAGGAAGGCCCGGCCTTCCTTTGGGTTGCCACGGCCACAGCCACGGCCCCTGCGGCTCTCGCGGTGGCTTCCGCACCCCACGGAACCTCTGTGGAGACCCAGGCCGCAGGAGGCCCTGTGCCGAGGCTCTGGGAAAGCATGGGCAGCACTTGGGTCCGGCCCGGCTGTGGGCCCCCGGTGGGGGCCAGCTGCAGGCTTCACCCCCAGCGGCGCAAGGCCAGCGGTCAGCAGCGGCTAGCCAGACACGGGCAGGGCACACGCCACGCCCCCGCCTCTGCGGAGGCTGACAAGAATGGCAGCGCACGTTTCGGTGAGGGTGTGGGGAGGGCTCTGGCCGCCTTCTGGCGGGGCGAGACTCCTGGCCCAGGGGCGCCCTCTCCCCGCAGCACCGCCACGTCAGCCCCCGTGGGCTGCGGCCGCCTTGGTGGCTGGGAGCTGGTGGCCTCCCATCGTTGGGTTATCTGTGGTCGTCCAGGACAAGACCTCTTCCCGGCTTTCCTGTTGCACAGCCTAGCAGCCAGTAGATGCTTTGCTTCATGGTTGCCCTTCCTCCAGCAGGCAGCAGTTGGTTTTTGTTTCAGCAGACGAGTGTGCTCATCTCTGTATTAGAACAGTGTCGGGCATCACTGACGCAGCCCTGGTTTGCGAGCCCACGCCACCACCCGGACACCGTGGCCACGGTGCCACGGCGGAGGCCTTCTCCGGCCTCTGCCCCAGTGGCTTTGGGTTCTGGCTTGGATTGCTGCCGCCCCGTTCTCCTGGAATGTAATGAAGTGTGACAGGTTTTTACCTATAGCTGCTGGTGTAGAGGCATAGCCAGACTGACATCAGTCTGCTGGAATAAATAAAGGTGGGTTTTATTAAAATAGCGGTATATTTTTAGCACGTTATGGAAGAGAGAGATGGAGCTAATGGAGTTTTAGCAACTCTTAGATCCTGTTAGTCAGCTGCTAGATCCTGAGATGCTGACACAGACGCTTCCCGCGTGGGACCCCGCTCCCCGTTTGGGCAGCGTGACCCCGCCGTGGGACGCGAGGGTCAGAGCGGCCTTTCGGGTGCCTCGGCGCCCTGCCTCCGCGAGCGGACGGCCCCAGCGCCCAGCCGGTGCGGGGGGCACATTCAGTGTGTGGTGGACACCGCCCGGCGCCCGCTGCGGCCGCTGTTCTCCTCGCCATGGGTGGCCTGTTTCCTCTTCTCATAGAAAGCTGCAAAGCGCAGGAACGCTGACTGCCGTGTGGTGTTTGCGCAGCCTGTGCCAATTAGGGAAGGTCACAGTAAAGGGGCCAATAAAAATTCTTCGGGTCAAACAGAATTTCGACAGACCGCAGAGATTCTTAGCTGTTTTCCGTAAGGCTAAACTGACCTAAGCGGGCCTAGGCAGGACTCGCTTCCGAAACAAGGCCGAAGGCAAATTGGTATCTGGAAGCATGAACAAATGAACGACTCCTTCCAGCCACACGTCCTGGAACTTGCAGCTAATGGGCTCACTGCCCTGTTAGGCAGCAGGAGGCCCGGGCCACGGCCAGGCTCGTTTCCTCCTTTAACTCCTCAGGAGCCTCATCTCAGTCGGAAGGAAGGGCCGCGAGGTGTGCTTTCTGGGGGGCCCTGTGCGCTTTCAGCACGAGGCTCTGAAGCCACAGACCGCAGACGGTGGCACAGGCTGACGGATCAGAAGATCAGAAAAGCTTCGAGCTTCACAGCAAGCCTGGCGACGAGGCAGGCTGAGGAGACCCAGAGTGCGGAGCGCGGCGGAGTGTCAGCCTGGGAAGGACCAGGGGACAGGCACGGGGAGAGGGCCGGCAGGGCAGCTCCCGGCGCACTCCCGGTGGGCTGCGGCCGGCAGGCGCGTGCGCAGGCGGCTGTCCGCCCGTTTCTCCCCGTGCAGAGCCAAGGCGAACGGAGCCGGACTCGAGGTGGGCCCGATCAGACGGCCCAGGGGTGTCGGACAACGTCTGAATTTGCGGGGATCTAGAAACACTGATTTGAAGTACTGAGCTCTGGCTGGCTCTGCCCACGCCGGGCCCCAACCCCAAGGCTGTCTTAGCAACACAGGGTCCTTGCGCAGAGCCTAGAGTCCCGCTGCAGCACCTCCCCAGGCGGGGGGCTGAGTGGCCCCCTCCGGCCTGTGTCCCGCGGGTCAGCTTGGGTCGGCGCCTCTGGGCCGCGTGCTCAGCCTGCACCTGAGAAGCACTGTGGTGAGGCCTAAGGCTGCCTGAGGGCACTGAGGGAAGGTTATCTGGGGTCACCCTTCCTGGGCCCCAAGGCGAATGAGGTGGGCACCTCCCAGCTTTTGTAGTTAATGCAACTCCACTGCCTGCTGTTTTCAGCAAGTCGAAATGCGCAGTCCGAGGTCTGCAGCATCTCCACGTCCCCTCCCGCCACCGCCATTTGGCCTGGGCTGTCTGGGGCCTGCCTTTGTCCACCCCTGCGGCCAGTTTAGCTCACGCTCTGCTCGGCGCGGGTCAGGCCTGTATCACCCAGGTTACTGCACGCGCGGCATACGTGTTCTGTTTTCCCAATGCCCGCTGACGTCTAGGGGAGACCAATGGCCGGGAGCTGCGGGAATGACAGCCTGCAGGGCAGGTGGGCAGAGCTGCTGGGTGAGGACCCGCCTCAGGCCGGTCACCCGTGGGCTGCGGTTTCCGTCACACCTTCATGTGGACTTCCGCCCAGCCTCTGGGAAGTCAGAAAGGGGACAGAACTCACCTGCCTCTTTGAGTCGTCGCGCTTCGCTTTCTAGTTGGGGGCTAACGAGCCTGCGGTCGGCGCTCCAGCGGCCTCCGTCCCTCCCGGGCGCGGTGATGCGCCTCCCGCCCGTTGGGAAGCGTCTGTGGCGTGCAGCCCAGGCGGCCGCGGTCTCCACGGCCAGGACAAGCCCCGGGCCCCTCTGGTGTCCGCATTCCCCACTCAGCCAGCCTCCTTCTCCCTTCCTGAACTGTGCCACTGCACACGATTCTAAAGCAAACACTCACCTACCGCTACATCTTGACGACATGGCGGAACTTTGAAAAGTAGGAGGCCAAACAGTACCACAGGCTAGAGACGAGCGACTCCATCGTGGGTAACCCAGCTGAGGAGAGACTAAGGAGCAGCTGCCGGCGTTCAGAGGCAGTGCCTCACGCAGAGCGAGACTGGCGGTCTAATGTGCCCGCTGGGGACATGCCCACTGTGCGAGGTGGGCAGCAGCTAAGGCGTGATACGGACGCAGCGGAGAGCTTGAAGTTTCCAGAATGCGACGCGGATCTGTGCTGCTGAACTTATTTTGAGGTTCGCTTGCTGCTAGTCAGTCTCCAGTTTGTTGTATTTGTGTGCATCAGTTTACGTTATTGAACGTCTTTGCAAAAGTATTGATGACGTTTGTCCCCAGACAAACCTTCCGCCGTACTTTGGGACTTTAGGGGATGAGAGGGTCATTACTCTGGCCGCTTCTGTTCACCTCAAAGAGAGAAAACGGGCTGGCTTTGGGGTGTGACTTAGCAGCTTGGTTTCCATGTTAGTAAAAGCCTCCTCATAGAGTCTTTCCCCACTGTGGTCTGACTAGTCGGTTAAAAGCAGAACATAAAAGCATACTAATTGGGGCACTCACTGATCAGCTCGCTGTAGCCAGAAGCCAGAGGGAAGACTGAAGTAGGCCGCAGATAAATGGTCTGCCTGGAACACTTAGGGACTCGCTGCAGTGACTGAAATGCTGCTTACCCTGTAAACAACAATCTACGCGTCCAGGACATGCCGTGGCTTGATGCGCACAGCCACTGGAGCGCAGGGACCGCAGGCGTTTTTCTGTCCCCGCCTCGCCAGCTCTGCCCACCCCGCCCCCCTCAGAGGGAGTCTGCCCACCCTGTGCCGTCTAGGAAGTGGGCGAGCAGCCAGGCTCCTGCCCCCACGGCTTCACGTGGCTGCGGGCATCTCCTGGGAGCTGTCACGGCGCTGGGCGCTTGACTGGGACGTGCAGGGGCCCCCTGGCCGCTCTCCTGGGTGTGGGGCGTGCGGGACCCCGCGAGTCCTCTCCGGGGTGCTTACTCCCTCGAGCCGAGTGTCTTTTCCTCTTAGTTTATCGCCATGCTGACACCTCGGTTGTGTTGCCTGGAGTATCTCTCATTCTGGCCAGTATTGCTCTTGAAGAGCTTGGCGTTTTTAAGTCTCTCACTCAGCATGTTCCTGATATTCAAGGGCAAGGCCGTACTTTTTGGGTCAGTTTTATGTGAAACTTTTTTCTTTGAATTCGTGGGTGAGAACCTGCTCAGGGTAACGTTCCTGACACCACCAAGCCTCCCTCCTGCCGATTTCGGACCTCATGTTGCTTCCTGAAGTTTCTGGACTTTGTGTCCCTCCCCTGAGAGGGGGCGCCTGAATGGTCTCCAGAGAGCTGCCTCCACTCCCTGGGCCCCGTGGCTGTGGATGTGACGGGTCTGCAGAGGCAGCCCTGGTTAGAGACCTAGGTCAAGGTCCAGGGTGGCCCGGGTCACCTGCCTAAGCCCGTCTGCTCGCTGCCCTGAAAACCTCACGCTCTTCCTGGTGGGAAGAGTTTGGCCACTGCGAGAGGGCCACGGCCACAGAGCGCCTCCGGTTCCCTGGCTGAGGGTGGCCCTCGGGTCAGACGAGGGGGCAGGCCGAGCCAAACAGCCCGCACTCTGGGTTCAGACTCAGAACAGAGAACCAGCCAGACCATGTGACGTTCTGACCTACCTACTGTGAGAGCAAATATTTATGCTATAAATCACTGGCCAGAGGACGCGCTGGACGGGAGCGATGGAGATGGCCGCACCACTTTCGCAGTCGACTATTTTTTAAAGCATTTTAGGTTCACAAAAGACCTGAACAGGAGGCAGCGAGTGCCCCCCCGCGCCCCCTCGCACCGTCCGCGTCCCGGAGCCGGTCCCCCCAGCGGGCCCTCGCGTCAGGCCGCGGCACCCAGCGGCGCGTGCGCCAGACACCTGTGATGCTGCGCGCCCCGCATCCCATGGCCTGCACGCTGCCCCGCGCTGAAGCCCCGGTGCTCTCCTGGCCGCCCGCCCTGGACGCCTTCAGGGCTGTTCCCGTTAGGAACGCCGTGGAGTCGGAACCCGGCAAGCAGCCTTTGCGGGCTGGCTCCCGCTCGGCGCCCTTCGAGAGGCACAAGCGTCCTTCTCTGCACCTGCTCTCACCCCACGGCTGCGGTTTTCTTCCCCTTCCTCTGTCAGCCCGCGGGGCTGGGGCTTGACTCGCTCTGCACTGAGGTCTCTGCCCAGAAAGGCCCCCAGCTTAGGCTAAGGACCCCAGAGAAGTAGGCCCCTCTCGCGGGCGGGGCTCGCTGTGGGCCCGTGGTCCTGCTTCTCGGGCGAGAACAGCCCTCCGGGCTCCGCGCCGCCCTCAGCCTGGCCTCGGCTCCCGCCTGCCGGCCCCCAGAGCGGACGCCCTGCAGGGCAGACGTGGCCGAGTGGGCCTGGGCTGTTGCTGGCTGCTCCGCCGGCCTGCGCTTGGGGTTCGGGAGACGCCTGGTCACCCATTTTGCTGTAAATATCCATCAGCTTTTGATTTGGCTGGACAGCTAGTTGCCTTGGATGCTTGTAAGAGGGAGTGGGCGTTGTTTTCCAGAATCCTGCAACATCTAGTCTAGACGTACTTTTTGGAAATTGGCTTGTAGATATTACTCCTAAAATTTAGTCCATAATTCAGTCACCAGGTGATGCCCCCCTTGTTAAAAAAAAAAAACAAAACTGTAGTAATAGGTTTCTCTGTAAAGAGAATTACTTAAAAATACATTTAATTCCTTCCCTGCTGTCTCTGTGGTGATGGAGGTGATGTTATGACTGGTGAGGGCAGGTGCGTCGGTGCCGAGAGTTTGGCAGGGGAAGGCAGCAGCCCTTTGGCGGAAGGCTCGCGGATTATTCTGTGATTATTTGTGGATCTGAAATACTAAATCATCTTAAGCCTCCAGTTATGTCAAAGTTCAGCCAGGAGTTGAGCCAGTTACATAAGGAGACGAAGAAGTTATTCAGAGCTTCCTCCGTTCCGCAGCTCGCAGCGCTTGTGTGCAATGCTTTCTGTGCTCCAGGAGATGCCGAAGTGATTCCGGACAGCGGAAGTGAGGCGCAGGGCAGGGAGGGGGCGCTGCCGGGGCCTGTGCGCTCCAGCCGCGGAGGCGGGCGGAGGCTGGAGCAGATCGGCAGGTCAGGAGCAGGTGTGGAAAGGAAACAGGGCCAGTGAGAGCAGGTGGGGAACCAAGTCAACTTAGGTAGTCAAAGCAGTTGGCTTTTTAATTTTTATTGCTCTTAATTTAAATTGATATTGTTATTAAGGAAAATATGGGAGATTTTTACATTTCACTAAAAAATGATCACTGGCGTTTTCCCCGGGTCTACAAAGTGTGAAATGCCCCACCTCACACCCACGCTTGGGGTGTAATGAAATTCATCTTGTTTAACCGCATCCCCGTAAGGAAAATGACTGTTGGCCACAGTCTGTGTGAGCGAAGTCTCAGGCCAGGGCAGGCTGAGTGCCAGGATGTGACGGACCCTCCTGCCAGTCTCCGATTAGGGACTCCACTCACGCCCCCTGCCGGCAGAAAGCACAGCCCCGAGGGGCTGGCCACACGGTGCCTTGGCCCAGTGCCGCTGCGTGTGACCAAACCAGCGTCCCCCGCATAGGCTTTTCTTCTTGTCTCCGTGTTAAGGGACTAGTACCACGATCTTCAGAGGACTCACACAGCTCAACAAGGAACAGATAATCCAGCCAGAAAGGAAGACGTGGACAGAGACCCAGACGCGTGCTCTCCAGGAAGACCCGTGGTGGCGAGAGGCAGGCGACAGACAGCAGCTGACCACATAGCAGCAGGGACGCGCACGCCTAGACTGCCGCCGAGGCCGCCTCCCCCGGGAGGAAGGCCCGTGCCCCAAAGGGAGCAAGCAGGCGTTAGAGAGAGAGTGGGGGGAAGGAACCTGTCCTCGCATGGGGGCGGAGAGGGCCCAGCTCCGTGGGAACCGGTCGGGAGCTCTTCCAGGTATTCAAAACAGATCTACGGAGGTCCGAACAGTCCAGGCCTAAGTGCCTACCGAAGAACAGAATGGTGGTAGTCGAGGAAATCGAGAACCGAGGTGCAGCTGGCTGTCATCCAAGCGTTTAACTGCTACTCACAGTCCCTCTGAGCCCAGAGGGAGGGCTGCACATAGAAACTGCCCCCCCCCGAGTCGCTGTTACCTCAAAAGCACGCCCAGAGTATCTGAAATGGCTCCACGCGTGGACACTTCCATGGGATTAGCAGTTCTGGGCACACACCAACTGGTTGGTGGATGCTCTACTGGGCTCAAAGACACATCGTAGATAAACTAGGAGTCGAGGTTGCAGCCCTGACTGTGCCTTACGCGACATGCCTGGGAGCCCAGCGTCTTGACCACTGTAACTCACGTGCAGTCAGTGGGACAGAGTCATGCAGGGGAGAGGCCCCTCGGGCGCCCCCGGGACACCCGACTAAATAGGAAATAAAGTAATGCGAGAATACATCAGAAAGAAGTGCAAACGCACCCCTAGTAACTGAAAAAAAATGTAAACTGCTTCAGCCTCACCATGAAGATAGTGCCCTTGACTGAAAGTCTAACCGCACGTCTTGCTGGACAGACCTACAGATGCGTCGGGGGTGAAGCACACATTGATCTCAGCTGGCTGTTAACCACCATCAAAAGGTCACAGTCAAATCCAGTTGTATTCAGAAAGCACTCAATGCCTTTATCATTAGTTTAACTTGAGTGAGTGCTTTAGTATCTAAAATTTAAACTTCTTTATTATGCATCCGGAAAAGTCACACTAGCATAAACATAATAATGAAAACTGGGAGAGAGAGAGAGAGAGAGAGAATAGTGTCTAGTACAAAGTAAAAATGTGTTTCCACTGTGAAAGCCAGAACATAGTGTCTGATCCATCACCGATGACATGTCAGAGCGTCCTGATGAAAGCCAGTCAGATGAAATGAGCCCTTACCTAGCTTTATTTATTCATCCCTGATATAATTCTTATACTTTAGCTAACGCCTTAGAAATTCTCCCCCTACTCCACCACCATTATTAAAACTAACATGGAGATTTTGGCCATGTTTTCTTTTGGACTTTTCCTTTATCACTATATGCTTCGATTTACCTTACCAAGATGGACCTTATTTGTCGTGTCAGTTACTAAACACAGGCGCCAGATTTATCACACTCATGTCCTATAACATCCCCGGCGCCACCTGCTTTCCAGTCATGTATTTGTCTTGCCTATGACTGTCAGCTTGTTCCAGGCTATGGATGGCCAATAAAGAAGATGAGAACGTGAAGATGACTTATTTGAATTTGCAGGAAATAGAAAAGTAATGGATCTAGCTCTGCATGTTAGAACTTTTTATCATCACACTGAAGTGACATAAAGTTAGCAGTGGCATAGATTTCACTGGACTGCAAAAGCCCCTCAACAGCAGTTTATTGAACAATGTATCACAAATGAATAGGTGACTATCTAAAGTGAGTCGAGAAATCTGAACTTGAATGCCAGCTCTTTCATGCAGTACCTGAAATCTGGCTTTGGGATTTTTTATTGATGAGATGCAGTCATAGAACTTACTTTGCAGAACCGACTGTGGAGAGCACATGATGTATACAAAGCAGCCAGCTCATCATCTGAGAGCAGCAGATTTAAAAAAATAATAAAAGGAAAGGAAAATGCAGCTGCAGGAAACATTGAAAAAAGAAGTCGATAAAATTCAGCATCTATTTATGATGAAAAAACGAAACAAAACAAAAAGCCCTGTCTTACCAAACCCAGAATAGATGGGAACTTTGACAAAACAGAGTCATAAAAAAAGCCGGGAGATGCAGAGCCAGTCGGAGCAGAGGAGGTCTTGAAGAGCAGCAGCAAGCCAGGGAGATTCGCCTTAACCCAGCAAGGCTTATCTGGCACAGCAGAGAAACAGACCAGGGGCGGAGGAGAGGAGGACACAGACCTACCACGGCTGCGGCGGCGTGGCTGTGCTTCTGCGGGAGAGCCCAGGTCTCAGCAAACGATGCTGAGAGAATCATTGGAAAAACAGAAACAAAATTTCACTTCTACCTTCCTCAGATGAAAAACAATCCCGGCAGAAAAAGTACCTAAATGGGAAAAAAGAAACTACGCGGCTTTTTGGAGACAGAGAGAAAAAGGCAGCGTCTGGCTTTAATGCCAGTTGATAGCGCCAGGCTGGCCTCACCCTCGGGCCAGGCTTGTCCACCCGCCAACTGCCCTAGAGGCATTTGGCAGCTCTGTGCCACTCTCATCTTGCGCAGGGCAGCAAACGAGCGGCCTCACAGCGCAGGCCTTCACCCCACACACCCAGTGTCTGTGCGCTAGTGAGCTTTCAGTGGCGCAGCTTCCAAATCTCTCTGGAGTCCACGCTTATCAGGATGTCTCCAAAATCCTATTCTAAGCCTCTCACCGCTTCCCTGGATTCTTAAAACAACACCCTAACTGATCTCTTTGCATCCATCCTTGCAAAGGTCCAGATAGTTTCTCAGAACATAAAACCAGACTGTGTATTTACTTTGGTCAAAGTCAAACAAACTAATCATTTCCCACCACAACCTGATAGTGTCAGATGCTTTCCCAAGGCTGACCATGGAGAAAACAGACATGGAGGGAAGGTCTCTGCGACTCGCACTTCTCCGCACCATCTGCTCTTCTCCAGAAACACTACCTTTGCCCTCATCGCTGTTTCTGGAACAGCCAGGCTACTCCTGTCTCAGTGCTTCTCTCTTCCCCTGGAATGGTCTTCCTCCGGGCCTCAGCCCTGCACTTGGCTGTCCGTGCTCAGGACACCCCCTGGCCCCACCCAACTCAGAGGGCTCCATCCTATAAATTATGTCCCTAGATGATCTTGTCCGTTTAACACGTCTCTTCCCACATTAACACTCAGACCCCAGGAGTAGAGACCTGGGTGTAAACACCGACTCATGATCGTGACTATGAAGGTTTTGATAAACAAATACATGACTGAATGGATGGACAAGAGAAGAGACACAGGACAGTCTCCAGGCCACAGTGGCAGGACACCGAAGACGCTTGGCCTTTCACATCCAATGTTCCTAATACCCCCAAATACCTCAGCGCCCAGGGCCCCAGGGCCCCAGGGCTCTCTTAGACGCTCACACATGTCGCGTAGCAACAAGGGGAGCAGCAGGCAGCCCAGGTTCTGGAGCATGGCAGCCACATAGGTGGGACAGCGCTCCCCTGCCAAGGGCGCTTCGGGACTCCGGGCCCTGGCATGGAAATTCTCCAGTCTCAGCTCCGGGGAACATGAGCCCTGCGGAGGTGGCACAAGCCCCGTCAATTGTGGGAGCCCACCCCCAGCAGCCATCGCTTTCTGTGGCAGCAGAGCCTCAAGAATGCCTCCTGTTTAGTTTGATGTAGTCCCATTTGTTTATTTTTGCTTGTTTTCCTTTGCTAGCAGAGTAGTATCCTCAAATACTACTCCAATACTAGAGTCGTATCTCTAAAGATTGTCAAGGGCCATGGTCTGTAGTCTTTATGGCTTTATAGCCAAGGCTTTGATCCACTTTACCCAGATTCCTTCTCTTGCATGTCTTTGTAAAATTTTTTCAATGCTATTTGTTAAAGAGATTTTCCTTTCTCAAATGTATGCTTTTGACTCTTTGGTCATAAATTAACTGTCCACATAAGTGTCCATTGCTCTGTGTATGTGTGTGTGTTTACTCCAACACCATGTTGTTTTGATTACTATCACTTTACAGTATAGTTTGAAGTTAGGGAGCATCATAGCTCCATCCCCCTCCCCCACTTTTGGGATTGCTTTGGCTATTTAGGGTAGCTCTGGTTCCATGTAAATTTTAGTACTATTTGTTTTATTTCTTTGAAAAGGTGCCAGTGGAATTTTGACAGGGGCCACACTGAGTCTTTATGTCGCTTCAGATAGGATGATCCTTTTAACAAAGGGCCATTCCATAAGCATGAACGATGTCTCCATTTCTTTGTGCCATCTTTTCTTTTTTTTTTTTTAAGATTTATTTATGTTTGCACACAGAACTAGAGTACAGGCCAGAGGTGCAGGCAGTGAAAGGATTCACCAGAGACAGAGCGGGGAGCAGAACAGGCCTACTGACACAGTCACTGCTGAGGGGAGCAGCAGGTGGGTCACAAGAGGTCTGCTGCGCCATGTGGTTCACCTCTGGGGTGGGGATTGAACTCATGCTGCAGTGGCTTTAGCTTCTCAGTGCTGTGCTTTAACCTGCTGCACCACCAGGGAGGGCCCTCTTCTATTTCTTTTAATACTGTGTTAAAGGTTTCATTGTATAGGCCTTTCACCTCCTTAGGTAAGCTTATTCCTAGGCACTTCCTTATGTAATTGTAAATGGGATTGTTTTCTTAATTTCTTTTTCTTCTAGTTCACTGCATATAGCAATATGACAGATTTTGTACTCTATCACTTTACTATACTGTTCTTGATAGTTTTTTAGTGGAGTTTTAAGGATTTCCACCAAGTGTGGTATTTAACACCCAGACATTGAATGTATTTCTCAGCGAGATTGCCTAGTGACCAAGGCAGAGGCATTTGAGAGGGGTATCTGTAGCTTTGAGGCTCTAGGCCAAACGCAGTCATTCTTCTCCCCTCACCCAGAACATAACTTAGTCATCGTGAGCACAGGACCAGGCGTCTTGCTCGGTAGAGGAGAGACAGCCTGTGGCTACTCAGGTGACTGCGAGCGCGAGAAGGAGGGCGAGTGTCCTCCCAGGACACCCTCTGCGCCCGTCCTGCCCGCAGCAGCGCTGGTGTGGGAGGCAGGTGGGCTGGGTCCCGGGGCGGCCCTCCAGGCCAGGCCACACGCCTGCACTGCTAAGATGTGTTGTTTACTTGGCACGTTCCCAGCTCTGTCATTTTCTGAACATTGTCTAAACATTTGCAGATTTCATCATTGTCATTTATAAATGGACATTAAAAATAGCCACATGACTGCTCTGGAGAGCAAATTACATTTGTATGACAGCTAGGAGAGGGCCTGTGAGAGCAGACAGGCAAAAATGCTGGTGCTCCCAGCTCTGCGTGACTGTGTTAGATCAGTCCTCCGCAGAAGCGCCACTCGGGTCGGCTGTCAGTAATGCTCCTTAGCTCCGAGTCTCCCCTTTGTCCTGCCTGAGGTACCCAAATGAGGAAGGAAACACTTAAGCCACAGTCGCGTTGCTGGAGTGTCTGCTTCATTCACTTCCATACGCTTCTCTAAACAGACATCTTGTGAAGTGTGATTCAGTCTGTTTCAATGGCTCAAGGCTTGAGTAGCATGCCAAGTTTAAATGCCAAAGTGTAATGGAGATCCAGCATATAGATGAGCTCTTCTCCGAGTCCTGAAAGTCAGCAGAAGATTCCTAACAAAGAGCAATCACAAGTGGTGATTTTATACAACTGGGTCCAATTATATTATATTTAGCATTTTTTATGAAAGAAGAAGAGAAACAAGAATGGACTAAGAAAACACTTCCCTTTTGTGACGTACTCTCAAAGAGGCAAAGATGAATTGCCTTATGAAGTTCTTCTGATAGCTCAAGGATTATAACTGTCTCAAGAGGAAAGTCACACAGCGACTTCTGAGGGGCAAACAGACCGTCTGTCCAGGACTAAGCCAGGCCGTTCCCGCACGACCCCTACAGAAAACATTCTGTGCTGATAGTCTGTCATCAGCACTCTTTGATGACATCCAAGCCAGTAGAGACTTAGAAACAAAACAAGTGATTCTTGATTCTCGTCATGCAGAATACAGACTTCAGGGTGGTCCCCTGGTGGCGCAAAGGGTTAAAGTGCAGCACTGTGATGCTCTCCACAGAGGCTGCAGCAGGAGTTGCACCCAGGGCCAGGAGGGACCCCGGGGTGCTGCACACCTCCCCTGTCTCCCTGCTACTCCCCTCAGCAGTGTACGTCGTCAGTGGATCTGCCTGTTCTGCTCCCCACTCTGCCTCTGGGGAATCCTCTCACCCCCCGCACCTCTGGCCTACACCCCAGCTCTTGTAAGCATACGTAAATAAATCTTTGAGAAAGAGCGAGCTCCCTTCACCCCCGTGAGCCCCCATGAGGGTGACCAGGCTGTTCATTCTAAGTGAGGAAGGGGAGAACCCTAAGGTGGGTCTTACACTTGCTCTCCCCTGCTGGCAGCTTCTGCACGGCAAGCCGCTAAGAGGAGATGTGTGAGCAGATGCATGTGAAAGCTGTACCAGACGTTCAGAGAGACATAGCTCCCAGATCTTGGAGACAGAGAGTGGGAGCGAGACGGGTGAGCAGTAGAAATCTGACCGGACGCCTCAGGAGGCCTGGGCCAGACTGCCCACCTGAGTGCCAGGGCCTTGCACGCAGCCGTGGGCCTTGTCACACAATAGAAAACGTCTGGACGTGTTTCCTAGCCTCCATTCCGAGGTGTCCATTCCCCACTGTCGTGAATGTGCTCAAGACACCTGCTTTTCCCTGGAGAAGGGGACTCTCGGGGGGTTCGGTTTATCTGGGGGGCTCTGACAAGTCCGGAGTTTGTCCAAAGCGTGGATCTAGAGTTCACAGAGAAATTTCATCCCAAACTTTCTGACGTCAAAAAAATAAAAAGTTCCCATGACCCACTAAAAAAAAGAACCTCCTATTTGTTTCAATATTAGAAAGAAAGGATAGAATTTAAAAACCTCTGGGCTTCTCGGAGGCTGTGATTCGGTGCTGAGCTACCCTTTTCCAATCCCGTTGGTCCATTTCCATGTTTCCAAGATCCTCTCAGCCGTGGACACCCCCTGAGCTCGTGTCAAACGCAGCAGCGCCGGCCAGAGGGTGAAGGACGCCTTTGTGTACAAGAACAGCCACGGCTGTTGCAGCCCCGAGGACCCGAGGGCTGGAGGACATTGCCGCTCTGCCTGTTTTCAGTGTTGAGACTTACTCCGTAAGGCCCCTTGTATTTTGGCTTAGTTCAAAGCCTTTTCTCCAGGATCCTGCAGTTCCTCTATGACATGTTAAATCGGTGAGCTTTTCTGAGTCGCGCGGGGTTCACTGTGCCCCGAACAACCGCTGCGGAGAGCCGGCCCACGTTGTCTGGCCCCGCGTGGCCACTCGCCTCCTCTCCACCCCTTCTCCCTCTGTCCCAGGAAGTGTTTATATTTTTCATTTTTCTATGACTCCACATTCTGGGTATCATCAGTTCTGCTGTGGTTCGCTGGCATTTTAACCCTTCCGTTGAGTTTTTACTTCGAGGTGTCTTCCGTTTGGAGAATCTCCTACTCACGGCTGGAAGGGGAAGCCTGACCCTCGGCGGGGCCGCCCAGCCGTCCCTCTCCGTGGCCTGGCCTGCGTCGCTCTCCGCCTCGCGCTCCGGGTTCAGTGTTCCCTGAACACTGTGTGTGCCGGCTGCATCTGGAGCTTCCTCCAGTCTCGTGGGCTGGCACTGCCCTTTCGCACCTCTTGGGTTTTATTCTTTTAGGAGGCCTGGGGGTATTTGTCCGCTTGAAGCGAAGCTGAAGCGCGTGCCAGCTTCACGAGCGGGCCTCTCAGGGAGGCGCCCAGTGCCGCCGTCCCCATGCTGTGCTGGGGTACTTTTCTAACTGACCTTCATGAAAACAAGGTCCTGGCTTATGCAGGAGGCAGGTGCGTGTCAGTCCCACCTGCTGACCTCTCTGGGCAGAGGCTTTGCTTGCTTCACCCCACCCCATAGCTCGCCAGGACGTCCAGCCTGCTGGTCACTGCACGCAGAGACGGGCCCAGGCGTGCGCTGGCTTTGGGCACAGGGTCACGGCCCTTTTGTTTTTGAAATTGGGCAGTGTTTCAAAATCACTTCAAACACTTGACGAGGATTTGCCTGGTGTGTTAACTACAGATTTTCCAGCTTATGTCAGACTATTCTCTAGCCAGAGCTTTAGTCTCTAGTTTATTCTTTCATCATTTCTAATGAAAAGGACTAAATTCAGTTCAATACAAGGACAATATTCAGCTAGTTCTGAAGCAGAATTTTTAGTGGTCTGCGTTTCAAATCTTGAGAATTTAGAAGTCCTTCAGGTTGTTTCTTTTTTTTTTTTTTTTTCTCTCCTGATTCTTTTCCTGTGCTCAAAAGTGATGGACTAGAGAGATTTATTTTTAAGTTCTAAATAAAGGAACTCTCTAAAATGCCTCTGGCATCCTGGCAGGACAGGGGCTATTTCTTGGTAGCCACCACTAGACACTCACCACAATAGAGAGGAGTCATCGTTTTCAAGTAAAATTTGCAAAAAGAGAGAATCCAAATCTTTTTCTTCTAAACACTATTTGAAAAAATTACTCTATAGGTCTGACAATGTGTAGCTATTCTCAGACAAGGTCATTTGCCCCAATACTCAGAAGTAAAAGCTCATAAATGTATGTAGAAATCTTTCCACCTAGTCAAACTATTCAATATTAAGTGAGTTTTAGCACATGGAGTTCATCCCACAGAAATGACAGATTGAAAAAGGCTGGGTGAGCTCTTTTAGGGGGGGAAACATGATTTAAGAAAATAGCAATACCCGTATCTGAAAGGAACTAGCAGCCCTCCCTGGGGGCGCAGCGGGTTAAAGCCCAGCACTGAGAAGCTGAAGCCGCTTCCGCATGAGTTCAGTTCCCGCCTGCCCCGGAGGTGACCCCAGGGCGCTGCAGACCTCTCCTGACCGGCCGGTTGTCCCCTCAGCAGTGGACTTCCTCGATCTGCCTGTTCTGCTCCCCGCTCTGTCTCTGCTGAAGCCTCTCGCCGCCCCTGAGCCTCTGGCCTGCACCCCAGTTCTGTATGTACAAATAAATAAATCTTAAAAAAAAAAAAAAGGAACTAGCAATCACACCACCTCACATAGCGCACCTGCTACTCTGGGAAAACTAACAAATTGTGTAAAATTATAAGGGTAGAGGGAAGGCTTATCTGCCCTCTCTACGAGGGGCTGGTTCTCTTCCTCCTTTCTCAGACGTCACAGGTGCGAAGTGAGATTGTTCACCGGTGAAAAAAACCCTAAAAACACTGCCAGTGTAAACAGTGATGAAAAGTAACTATTTCCTCTCAGAAATACTAAATTCACACAAGGCCACACTTGATCCTGGCGTGTGGTTCTCTCTTAAGTTGGCACTAGGACTCTGGCTTGACACAGCATGTTGCTTATGAAACACGTTCAGATACTTCTGCTCATCCCTCTGCTGTCCAAGTCTTTCCGTAAAAAGAGGTCTGGGATTCTGAACAAAAGGGGAAAGTGCTTATTCTCCAGAGAGCAGATATTGTCAAGAAGTAAAGTATTGTGAATGGGAACAAGACTTGAAAACCCTGGGAAGTTTTATGGACAACCCGAAATTACTTTTCCTTTAACTCTTAAATGTTTTCAGTGAAGCACCATTGTTTTACACCCTCGTAAATATTTGCCAGTATGGGGTCCCCCAACTGTGGCAACTGCAGCTCCCCCCACCGCTAAAACACGGACAGGCCTCTTCTGGCCACCCTTCCTCCCCTCCCCCGCCCGCCTGGGTGCCTCCGCCACATGTCAGCTTTCAAGGGCTAGTTTAAAATTCTCTTTTACTTTCTTTATGGTTCATTTAGTTTTAATTCTGCAGCAGCCTCTCATCGCTAATATGTAAACACAAGTCTTTCAAATCAAATTTTTTTTTTCCCATAGACACAGGAACTAGAATCATCAAATGATAAACAGAAAAAGTTAAGATTTTACTTATGGGACAGTTAAATTTTGATGAACAGCATATGGTGTTACAGTGGCTTAACTTCACCGCAGGTAACGCTGCAAACATAGCCTTCAGGCAGATCATCTCCAGCCTAAATCCCGGAAAAGGCCCATCTATGTTTTAAACATGGGCCCTCAAAGCAAATTGGAGAAGAGCTATTTTCAGATAAGCCAGGGTTGGCTTCTTTTCCATTTTCCCTGGCCTGTGTCCCTGCGCTGACTCTGAGTGTGGCCACTGCTGGCACTTCCAGAGCCCTCTCGGGGACTGCGGGGGCCGGGCTGGCTGGGAAGGGCCAGAGTCCCAGTGAGACCGGGAGGGTGACGGCACCCTGCCACCGGGGCGCCCCCAGCTACCGCCAGGGCAGCGGACTCCGGACGGAGCTGGCGTCACGCTGTGTGGGTCAACTGCAGCATCATGGTCCCTGCGACTTAAACTTGAGGGTCCCTTTAGTGGCATGAACTATGTCAGCAGTTTTCAGAAGGAAGAAAAGAGGAAACAGTAAATGCTTGCAAGCTGCGACCTGCTGACCTGCGTCTTTGTTTGATCTTGGGGGAAGTGAAATGAAGCGTTTCCTCATGCCGCAGAGGGGAAGCGGCCGGCCTAGCCCTGGCTCTGGGTGGCAAGGCAACCCGAGCAACTCCAAGGTCTGCTGGGATGCGAGCAGGAGTGGGGGGCCTGAGACGCCCCCCAGACAGAACTGCCTTCCTGAGGGAGGGCAGGAGCCCGGCGCACCCCCAGGGCCAGGGCGGTCTGCCAGCTGCAGCTGTCCCAGGCCGTGGGGGGCGGGTGGCCTCCTCCAGACTGGCCGTGTCTGCTCCCCCACACTTGCAGATCTTTATGTAAAATGCGAGGTGACTTAGCCTGTGGTACAAAGGACCAGTCAGCGTCTCGGCTCAGAGGTCTTGGCCCCGCCTGGGCCGGCTCCCTGGACACTGGGAAAAGAGCATCGCTGAGTGCGGAGCC
>NW_004567126.1:32243787-32251280 GCF_000260355.1 Condylura cristata | reverse complement strand
GCTGGCGGCGGCGGAGCCGGAGGAGTTACTATGTCAACGGGACTCGCCAGCCCCGCGCCCGCCCCCTTCCCCCGCAGCCCTCGTCATGATCCGCACCTTTAAAGGGATCGGAATGACGTTCTCGAGAGAGAGCGGCCGTCGGAGCGCAGCCGGGCGGGAGAGCCTGCCCGGAGCGCCGCGATCTCCCGTGGCCCTAGTCGCCCGGCGGCCGCGAGGGAGAACTTTCTAGGAAGCGCCCCTTGCACACGAAGAACCCAGGGGCCGGAAACCTCGTTCCCAGGCAGCGTTTCCTGCAGCCTGCCTGCCGACAGCCAGCAACAGGGGCATTTCCCAGCCGGCGGCGAGGCTGCCTCTGCAGAGTCCTTCCCGCCGACGCCTTCCCGCGGCTGGGGCTGGGCTGGGGCTGGGTTCTTGGCAGGTGTTTCCCCATTTCCCAGCTGCTCCTCATTTTAAGATACTGTAAAATTCGGGTTCACTCTTCATGGCCCTGAGAAACTTCTCAACGAGCCGGTGTCTGTCCTGGTTCAGAGCCCACCGGGAAGCGGGTGTGGCAGGGGCTGTCCAGCACGGGCTGGGGGGCACAGGCGGCCCGCTGCCCTCACGTGGCTCACGGAGCCAGGAGGCCAGGGTTAAAGTAGCCGAGAAGTGTCAGAAACCAACTGTAACAGGGAAATAAACTAGATCGTAGTGATAGAACAGGGGCTGATCAGTTCAGAGCAGGCAGTTCCAGGAGACCTTTCCAAGGAGGAGCTAGTTCGATCGATGGAGGTGGGGTCAGGAGCCCCAGGTGAGAAGAGCAGGAGCCCCCTGCTCTGGGGCTGCAGAAAGCCGGACAGACGGCAGCTGAGCTCACCGCGTCCCACAGAAGCCAACTGACACTTCTCAGAGAGGAACTGCCAAGTGGCCGGCGGGCGCGTGAAAAGGTGTTCAACATCCCTGTGGCCAGGGAGACGCAGATCAAGCCCACAGTGAGCTCCCACCTCACCAGTGAGGATGGCCATATTCAGAAAAGCTGGCAACAACCAACGATGGCGAGGATGGGGAGAAAAGGGGTCTCCTGCACTGCAGGTGGGATGCAGACGGGGCCAGCCCTCCGGAGAGCTGTGTGCGGGCTCCTCAGACTGCTGCAAGTGGAGCTTCCCATGACCCAGCGGTTCCCCTCCCGGGCATTTACCCAGAGGACGCAAAAACACGAGTTCAAAAGCACGCCTGCACCCCCGTGTTTACTGCAGCTCTATTTACAATAGGTACGCTGTGGAAACAACCCAGGTGCCCCAAAATAGTAACTGGATCAAGAAAATATGGTCAGTGGAATATTACTTGGCAGTCAAAATGGAAACAATGCCATTTGGAGCAACATGGATGGTGCCAGAAAGGATCATGCTCAGTGACATAAGCCAGAAAGCAAAAGGCCAATACCTGCTAGTGTCTCTTACAGGAGGAATGTAGAGCACCCACAAAGGGGTGGGGAGAAGGTGATTATAACAAAGCACAAGCCGAAATCAACCAGAGACATTCTTGGGGGGGCGGGTGATTGGATCATACGGGGCGGCGCAGCGCAAGGGACGGCGGTGCGATGCTGGTGCGCGGCGGTGGGAATCCTTGGGAGCGACACAAGCTGAGCAGGCAGCCACTGCGTGGAAATAAAGACGTAAACATATGTGACCATTTAGAAAGCTGAGGACATTTATAAAAACTACTGCCAAATGAATTCAACATTAAAAAGGAGAGAGAAAGACAAGCAGACGGCTGGAAATCGCATCTGCTGGAGAAGCCAGCGTTGCCGCGGCCGAGCCGCGACCTTCCAGCCTCCCTGGAGAGCAGCGCGCCCTCACTGTGCCCGTCAGTGTGCTCAGGTCTCTGTTCTGCGCGTGACAATCTCCTGTTTGGTCTCTGGACACGTGGGCCTTGACGTGGGCCCTGACTTCCGGGACCTGGACATGGCCGCACCCCCCGCCCAGGTGGTCGCGGCAGCTGCTGTTGAGGACTCGCCGGCTTGGGTGTGCCCGCGTGAGCTAATGGTGGTTTTGTGAAAACAGTGGCCAGCTCACCTGTGCGGGAACACGGACGGTGGAAACAATTGAGTCGGGGAAGTGCAATTTTCTGTTTGCTGTCTGGCACACATTCAGTTAGAAGGTGCTGGAGACGTTAAAGTGTTCAGTTTTTAACACTAAAAGAAACATTTGAGATCGAATTTATTGGCTGTTGCAGTGAGTTGAGCTGTGTGTACCCTTTCTCCTAACACTGTTTTTCATTCTCAGGTAGCAGCCTTCATGCTGAAAAACATTATTACGGCAAACTTACAAGGTGACAGCAACGTACCGTTTTGCAGGATAGGACACGCCTTTCTCTGTTATTTCAAATAGAGCTGGAACTGGGCTAATACATCCCAGGGACATTTTATTTCCCCAGGAGGGAGCAGGTGGTGTTGAACCAGGGTGGAAGATTGAGAGAGCTCCGTGTGATGAGATGGGAAGGGCCGGAGACCCCAGTCAGGAAGCCCAGAGGCGCGGACGGCGCCCAGGGGCCGGTGGCTGCACAGGGCGGCCGCTGCCCTTCCTCTCCCTAAGCCGCGTCCGGCCAGGCCGCGCCCTCTCTAGCTCGTCTGCACCGTCCCGTCGCTGCCATTGCGCCAAAAACAGTGACGTCAGAGACAACTTCTCAGCCAGTGAATGTAGCTTTGAAGCGAGTACGGCCGTGGGGAGTGGGGAGAAGTCAGGACGCGTGGACAGAGGGCTTTCTGCGCCTCTGGGGGGTCGGTTTTAGCAGAACTGGTACAATTGTTCTGACACGGTATTTTGAAAAGTCAGCTGAGGCCAAGTGAGCAAAGAGGAAGTGCTGCCCTCCGGAAGGCTGCGGGCTGGCCACCTGGGGCATGAGGCGTTTCATCGCAGGCTGGCATCTGCGCGACAGGTTGAGAGAGCAGCTTGATTTGACCTTTTTTAAAACTTTTTCTTCCAGTTACGTTACTTGAGGTAACACTGCGCTCCCCGTGGCGTTCGTTTTAGGGGCCACAGGTGCAGCCTCTCCAACCTCTGTGCTGGCAGTGGGTGGGAACCCGAAGCTTTCTCCTCACGCGTGGGGAAACCAGCTGGCCCTAGAAACAGCACAGAGCCTGGTCCTGTGTGAGGGACACGCTCTGTAAACTCTGGTTTGAGTGAACTAGCTGCGGGTACTGTCGATTTTTTGGGGTACAGGCTCTTACTTTTAAAGAGAGAGGGTTATGATAATTTTATTTAAGGTCTCGCTTGCATCTAAAACTTTATCCTATTAAATATTCAAAAAAATAAGTAGCAGCCTATTTTGAAATTTGCTCTACTTTGAATTTGACGTGCATGTGCAGAATTCCACCATGAGGGGAGCTTGTAAAGGCCGGGATTTACTGACACAACCTGAGCACAATTATCCTGCCTGCGTGCATGGGAATCGAGTCAGACTTTAAAAAACTGTAACGACAGAGAAAGCTATAAGAAGCGACCTTAAAGACGTGAGAAACTGTACAGTGAGATTCAGTCAAGCAGCAACTAAAATTAGGAATGCAGTCAGTGGGGCGGGGTGGGGGGGACAAGCTCCCCAGCGCACTCTCCGAACACCTGGAGTGTAGACTGGCGTCGCGCAGAGGGAAGTCGCCCTGCTGAGTCCGGGTGGGTGCCACGCTGCGATGGTGAGGGCGCTGCCCAGTGGGACGGAGGCAGACCCGGGGCCTGGGCGTACCCCGCGCTCTTACACCCGCCCCCTGGCACTGCCCCCTCCGCGCCGAGGGGCTGGGCAGCATCTTTATGCCACAGAGGCCGGATCCTCGGGAGACGCCTCGAGGAGGCCAGGCCACACTGGGCTCAGCACGCAGCAGGTCTTCAAGTAAAACAAGCTGCACGTGGAAGCGGAAGTCACAGCGCGGCCTCGCCCTGCGGCGTGCCTTCGGCAGGCGGGAGGCCGCACGGGGTTGGCATGCAGTGTACATAATGTCAAGAAGTGTGTGCCTCCTGAGCGCTCATACTTTAGGGGCCTGTGGGGAATTCAGTATTTTGTAAAAAAGCTGTCAAGTTATTTGCCCCGCTGGTAGTCCCAAGGAGGCCCCCCCGGAGGCGCGAGGGCGAAGTCGCAGCTCTCGGAAGCGGTTGGCAGCCTCTGTGGCTTGAGTTCGATTCCCGCCAGGGAGGGACCCACAGGGGCACAGCTGACCCCTCCTGTCTCCCGCTGCTCCCCTCAGCAGTGTGCTTCAGCAGATCCACCTGTTCTGCTCCCCACTGTCTCCGGGGAGTTCTCTGACCCCCGCACACCTCTGGCCTGTGTCCCAGCTCTTGTCTGCACAAATAAATACATCTTCAAAAACCACATAGCCCAAAGGGGAAAACGTAAAAAGAAGTACGTTTCCTGGTTTAATACTAGGACGCGGGAGAGGTTTTCCAAGACAGCCCTGACTTTCCGCCCTGCTGCTCCTTGCCAGCGACGTCTCAGTCCGCGCTGGGACGGTGCCTCCTGGCGCCGTGCCGCGCCCTGGGGTCTCAGCAGGCGGGACCCCGGCAGTCCACGGCGGGGTCTGCTCCCGCGCCCTCCCTGCTGCTCCCGGACAGCATGGCGCCTCTGCCCGGGGGTGCCCCTCTCCCCCACGGGGCCGCCCCCCTCGGCTTCTCTGTTGCCTCCGGGGAGAACCTGCCCAAAGCTGGGCGCCACCCAGGGGCTCTGAAGGCGGAGGGGACGCGGCGGGGGCAGGGTGTGCCTGGGTGCCGCACGGACGCCCCGCGCGCTGGGGGTGGCTGGGTGTCCGAACGGGGGAGGGCTGTGTAGAGAGGATAAATAGCTTCCCCAAAGGAGCCTAAATTAGTCCAGCAATTTTTAGTCTGTGATTCGGCCCTAGAAGGCCTCTGGGAATTGGAGGGAAATGTGCAGAGAAAATTTGCTTTTTTCCCAGCTGAATGATAGCAAGATGTTCCTGAAATACATTTTGAAAGGCTTTATGTCCAAAGATAACTCGGTTTCTGTCCGTCGCAGAGAAAATAAAAAGGTGGGCGGTGCATGGGCTCGGGGCCACCGCGGCCTCTCGCTCCCGGGAGTGGAAACGGCCTCGGCTGTCGGTGCCAGGAGTCCGTGAAACACTTGTCAGTCAGACCAAGAAGGTGGTTTTGTCCCGTTTTGGAAAAATTCCCTTTACTGTCTGTCTGGTCTCCGATCAGCCTCAGACCCAAGCCAGGTCAGTTCCACGCGCTTAATATTTTCAACATGGACGGCGACTGGCCCAGCACGTGAGGACCTGGGAGCGGCCGCTGCGTCCCAACGACACGGAACAAGCCGGCACGCAGGAAGGCCGGCGGCGCGGGAGGCCGGGGGCAAGCGCTGCCCTGCGTCACCTGTCCACGCACCTCGCGCCGTGGCCGGAGCGAGGCCCAGCCCCACGCCCCACCCGGCGCACTGAGCTGCGGCTCCCGGCCACTCCCCAGGCTCGTGGCCGCCGGGACCTGACGGCTGCCGTCGGCCATGCCCCTTCTAGGACACTGACGGAGCCCTAGTAAGGAAAGTCCAGGGCGTCTCTCCCAGCGTCTATTTAACGTTGCTATTTAACGTTGCCAGAAAGTTCCCTCTGGAGGCCGGGTCTGCCTGAGATTTCGAGGAGGACTTGAGTGATTCCCAGACATCAAGGGACGTGTGGGTCTCTGAAGGCCTGCCTGCGTCCTTACTGTCCTCGTCAGGCAGGAAGTCGCAGCTCTGACTTCGCTGCGTTTCCCACCGAGGGACTCCCCTGGAGCCCGAGGGCTTGGGGTTCCTCTGCTGGCCACCGCTCTGACCCCTGCCAGGTGGCACTCTGGCTGCCGAAGACAGAGCTATCACTTGCCATAAATTTAGCTTATTTGATCATGTTTCCTTTTAACCCGATCGTCTCTCCCTGATTTGGGCTCACGTCTCACTGCTGCACTGATGCAACCCGAAGCTGGGTCCCCAGGAACTAAGGGGAGCGGAGGGGCGGGACTTCGGAGACAGCCTCTCTCCTCACCTCGCTGAGGGTGGGCCCTTGGAATATATTCAGCTTTTCATCTTGAGTTCACGTAAAGGAATGCCACCTTTTCCGTGGCCAGCGGTATTGAGCAGAGCAGTTGTTCAGAATATTCCAGAAATCCCACACGAACTTGCAAGTTGTGTGTTAGGCTAGGATTCGCTGAGAGAACTGTTAAAACCACACGCGGACCATGTTATTCCTCGGTGAGAGGAAACCGGCCCCTCACGGCGGCTCGCGCCCGGCCAAGCGGCCTGTCCCGGCTCCTCGCTCCCCCGGCCAGGGCACACCTGCCCTCCACGCTGCGACTTGCCCACAGCGGCCGCCTCTCCTGCCCTTCCTGGGCAGCCGGTGGGGGCGGCTGTGCCGACCTCACAGGGTGCAGGGTGCAGGGTGCAGGGGTCGGGAGTTGCCTCACCGGCCCATCAGGCCCCGCGCTCAGGCAGGTGCTCCCAGCCCCTCCGCACCTCGCCCCACTCACCCCTCCGCGAAGTGCCGTGTTCCCTGGCGGAGCGTGGTGGCCAGGTCAGGCGCCCTCTGATTTGGTCAGGGAGGCAGATTTCAAAGGCTGGGTGCTCTATGTATCAAACAGCTCAGCGACATTTCGCTCGGCAGAGCTGACGCAGCCGAGGCTTCGGGGTTCCGCCGGCTTAGTGTGGCTGCAGCTGCTGGGTCAGGGCAGAGAGCCCTGGCTCCGCGTCCTGCTTGCCACTCTCCCACACGCGTGTTCGGCACATGGCAGACCGTTAACATGCTGAGTATTTTCACGCATGGCCATGTGACTTTGTCTCCACTGCAAAGGGACGGTGTTGGGCTGTTGTATTTCTCAGGCCCTGTGCCTATAAAACGGCACGACCTAGGAAAGCTTCCCAGAGTTCATTTCCACCTTGACACTAAATGCTACTGAGCGAAGTGAAGTTGATAATTAAACCTCCGAGTTTACATTTTTCAAGTCAGTGTCCCTCCCATGGACACCGGAAGGGAAGCAGCCGGTGCCCTCGGCCTCCAGAACCTGCTCGGAGCTGCCCTGCGTCTCCATCTCAGTCCTCTAGCTTAGGGGTTTGAGTCCAGTTTCCTTCACAACTACACTTCAGCATGACGATACGTGCTCTCGCGATAGGAAAGGCTGAGCGCGCCTCGGCGGCTCTCGGCACGGGCCCTGTCCGAGACCCAGGCGATGGGCAGCAGATGCCGGGCCGGCCAGGCCCCCCGTCCGCTGGGGTGTGCGTCCCGCCTGCAGCAGCACAGCTTCCCCGAGGTCCCCGCACCCTCTTGCCTGCAGTGTGGCCGAGGGGTTTTCTCCTGCCTTTGACCTGGACCCCTTTGTTCCTCAGACTGTAGTTTGCCTGCAAGTTTTGCCTTTTCCTAGATTCCTCCTGTAAGTGACACCATCCAGTATTTTCCTTTTTCCCTCTGTCTCACTTCACTGAGCAGAATCCCTCCAGCTCCATCCATGTTGCCCTGAGTAGCTGAGTCTGTCTTTTCGCTTGCCGAGTAGTGCTCC
>NW_004567126.1:32233774-32242532 GCF_000260355.1 Condylura cristata | reverse complement strand
CACACACACACTCCTCTAGAGAAATACACTGTTATGTACACCTCTCGTATTAGATATCGTACAGATCAGTTGTTCGTGAGTATTGGGGAGAGTCTTCACTCTAACATAGGTATCTGAAATATACTTTGGTGCCATGTTTCCTCGCATCAAATTTCATATCCTCAGCCTTTGTGTCCATCCTCAGGCTCTCCAGGGAGAGAGCTACAGGGCTCTGCAGCAGTGCTGGGGATGCCCCAGCGCCGTGACATTTGCAGGTGACATTTGTTTTGCGAGGTCGTAGGCCCGCAGGCCTGCACTCGAGTTTGGCCTGTTTTCCACTGAGTCTTTGCTGCTCTCTGTCCTCTGACTGTTTTCTCAGGCGGGTTTGAATGCCCGACACAGACGGACTCTCTGGAAGCCAGCGGAAGAGAAAGCCACAGTCAGGTCATCTAGACAGTCTTGACTCCATTCTGTGTGAAGCCCTTAAATATGCTTAGGTCTGCCTGTTCTCTCCCCGAAGCAGCAAAAATAAGCAAGGGTGACCTTTACAAAGGACGCAGGGCTGGCCCCTCTGCTGCCCGCTGAGATTTAGGGGCCAGCACCAGTTAGCCCTTGCCCGGGTGCCTCCTGGGTGTCTGCTCCCACCAGCCTTGGTGTATCTTTTCCTACACGTGGAATACTCAAGGGGGGGCGTTAGTTTAGTATTTGTTTCCCTGAAATGAGGTGCTCTGTTCCTCGGCAAGTAGGCGTTCTGGTGGCAGCGAGCCAGGGTGGGGCGGTCAGTGAGGCGGGCGCCGCGTTTTGCTAAGGCCGTCACATTTCTGTGCCACTCAGAGCAGCAAAGTGAGGAGCAGCAGAATGGCTCAAGGGGAAGGAAATTCAGAGGGGACTCAGCCTTTCGTCCTGTCGTGTTTGCACGAAGCACCCACAAGCGGCTCTAGCACGCACAGCCACGCTCCCCGCTCCCGTCCGCCCGTCTAAAATAAAACGGTAACATGAGCTACCGGCGGGGGAGCGATCGTGAGGTGTCGGGAGCACAGGACCCAGCTTCCCAGGGAGGCCGCGTGCGGGACGGCTCAGCAGCGGCCAAGCCCGGGCTCTCGGCCAGGGCCCAAGGGCTGGGCGGGGGGCAGGGAGGGGCGCAGGGCCTCTCCGGGGTTGGGGGAGACGTGGCCCCCGTTCTGCCTGCGCCACGCCAGCTCCTCCCGGAGCCTGGTGTCAGAGCCCGCCCTTGGTCCCGCGTGCCCGCCTGCTTCTGATGCTGAGCCGTGTGAGGGACGTTCTCGCCCCGCTGGAGAGAAGCAAAGACACCATAGAATGTGCGGAGAGCGGGAGGACTCGGGGGGCGGCGCTGCTGTGACACTCGCCGGCACTGTCCGCAAGCCGCCGCCTGCAGTGCGAGCGGGACAGCCAGCTGCTGTTGTCCTTGAGCTGTTGGCGGCCCTGTAGCTCCGAGAGAGGGCAGGCGCCGGGGCGGCTGTCAGATGCGCCCGCAGGCAGCGTCGGAGGTGGGGCTTCCCTGGCGCCGGGACGGAGCGGCGGGGCGCGGGGGCCGTGGCCTGGGCTGGGCGCGAGCTGAGGGTGCAGTGGCGACGGCAGCAGAGGGAGGCGGGGGCCGCGCGCTCAGAGGGAGAATCGGCAGAAATGCACGAAGACAAGGATGGCGACGGTGTCGCCAGTGAGGCCCTGTGGTCAGCTCTGAGGTGTCCGATCTCAGGGCGCCGCGCGACGCGTCTCACTCCTCCAGGCTGGGTGGGCCGGGCTGGGCCCCCTCCAGCCCCGTGTGCCCCTGACCTCAGAGAGGCAGGCAGGCCCCTGCCCTGCTGGCAGGCCCAGATGTGGGCCCCTGAGGGCTCGCGCCCGGGGGCGCAGGGCCAGGGGCAACGTCGCCAGAGGCTCCTGAGTGTGGCCCTGACCAGGCGGCTGCGCGGGCTTCTGCCTCCTCGCCTGGGCGGGAGAGCGGCAGGCTGCGTTCCAGAGACGGCCAGAAGGTGGCCGCGGAGCAGGGCGTGGGACGCACCCGACTCTTAGAGCAGGTGCTGAAGCTCTGAGGAGTCCCGAGCGAGCGCCGGCTGGCCGGTCCGGGCCCGGTCCGGTCAGCTGCCTCTTCCTCAGGAGGCGTCTGAGCGAGTCTCCGCGCGTGCTTGCGTGACTGCCCTGGAAAGTGTGGGCTTGGACACCTCCACTCCAGCCCTCAGCAAGGAGCGTGGGCTGCAGCTCCTCACTGTGCAGCTGGCCGCCATTGCAGGGTGGACACTAACGCGTGGGAGCGTGACCCGGTCAGCGGGGCAGCACCCAACTCCGATCCCACCGTCGCTGGCGGGACTCGCTCTCCCTGGCACCCCACGTGCCCTCGGCCTCCCTGGCAGCTCATTCTCCCCTCGAGCAGGACCCTGCAGGTGCCCGCCTGCCCCCCTGCCAGGACACACCCCACGGTGGCTGCCTATGCCGGTGCCGGTGCCCTTTGGCCGCTTTCCGCCTGTGGGAGCTGTTGGGGAGCCCTGTGGGGCGTGACCCTTCCAGCTGCCCCCCACCGCCCTGTGCGTGGCAGTCTGACTCCAGCTGGGTTTAGCAACTGGAAGGCGCCGGTCAGCGCTGCGGGGGCAGCAGGGAGGAGCAGCCCAGCATTGCTCCTTGGGGCACAGGGGCGTGTCTGGCTTGGGCCGCGCCGCGCGCCTTGGGGCCCTGCGCTTGCTGGCTGGCCAGCACAGCGCAGGCCGTGCCCTCGGCCTCCTGCCCAGCGGTCAGCAGTGCTGCTGACCTGCTCTGCTAGCCCCTGGCCCAGCCTCGCAGGGGGCCTCGCACCCGACACCGGTGCGGCCCGCAGGCCGTGCGCGTGCAGCTGATGGCGCCCGCGCCACTCGGAGGCGGCGGCTGCGAGCTGTGCGGTCCAGGAAGGACGGCGCCTCCCCCGAGCCCCAGGGTCACTGTGGCCGGCTCCGGTGGGGACGAGTCAGTGACCTTGGCTGTCTTCACGTGCTCGTTCGCTGAGCCCGAGGTGGAGGCGCTCGGCGCCCGGGCCCATGGTCTCTGCACGGCGACACTGCCAGCTCACCGGGACCTGTGTGGGCACCGTTGTGGGGCAGCAGCAGCCCAGCGCCATCCCCGGGGGCGTCGCCGGCCCAGCTGCCCGCTCCCCCCGCCAGACAGACAGCAGGTCCGCCCTGGCGCTTGTCCTTCTGAGGCAAGCCACGGTCCCCCGGATCAGGGCCGACGGCAGCGTGGCGAGCAGGGCGGCCCCCGCCAGCTGGCCCGGCTCCACCTCGAGACGTCTGATGGGATCCAAAGGCCCAGAGCGAGCGATTCTGGAAATGTGAACTCTGAGCGGGCAGGCCCCGCAGACACTGGCCAGGGTCAGGAGTCTCCTGCTGAGCCTTCCACGCGCCTCGTCTGCTGCGCGGGGCGAGGGGAGACCCTGCCGCCTCTGCGGGGCTCTGTGCCCGCCCAGCTCCGCCGCAGCACCAGGTGGCTGGCTGGCGGCTGGGCCCAAGCTCCCGGCTGCGACGCCGAGTGTTGGCGTCGGGTTCCGTCTTCAGGAGAAGCGCGGTGCTTTCCGTAAGCCCGTACCCCGGCGTGTCTGCCTTCTCAGTTTCCTTTTACAGTGGAGTGAATGCTCCACAGAAGGACATTAAAACCTTCGAACGAATGTTAAAAGGGCCCGCTGGCAGCTTCCCACTGTTCAGGGCGCGTTACGTGTCCGGCCACGCAGAGTGTGAAGTGTGATTGACCCGACGTGTAGAGTGTTTGCCAAATGCCAGCTGGCCAACTGTTTCCATAGCACTTGTGCCTCGAGGTAGGACCTTGTGTGACGTGCACGCTGCATCCATGATTTCGCCCAAGAGCGGGCGGGGGTCTCTATCCTAACAGGCCCCAGGGTCAGGACAGGACTCAGCCCCCACCTAGCCAGGGGCTGCGAGGGTGACCTCACGAGCTCATTGGCAGGCATTTTGCACGACTGGACCTTCTTTCTCACTGGTGGCTCTGGGGCTTGATCGCTGTTTGTTTTGGGGTGTGAGGGGAGCATGCCCCTGTAGACTCCAGTTCATCCGAGTGCTGCGTACTTTCTCAGTGGATTCTTCGTATGGTATGTGGAAGTTACCTTTGAGGCAGGAGTGAGGTCACTTGTACGGAGAACACGCTCCTTCCGCCTCCCACCCCCGCCCCAGCTTCCATGTTTTGGCTCCTAATTTCAGCCAGCCCACTCAACCACGCCCTCTTAACCATTCCCTCCATCTCTTCTTTTGTTCTACCTCCAAATCTAGTTGTGCTAACTTGAGTGAGTTGAAACGTCTCCTGTTTGAGGGCCTCGAGGGCATCTCGAGTGTGGAAGTGCGAGACCTGCTCACTTGTCTCCAGAGAGTCAGAGCAGCGTGCCCTTCCTGACCTCGCTGGCACCTGGCAGTGCCCGGTGACCGGGCTGCGAGCTGTTGCGGGAACCGGCCAGGCGGCCTGCAGGCGTCCCCGGCAGGCGTTCATCCTTGCACCTGTGTGCAGCCCTGAGCGTCAGCTATATAACTGCTTCTCTGCCAAAGGGCAGCTTCTGGCGAAGCTCATGTGGTTATTACATGCAAAGCACAGGGTAATGCCTGGACGTAGTGAGCTCTGCCCAGATGGCCCCCCTCCACTGTCCCCTTTGACTCTCTCGTCCACCCGGCTCTCTCACCGCACCAGAAACCACATCGGTCACCAGTGTCCAATTATTACGAAAAATGATATTCTTTTTCTTGGGCAGGCCATCTGCTTTGAGACGGTTACAGTTTCATCTCACATTTTTGGCTTGTTTCACGCTGACCAGGTCTCGAGAAATGGCACGCCTAAAGACAGAAAGCAGAGACTTCTGTGAGGAGGTGACGAAGCTGCGGACAGGCTCCAAGAACCCGCACGGAGCAAGGCAGACTTCCGGGCCTAGAAATGGTAGGAAGCGTTCGATGCCTTTGGTCTTAAGAGATAAGAGGAGGAAATTTAACATAAGTAAATGAATGGTTGTGGGATAAAGGCCACCTGGTCATAGCTGTGGACGTCGGAGGTCCTGAAATAGCCCCAAAATAAATGGGGCTATTTCCACTTCCCAGTACCTGGCCAGTAGAAGTCACATGTGAAATCCAGTCAGCAGTAGAGAGCAGAGGAATTTGTCAGTAACGTAGTTAAAGTCGCCCGTCTCTGGGGCACAGAGCCCATTGTTACAGCAGGAGCAGGGACCCTGAAGCAAACTCGTGAGGTGATTCCGTGCTTATATCATCTGGCAAGACACTAGCTGGGTATGAAGGACAGAACACCCCACACACCCAGGAAAGCACAGAGACACCAGTGGAAAATGCAACAGGACGTCGTTCTCCTGAGTTGCAGAGGAGATCAGGAGGGAGCTCTCAGGACAGCAGTGTTGTAAGGGCTGAAAGGAGAATGTGTGTGAAGAAATGAGGGGTGAAATGGGGAGGGCTCCAATGTCATGAGGCATAACATAGGCCGGGTGGCAGAAGCCCTTCGGGCGCCGTGTTCAGGATGGAGTGGTGGGGCTCTGGGGGAGAGCAGGTGTGTCCTGCTTCTTCCCTGCGCCAGCTCCGCTTCCCACGAGGAAGCTGTGAGTCCTCAGTGATGGGACATGGGGGCTGAAGCTGCGGAGGGAACGCGGGCGCTGCCGTGAGGAGGGGATTGCAGAATTCGAAGGCCATGGAGCAGGACAGGCAAAGCGTGGTTTACGGATGTGTCTGTTTGGCCTCTATCTGAGATAAGCTTTTGTGTGACTTATTTAGGCTGTTAGGCTGTTTATCTCATGGAACCAGAGAGCAGGGTCATCTTGTTTTTATTATTCATAACTGCTGCAGATATTCCTTCACAGAGTCCTGCCTTGAGGGCGACTTCTGTTGTTTGTCAAGTAGAAACCAGGGCTTTTTTCTTGCTCCAGTTGGAAAGAGTTTGGACCTTTGACTGAAATTCCAGATACAAGATGTTTCTTTAACATATATAATGACTATTTTAAAACAATAAAACTTTAGTGTTTAAGTCAGCTGAGATAAACGTGGTTCTAAGGGGAAACCATATTGCAGCCTCGGTTGAACACTTAGTTGTGTGTATTAAATAATTGCCTTTCCTGTCATTTAATATCTGCTTGCTCTATTTAGCTTAAGGGTAAATGAATTCTAATTTTCATGCAGTAAAATGCAGTACTCTTAATTGGACAGCTCAATTCATTTTTCTTACACACACACACACACACACACACACCACTGCCAGTAAACAAATTATACAGAATATCATCGTCACTCTTTTTGCACCTCCCAATCAATAATCCAAATAGATCAAACCTCTCTATTCTTGATCTTCATGTGGGAACCATGTACTCTAGATCCTTTGTGCTTCTTTCTCGCCACGTGAAGGCTTCAGATTTGTCACGGTGTTGTGTGTGTTGTATGGCACTATATACGTACGTAGGATTATTTCCAGTTTGCAGTATTATAAAAGGGAATTTTCTATCTTCTTTATATTCTTGGAAACACGCTCAGCATTGTTATCTCTCTATATAAACATTAAAAGTCTACCCATCCTAAGAATCCAAAAGGCAAGTCATAGAGTAGGAGAAAATATTCACAATTCATGAATCTGACATGGATTATGTAGCCAAATAATATAAAGAGAAATGAAAAGAATCCTGTTTTTTAAAATAGGTGCAAATACTTCACAAAATAAAATATCCAAAAAGCGGATAAATATATAAAATGGCACTAATATCATTTGTTATCAAGTAAATACAAACTAAAACCATGTTAACAAATTCAGTATAACCCATCCAGATGATAAACAGATCGAAGGAATAGACAGACCTCAGATATAGAATTCATGTGTTACACAATTGAGTCTGAAAAGGTCTTAAAGAAATTAAAAGCAAAGTGAGTGTTTTACCAATGTGTGGAAGTGGGAAATTCATGTGGAAGAGAACTGGGACTGTAACCTCTAATGTGTACCACATGTAACAACGTAGTTAAGGCGGCATCACAGGCCTTGATGTGAAAGCTAAAACTGAAGCTTCAAGAAGAACATGAATCATAACCTTAAGGTTTGGGGTATACAGAATTTTCTTCAACAAGAAACCCAAATCACTAGCATTAAAAAGAAAAAGTAATGGTAGACACCATCAAAATTTAAAAGGCTACCATTCAATGAATAACATATATCAGAATAAAAACAAGAATGTTGTCAAGAACAGACAAGAAAAAAAAATAGCCAGTAGAAAAACTCATGGACTTCAGTGAAAGCTTAGACTGAACGTTGTGGCCTTACATGCAATACTTCAGGCAGGTAGGAAGGCTGAACCCCTGGAGTTCATCTCATAAGGATAGAAGAAAACTGTGAGGAAACTGTAAAGAAATGAGAAAGAATGTAATAAAATAAGGATAATGAAATCAGTGAACACCAGTGAAACCAAGTCTCTTTCAAGAGGGCAGAAGAGAGAAGATGCAGTTACCAATACAAAAACATAAACCGGCATTGCTTCAACAGAGTTTACATATTTCTTTTTTTAAGATGTATTTATTTGTGCATACAGAACTGGGGTACAGGCCAGAGGTGCAGGGGTAGTGAGAAGCTTCACCAGAGACAGAGCCGGGAGCAGAACAGGCAGATGGACGAAGTCCACTGCCGAGGGGAGCAGCGGGCGGGTCAGGAGAGGTCTGCCACGCCCTGTGGGTCACCTCCCAGATAGAATTCATGCTGAAGTGGCTTTAGCTTCTTAGTGCTGTGCTTTAACCTGCTGTGCCACCAGGGAGGGCCCTGAGTTTACATATTTTAAAAAGATAAAATAAGAAAAAAATTAAGGCACACAAAGTTAAAAAAAACAACAACAAGAATTGCATTAACTGGACATATATTCTGAAAAATATCATTGGTCATACCTGACTTGGATGGGGAGGGGTTTGAGTGAGTAAACCCACAGCTACGAGGTAAATTCCGAGGGTCGAACGTAACACGTGCTGACTACAGTCAGTGGCCTTGCTGTGCCACTGAAATTTGCTAAGTAAAACTTACACGTTCGTACCAAAAGACAAAGGCCGATTACCAGGCTGGGGAGCGCTTTCTCAGTGTGGGCATCTGTCAGGCCACCTTGTATACACTTTGTGAGTCAATTCATGTCAATGGAGCTAAATTGATTAACATTTTTATGTTGCTCATTTACACTTGAGACCCTTCCAGATCTCTCCACCTCCTTGCCTCGTCATCACCCAGACAGAGAGGGCTGTGGGCTGATGGTTGCTGCTGACAGCTGCCTTTACTCGCTGCAGATTTTGTGAGCGCACTGTGAACTGACAGCCCGTCGCATTGCTTGAATGGCCTAACCCCTCCTGATCGTATTCCCAGATATCACTTAGGAAATTATTAGGGCCTGAGTATTATTCCAGTGGTTTAATTTGGGATCTAACATACTGACACTAGCCCCTTTTAAACTGATTTCTTTAGAAGGTTGAATTCTTTAAGGAAAAAAAATTAGAATTAGCATTCTCCTTATTATAGTTACTGTGAGGATAAGGTATGTGAACTCCGTATTCAAACTGTTGTGCTTTATGTTGCTTATATTCTGAGGGGTATTTTTACAGCTCTTGTTTATAAACATATAGTCAGGGCAGTTTTTAAAAATAATCTCTGTGTACATTCTGAAACCTTTGAAGATCTATTTTGGTCCAGGGGTTTAGGCTGTACAAGTTAGTTTGGGGCTCAGAATTCCCCGTGTCCATGATTTCAGGGTGTCCCAGGTTTGTAATGCGTCGGTCACTGTGCACGGGTGCACCCC
>NW_004567126.1:32171162-32232634 GCF_000260355.1 Condylura cristata | reverse complement strand
GCCCCAGCGCGCCGCTGCCGCTCCCGCTCTGCTTTCCAGAAACACCGAGGCGCCTCCCCCGTTGAAGCCCGGATCTGTTGGTGTTCAAGCGGCCACTGCGCAGCTGGAGTTTCCTTTTAGATACTGTGTACATGTCTACTAGGTTTTATATTTTCGTCCATTTTTTAACTTATTTTGCTTTAGATTTCCTACTGTAGTTTCTCCAATTTTAAGCTCCTTTTTTTTTAGACAATTTTTTATTCATTTTCAATATAAAATCCAGTCAGGAGATACTAGAACATGCCAGTGCCGGTACTTTGAATGGAAGACACGTAACACAGTACCGCCTGGTTTGGAGGGACTGGCCGCTGACAGACGGACGCCGGGCCGCCTTCCTCGGCTGGACGACAAAGGGCGCTCGGGTCACATCGCCGCGTCCTGCCCTGCTCGTCCAGGGACAGTGCGTAGGCTGTTTTGTGGCCTTGGCTGCGGGAACAGGCCCAGAATGTGCCTGAGCCCTGGAGACCCTCCCTGCCTACTTAGCCTAAGCCACGCACCCACACAGCAGCTTCCCCCCCCGCAGCCCTCATGCCTTGATGTCCGCGTCTGCTCACCGTATCTTTCTCCAGATGATAAATGACCCAAGGCTAAGGGCTTTCTTTTGTTTAGTGCCGTGTTCCAAACACGAAGAACAGTGTCATACACAAAGGAGGGTTTCGTAAATATTAGTGAGTGGAAACAGAGACTTGGTGTCCTGACTGTCTTCGGTGGAGATGGGAACGTTGCCCCTCTGGGTGCAGCTTCGTGCAGGGGGCTCCCGGGCCGCAGCAGAGAGCAGAGCTTGCCCCGAGAGGCGGCGCTCCGGCCTCCTCCCTGCCCGCGGACTGTGGCCACACAGAGAGCGCCCTGAACTGACGCACGTTTTATATGTAAAGAGAAAGGAGCAGAGGGGCTCACAGACACGTCTCTGAGATGATGTGGTGAAGATAAACGTGGAGCTTCTGGCGGGCAGGGAGGTGGACTGCGGGCATTGCTCACTCACTCGCAAACACCACGTTCCAGCGAGAGCTGCGTCGGGAGCCGGGGAAGCCAGCCTGCGCCACTGAGGTGGATAGACGCTTCTCTCAAGGAAGACAGAGCACGCAGCACACACGCAGACCTTCCGGCCATGCGCGATCCATCCCGCCAGCACCCGGGGTGTGGAAGGCACTGGGGGCTGATAGTCTTAGAGAGTGTGTAACAATGTCAGCCTCGACGTGTGACACCGAGCAGAGCTGTTCACTGGAAGGCGTAAGTGTCATAGAGCGAGACCTTGTCCATCAGGGCAGCCAGGAGCCAGTGCTTCCCACGCCGCCTTTGTGGGCGTGCGGCGTGGATGAGAATGCTTCTATTGTTTAATTCATTAAGAAGTGGACAAGTTTTGACTATGTCCCGCTGCCCGCTGGGATGGACTGTGAGAACCACTTGTCACTCCAGTGCTCACAACTAATGTAAACCTTTTGACACGCAGCTCAAGTATCGGTTTGAAATACTTTTTCCAGCGGGGGAGGAGGGGGTCTGTCAACTTGTAGGCTCACATCAGACATACGTGGTACAGAAGTCTTTGCCTCTTGCTCCATCCCACCCTACCAACGCATCAAAGAACTGGAAGAATTGGTATTATGGGCCTTAAATATTCCATGTAGTTCTTTGCAAATCAAATATCTGGATGAAAATAAACCCAGCTGTGAAATCCCCCACGTTCGACACCAGGCTGCCCTCCGCAGCGGCAGTGACCGTGGGCGGAAGCGGAAGGAGGAGACGCGACGGAGGGACTCGATGTGGACCATCGGGGGAACACACACGGGGTCAGGGTTAGTGCTGGAAAGGGCACATTTCCACACGCCCTTGGACTCCTCACAGCGTAGCGGCTCCTGTCCCTGTGTATTTTATTCCCACGCAAGCCTATGTCTGCGCATGTCTGCGGCCACTTTTGGTGTGATTGTTATGTTAAGTAATCATGTTGACAGTCGCAGCTAATGAGTCTAGCCGATAAAACAACACCACGCAGGCTGTTTCAGGGCCCCTACGGTGTGGGTGGGGTTGGGGTGCAGAGTGAGTCAGAGTCTGTCCTTGGAGAAAAATGAGAAGGTCCTGGGCCCTCCCTGGTGGCGCAGCGGGCTAAAGCACAGCACTGAGAAGCTAAAGCCACCTCCGCATGAGTTTGATTCCCGCCTGCCCCGGAAGTGACCACATGGTGCCGCAGACCTCTCCTGACCCGCCCGCTGCTCCCCTCAGCAGTGTACCTCCTCTATCTATCTGCCTGTTCTGCACCCCACTGTCTCTGGTGAATCCTCTCACCCTCCACATCTCTGGCCTGTACCCCAGGTCTATATGAATAAATAAATAAATCTTTAAAAAAAAAAAAAAAGAGAAGGTCCATTTGGTTAGTGGATGCTGGAGGCCAAAAGGAGACTCAGGTCACATCCTTAGCATGTGGATTATTTGGAAGTCGCACACGCTCCTGGAGGCCTTTGCTGAAAACACCAGTAACTTGCACCTGTATGTCGTTTGGTATTTTGTAAAAGGATTTCATATCCGTTACCTTGGCCCAACCGCATTACAGTCCTGTGAAGCTCACAGCAGTCATTTCCACCATACAGTTTGCGGCCATCAATGCAGAGGAGGCCCAGTGGGACCTCATCCAGGTGTTTTGAGCAGGCTTGGCAGGGTGAGTGGGAGCCTCAGAGCCAGGTGGGCGGCCCTGCAAGTCCACACTTCTGAAGAGCCACACGGGCTGCCCGCTGGCCCGCTGGCATCTGGCTTGTGAGCAGTGTGGACCGGATGTTGAGCTCCGGACTGGAAATTTCCCAAGCTCACACCCGCCAGTTGAGCCCCACAGCTGCTGACATCCGTACCAGGCATTTTATCACTTGACAAGTCATATTCTGTGCATTCAGTTTATACAAATTGCTCATATGTACATCTGTCACCTTCCAGTAAAATACCCGGCAAGGTTTTGTTGCATAACTGAAGTATATTGCAATAATCTGAAGGACGCGGCTCATGTCACACGAGCCTATGATTTCCCAAAGGGTGGGGATATCGAATACATAGGCTCTGGACATTGAAGTTATAAACATGTTAAATAAAAAGCCGAAGTTAAAAATGGAGCCTATCCGGTTTGTATTCAGAGAACACTGCTGGCGGCTGGCATCTGAGGCTGAGTCAGAAGCAGAGGCCCTCTCTCGGCCGACTGGACGTGCTCAGGCCCCAGAGCCGAGGCTGCCTCCCGTTATCCACCTGACGGCAGCAGAGGGCCACGAGCCGGCGGCTGGCCGACGCCACGACCCCCAGCACCCCACTAGGACACCGTGACAACCGGTGGGGTGGCCCCACAGCAGTTTCCCCTCCCTGGGTCTTTCACCCCCGACTCCTGACACCCACTCCCGGTTCCAGAACAGAATTCCTGGCACAGGGACGGCGTGGGCCCTGCTGTTTATTCGGCAGATTAAATAGCGAGAGGCACAAATAAGGTGATGTTTGGGTTACGGCATCCAAGTCCGTTGGCTCACAAGCCCTGTAACTCCTGTCTGCAGAGCGCTGCCTTGAAAGCAGCAAACAGGAAGAACAAACAGGATGTGGGCAGCCGCCCGGAGGCCAGAAGCCCAGGGAGAGCCCCTCTTGGTGGGAGGGGCTGGACGGCCAGCCTGGCCACGCCAGGGCGCTGGGACGGGAGAGCCACTCAGGCTCTCGACTCCCGTGGCACGGAGCTCGGCTTTCGGGTGTTCTGCTAACTCATTATTATTTTTTTTTTTAAGATTTATTTATTTGTGCAGACAGAACTGGGGTACACGCCAGAGGCTCAGGGGCGGTGAGAGGCTTCACCAGAGACAGAGTGGGGAGCAGAACAGGCAGATCTACGAAGTACACTGCTGAGGGGGCAGCGGGCGGGTCAGGAGAGGTCTGCCGCGCCATGTGGGTCACCTCCGGGGTAGGTGGGGATTGAACTCATGCTGAAGTGGCTTTAGCTTCTCAGTGCTGCGCTCTAACCCGCTGCGCCACCAGGGAGGGCCGCTAACTCATTATTTTTAAATGAACGGCCCAGGCTTCCCACTTAGAGTGAAAATCTTGGATAGATTGAACCTGCCCTTCAACCACGAGCTAAATTAGTCTTAGAGAGATCCGTTGCCCGGATAGAGAAATGCTGGCAGGTCCCATCCGTGCGTCCGCCGGCATCAGGAGCGCAGGCCCGGGACAGCGTGTGTCTTTCTCCTAGGACAGAGAAGCCAGGTGTCCTGGGAGCAGAAAGTGGTAAGCCGCAGTCTGACAAGACACTTCTGAGACACTGAACGAGCCCGTTACCTTACGTTTTTCTAACAAACCCAAGTGTTCTTCTCTGTGGTTCCACGTTGCTACTTAAAATATTTATAAATTTATCGGCTTGGATTCTAAATTCTAAATTTAGAATTAAACCCAAGATGATAAATTTCCTTTGAAGCTGTTTTCATACAGAGACATGAAAAACATAAATGTTCACGCAGGGAGGTGTGACTCTCCCTCGCACGGGAGGCTCCGTCGGCAGCGTGGTTGAAGTTGCTGCCCAGCGTTGTCGTGATATGAGGACAGAGGCCACCGGTGCCGCGGGCCTGGCTTCCTCATCGCTGTGCAGATGCGGGGCGGCGCCGTGCTGTGACGAGGAGGCAGGTGCCATCGGGTGAGGACCACTGCCCTCAAGTCTCCTGGCTCCACCGCATGGCGGCTGTCCCCAAACGCCATCAAGAGGACGTGATGGAAAGTCACAGGAAGGAGAAACGAGACAAATTTAGACGTAGGTAGATTCAAGTGAAATGCTTCCATTGAAGAACAAATTAAAATTAACTTTAAAAGGCATCTTTGCTCGTCGTTCATTATCTGCATAACGATACTAGTTTAAAAAAGTTTCACTCTCTGTAACATTTGAGTATGAACGGAAACAACCCGAACTTTATTTAAAATGTCTCCTTACCTAAGAGAGAAAAAAAAGGTAAGATTTTATTTGATATTTTTTCTTGAAGGAAAGTGCTGTTTTGACAAATAATCTTAATCCATTTTCCTTAAAATAGGTAATATTTTTACCTATTAGGTAAAAACATTTTTGCAAACATTTATCTAGGATACCCTGCTAGATGATACCAGACATTCAAGAAAAGCGTTTAACATACCCTGCATATATCCTTTTTATCCAGGGAAATGTCTAGAAGAGTAGTAGGATTAATGCAAGAAGCCAGAAGCACAATGCTGAAATCAATAATTGATGTGGAAAACAAGAATAAGAGCTACTAGTGTGGGCTGGTTTGATCAAAAATAACTTCCTTATAGGTTAGTACCCAAGTCACTGAATTTTTCTCCCTCTGATCTGTTCTTTTTATAGATGTGAATAATAAATTAAACCTACTTTAAGTGTTAACTTTATCTTTGTGAACTAAAGCTATTCTCCATGATCAAAGATCATCAAACAGCACAGAGTGAACTCGTGTGCGGGCCTGACCCACCCATGCAATAAACACAGCACACTGCTTGAGACAGGAAACAGTAGAGGCCTCTCCAGCTGTTGCTTTTCTGTTTATTAACTTCAGTGTGACAATGAAACTCTGTACTTAATCATCAGATTTCATTTATTAGATTCTCTGCTGTTGGAAAGAGTCATAAAGAATGAGCCCACAGCGTCCCCCTGACACCAGGCTCAGCCCAGGGCATCTCCAGGCCCCGGTCTTGACTCCTACCCGTTAGTCATCTGTTGTCTTCTTGGGAGAAATATCTGTTCAGATGCTCTGCCTATTCTTTAATTGGATTATTCTTGGTGTGTTTTGGATAGTAGCCTTTGTCAAACTTGTGACCTGTAAATAATCTCATTATCAGCAGGATGTCTTCTTATGAAAATGTATTTTGTTCTTCATAGGATTTGTAGCTTGACGTTGTCCCATTTGTTTGTTTTTGCTTTTGGGTTTCTCTGCCATTGCTGTCAAGTCCCTAAACAGATCTTTGATGACTGATGTGTATCACTTACGTTTTCTGTTTTATGGTTTCAGGTGTTACATCCAAGTCTATAACCTATTCAAAATAGTTCTTGTCTGTGGTGTTAGGGCTCTTCATTCTTTTGAATGGGGCTGTCCAGTTTTATCAATATCAGTTTTTGAAGAGACTTCCCTTGCTCTATTGTAAGCTTCTGGCTCCTCTGTCATAAATCAGTTGTCCAAGTGAGTATGGGTTCATCAAGTGTGTTCCATTGATCTGTGTAAACTATTATTATACCAATGCCAAGTTGTTTTAATTACTATTGTTTTGCAGTATAGTCTAAAGTCAGGGTGTGTGATACCTCCAGTTTTATTCTTCTTATCAGGAGGTTTTTACTATTCAGGAGCTTATAGTTAAAATAAATCTTGCAGTCTTTTGGTCTTTTCCTTTAGAGAATACAACTGAAATTTTGATAGGGATTGTATTCAATCTGATATTGCTTTATGTGACATAGCCATTTTAGCGATGTTACTACTTCCAATCCATGAGCACAGGATAGCTTTTCATCCCTTTGTGTCTTTTGTTTCTTTCGCCAATGTCTTAGAGTTTTCGTTATACAGATCTTTCAATTCTGGTTAGATTCATTCCAGGAGGTTTAATTCATTTTTTGCAGAGACGGTATTCCTGATTTCTCATTCTGCTTTTTGTTATTTACATATAAAAGCACAACATATTTTTGTGCATTGATTTTGGTACCTGCCATTTTACCCTATTCATTTTTCGTTTCTAATAGTACTTTACTGTAAGATTTTCTGTGTAGGTTAGCCTGTCATGTGCAAATAGTGATAGTTTTATTTCTTTCATACCTGACTTGGATTCCTTATAATATGTTTTCTCATCTGACTGCTCCGCCTGTTTTCACAGCTCTTTAGGTGATTATTTGTTAAGTGTGGTTAGTACTAATTAACAGTGAAATGCTTTTCCAGTGACTGATAGATGGGAGAGGAGCCTGCAGCGTGGACAAATGCCAACAGTGTGTGTTTTGTGAGGACAGCAATGGATGACTCTGGCCCTGACTCAGCTTAACTGGTATGCCTGGGAAAAGGCCAGACCAAACCATGATAAAATCAGTTTGCAAATGCTTCTGAAAGAACATGGCTCTGTGAAGAATAAAGTATGAAAAAATCATCTCTTGTGCCAAAGTCCAGAAAGACATGAGCTGGTAGATTAAGAAGATATGTTGAAGTTTAACTTTATAAGGATTTTGAAGCTTGTAGCATGAAACCACCAGCACCCTGGAAAAATCATGGCACTGAGCCTGTGCCCCGCCAAGCACCCAGGGCTCCCCAGGGCCAGCCCGTGGACTCAGCTGAGCACGCACAGGCTGGCTCACAGGAGGCCTTTGGCCCCAGCAGGCCTGGCTTTCTGGTGCTGCAGTGGAAGTGCCAGGCTGGGCAGCGGCCATCTCAGCTTAGAAACCCGCCCTTCACTCTACCTCCTCCTCTCGCCCCATTTTCTGAACTCATTTCCATACTCATTTCCAACTCTTTCAGTTCCTTGAAAGAGTTGTCCACAATCACTGTCTCAGTTCCTCTTCATCTTTTGCAAAGACCAGCTGCGTAATTTCCTGCGCAAAGACCAGCGCAAAGCAAAACAGTGAGGCTCCGTGTTCAGAATTACTAGGACCGTGCAGACATCGACAACAGAGCGTTAACATGAGCGTGGGCTCTGCCGGCGCACTGCCCGGCAGATGCCCAGGCCCTGCACCGTGAACCCAGCCCTGACCCCGTGCCCCGCACCTGCTCTCGCCAGGCCCTTCTCCGCCATCAGCCCCACTGCCCCAGGCCTTATCAGTGTCAGCTGTGGCTCAGTCTGACCACAGCCGATTCTTACCTTCATCGTCCTGGGTCAGTGAGGGAATTTAGCAGTGATGGCTCCTCCCTCCGGGCATTCGTCCCCACCTGACTCGAGCAGCACCCTGCTCTTTGTGTCCCTTGCTGGACACGGCTTCTTCAGCGTGACCTTCTGTTCCTCCCAGTGAGGGGCTGAGCTCTGCTCCCTCAGACACCCCCGTCCTAACGGCGGGCTTCAGGTGCTGATGTTGCCCTCTACGGTCAGAAGAGTTTTTGACAAGTGCTTCAGGCCCAGCCGGGCATCTGGAGATGGAGAAGTTGTCCAAGATGACCAGGTGGCTCCAGTGTCATGACCAGGGTCCTCGTAGGACAGAGCAGGAAGGCCGGAGTCAGCAGCAAGTGATGTGGAAGCAAGAACGGAAGTGAGGACAGAGCACAAGGACAGCAGACAACCTCTAGAAGCCAGGACAGGCCAGGACTCTCCCTCAGGCTCCCGGCTCCGCTGTGAAGACGTGACCGTAACTTGATCTGGACTTTGGTCATCGGAACTGTCAAAGTGTGAATCAGTGTTGTGTTGTCACTAAAACGTGCGGGGATTCGTTATGGCTGTCATGGTCAACTGCTTACTGTGCTGCCCCGTTCTGCACTCACCGGCCCCTGAGCTTCATCCCAGGGCCCTTCTCTGTCACTCTCCACCCTAACGGCTGCAGAATCATCAGCTGTAAGACTCTTCTGATAATTGCTAAGTTATCAAAACTGCAAATCAAATGAGATTTTGCCTCATTCCTGCTAGGTGGCTGTCCTCAGGGGGACTGTGGAAGCCAGGCGCCCTGGAGCCTGCTGGGGGGACCCCCCGGACCCTGCTGGTGGGACCCCCAGAGCCTGTTGGTGGGAATGCCAGTGCATGTGGTCACTGCGGACGACAGAACGGAGAGTCATATGAAGTCATAGTGTTAGTGTTAAGGGGAAGGACAACCTAAAGGAACTCTGCAGAGTCTTATGGACCCCCTACTCCGGCTTTCTGGACCCTACACCCTACTTCAGTGATTGGAAACTACAACTCCCAGCAGCCCCAGGGAGAGAGCTGCGAGGACCCAAGGGCGGAGCTAGCAGGAATTCTGGGACATTTGGGGGATTAATAGGCACGATTGCACCTCTCGCTCTCTTGCTTGGGAAACGGCTCTCCTGACGGCGTGACTCGGCGTGTTCAGTCAGCCGAGCCGTACGGTATTCCAGCTACTTTGTGTCCCACTCTCTTTCCCTGGGTTGTTTCCTATTCCTTTCCCCTTTTGTAAAAAACCCATTATTGACCCTGTTGTGTGTCCCTGCAGTATAACCGCATTGTGAGTGCAGGTGAGGCCGCACAGACAGGTGGCCCAGTCCACTCTGGGCTGCCCTGTCATGATAGAAGACAGCGATTCCAGCTCTGGGTGTGTACCTGGCAGGAACTTTCTCTCTCCAAGATGTAGCTGCACCCTTGTTCTCTGCAGCAACCAAAGCAGGGGCCCCGAGAGGCTGTCTGTGCTCAGTGGAAAGTATCAGCCACTTACCAGAAAGAAATTCTGCCATTTGCAACAGTAGACGTGGACCGGGCGAGCTGTGTGCTGAAATCACCGAGTCTGATCCTGTCCTCTGTGCTCGGTGTCCTCACGTGCAAAGGTAAAAGTCACGGTCTGAGAAGGAAGGGAAAGTCCGACACTGAAATTGTGTCCACTAGAAAACTTTAAGTCACTGTCCTCAGCAGCACAGTGGTGGGCTCTGGGTGTCGGGTAGGCAGCTTGCTCCGATCTTTCCACCACACTCACCACCCAGAACAGCCTCTGTGAGTCATCAAGGATGTTTCAGATCTTTCACAGGGAACCAACCATGCAAGATTGCATTGCATGGGGGCCTCCCTGGTGGTGCAAGGGGTTCAGACACAGAATTATGACCCTGGCCACAACCACTGCAGCACATATTCGATCCCTGGCCAGGGAGCGACCCCCAGGGTGCAGCAGACCCCTCCTGTCTCCCCACTGCTCCCCTCAGCAGTGGGTTTCAGTAGATCTGCCTGTTCTGCTCCCCACCTGACTCTCTGGTGAGTCCTCTGACCTCCTGCAGCTCTGGCCTGTATCCCAGCTCTTCTGTGCATACAGAAATAGATCTTTAAGGGAAAAAAAGACAAAAAGATCAAAAGATCGTATTGCACAGCCACCACTGCATTCCAGTGTGGAGATCATTAGCCTGAGACCAATTGTTGAATTGACCAACGTCAATTCAAATTTTTTAAAACTAGGTCTGATGAAACTTCGTGGTGGCGGGCAGCTCGGCTGACTGACCTGGGCTTTGTGAGAGCTTGGCAGGTCTCATGTCTCACATGACTCTGCAGGTTCCTCGGTGAGAACAACACGGCAACTGTCCTTTGCATAATTTGCAGTTTCCTGTCAGTGCAAGGTGGCGCGGTCTCTAAGCCGGGCAGCTTACATAACCATTAATATTTTAGCTTGTAAACTAAAATACACTCCAACTTAAGTAAACATCTGCATTCTCACTAGGAGACAAAATAGGGTGCCATCTCGTAGGGTTGGAAGGGTTCTGATCCTGCGTTTCTCAAGTAAAACCTTGGCCAGCAAAGCAGTAAAGTGCACTTTGAAGCGAGTTTGGTGGGAGGGGAGGTAGGCGCCTTCAGGAAATGGATGGTAAATCTAACAGCTGATGCCAGAACTTGCAAAGGCCATGGTCCTGTGAGCCTTTTTGTTTCCCTTTGTTGGTTTCCCGTCACAGTCTCAGTAACCCTGGAGGAGGGTTGCATGTATAGCCTTTAGGGATGGAAGAGAACCCCAGGCTTCATAACGTTAACTGATTGGATCACGGTCAGCTAGAAAGACCAAGGTGAACTCAGCGCCTGAGCTCCCTGACCAGAGCCCAATGGCCGTTCACCCCAGCAGGCCCGGGCGCACCCAGGCTTCATCTGCAGGCTTACACGGGGTTTGCCACAGGGGAACCCAGTGCTGCTGTTCCCTGGCTTCTCTCTGTGCCACCCCACGTCTGATGGCAAACCAGCCTTACTGTGGCTTCCGCTCACGGGAGTCAGTACTGGGCTGACATGTGGTTGCCACGACGTGACGCCTCGTCAGCCCACCGCACCGTCTCAGGCGTCACGGAAGCCGTGCCCTGGCACCGTGCCACGCCGGCCGAGTTGGATCACGCCTCCCGGAATTCTTTTCCGGGGATGTCTCCAGGTGGAGACTGGCCTCAAGGAAGCTTGCTGCCTGAAGGGCGGAGGGAACGGCAGGTGCGCTGTGCCCTGAGCTGGTCTCGGCCGGGCCCGCCCAGAGGTGCTGGTGCCTGCCAGGCTCCCTGCTTGGTAGGGCCACGTGGCTCCGGGCCCCACCAGATTTCCTGGCTCAGCCACAGGCCACAGAGTTGGAAAGTTCCCCTCATCGGTGGGGCCACTGCGTGGACGGCCGCGTGTGCTGGCCTCTGCCCGGAGCGCCCAGGGCCTGGCGAGTCCTGTTGTCCTTGCTCTGATCGTTGGCCTTTGGCCACTGGCGTGGACCCTCAGCCCCGGTCGCCTTCCTGGTGGCGGGCATGCTTCTGTTCTGATGAGGAGACATAGCCCCAAGAATGTAATGTTGGTCCCAGGACTGAACATTCACTTATTATAAGAGAGACCGTGCTGAGCAGACAGTGTGAGACCCGGTGCCACATCTACCAGTAGGCAGATGCAGGCAGCTGAGGGAGCAAGAGGTGAGTGTGAAAATGAGCGTCACACCCAGTCGCCTGCAGAGCGGGTTGGGTGGAAGCAGGTGTCTTCACTGAACTGCCAGCCTGGCGCTGCCTTGATTCTGCTTCGGCAGTGAAGTCCACATTCAGCTGAAATGACCAAATGTGTTAAATAGGTCTTTGGGGTTTTTTTAAAGATTTATTTATTTATGCACACCAGAGATGGGGTACAGGCCAGAGGTGTAGGGGTGAGAGGACTCACCAGAGACAGAGTGGGGAGCAGAACAGGCAGATCGAGTGGAACTCACTGCTGAGAGGAGCAGCGGGATGACAGGGGAGGTCTGCTGTGCCCTGTGGGTCACTCCCTGGCCAGGGATCAAACTTGTGCTGCAGTCAGTGGCTGCAGGCAGCTTCACAGTGCCTGGCTTCAACCCACCATGCCACCAGGAGGCCCTAGGTCTTTAAAGCTCTGTCCAGTTAACTAAGAAACTTAAAGACTAACAGCGCAACTGTTAAAAATCTAACAACTCAGAATGTAGTGGCCAAGAAAGTCTTTCTTTACAACAATCAGAGAAGTACAATACCTGAGAATAAACTTAAGAAGAAATGAACATTCTCTGGATCTAAACAACTACAGAACTTAAAGTCACCTACAACGAAACCTTTCAGAGATGGAAGACAGCCTGTGTTCACCCACGCTGATGGGCGAATGAGAGACAGCTGGACACATTATCTCTGTCAGATCCGCTCTGGAGAGCGGTGCAGGCACAACCCGTCACCAGGGGTGTGGGCGTAAGATCTGCAGACGTGTGTAGTTCACACACAGATGGATAAAGCTTTTCACTAGCATGTAACTTTAAACACTGGGTATGCCACAGTCTGGAAATGACAGACACTGACCATAAAGACCAGATTACTTCTCCATCAGACTGCAAACAAGTCTCAGAAGTAGGTACTCATGCAGCAAGATGCAAGTGTATAAAAACCTTTCGGAAAGTCATGCTTTGACATCCTACGAAATGTCCATCCTGAAAAAAGTAATTCATGTACAAATTAAGTATTTTATTCTACCTAGTATAGAAATTGGTACAAGCTAATGAGAAGAAAATGCAGAGCATGAATTTGGTGCCCGAGACGCTCGGAGGCCTGCACGCGCAGTGTGTGTGGAAGGCTGGAAGGAGCCCCAAGAAACCATTGAGGATGCGCTCTCTGAGTAGCAGACTTGCTGCTCTCTGGGGCCCCAGAAGCATGACACCTTGTCGTGTTAAAGGTGCCATTTAGTCCTTGGTAGGTGGGCGCTGTTACTATAAAGCCCCTCAGGGTTCCCCGGCACGGCAGGGCCCACCTCTCGCTTCCTGACCCACTGGGCGCCTGCTGGCCACCCCCCCACCCCCCAGCAAGATGCTCTGGACCAGCAAGGCAAGAAGGGGCCCCACCACGGTTACAGGGATCCATTCCGTTATTTTGGCCTGAGCCTGTTTACGCCAGTGGTCCTTATTGTTATTCTGTAATGGAGTTAGCTAGTGTGTACACAGATGAAATAGAAGCAGGAAAACAAACAAGGCCTTTGTTCTGAGAACCAAGCTGGAGCCTCTAAAGAGGCTCCATAAAGTCCAATTAGGGGGAGGGAGGGGAGAGTGGGGAGACAGAGAGGCTGAGGGAGAAGGCCCAGGGGGAGGGGGCAAGGGGAGGGAGGCACTGATTTCCCTCGATGTGTTGCCAAAAATGTAAAAGAAGGTGGAGCTCCTCGCTGGTGGTCCAGCTGTCCAAAAGCGCAGCGGCAGGGAGCTGGCTGGAGCCCTGCAGCGGAATCTGATCCCCGCCAGGGAGCGACCCGGGCGCAGCAGACCCCTGTCTCCCCGCTGCCCCTCAGCAGTGGGTGTCAGTCAGTCCGCCTGTTGTGCGCCCCGCTCTGCCTCTGGGGAGTCCTCTCACCCCCCTCACCCCACACCTCTGCCCTGTATCCTGGTTCTTGTATGCATAAATAAGTTAATTAATCTTTTCAAAAAATAAAAAACGAGAGGAGGGAGAATAATGAAACCTGGAAATAGTCAACTCTAATTCAATCGCAAGGATTTTAAGTCTCTACCAACCAGAAGAAATTGACACCAGAAAGAGTAAACACTGCTCTATTATGGGTGTGATTTATGCGGAAAAAACCGACTAACCCCATCAGTGGGCCCCTGGCAAATGGTATGATCTGGTTCTTCGTCACAAGATTGGTGGGGGAAAAAACGCATATTTAGGGTTTTAATTTTAGATAGATGGTATGCTTAAAATCAAGCTTTTCTTTTGTCTGCTGTGAGCCCCCGACCCCACCAGTACCGGTGAGTAATAGGTCTGTGACGGTGGAACATTGTGAAAGTGTAAGTTTAGTCTGCTTTTCGAGGGCGGGGAGCAGGGGGCTGGGCGGCCTTGTGGGGGGACACAGGACAGAGTCTGGGTCGCAGGCCCGATTCTGCCCCCAGCTAGCAGGCTTTTGACTCTGAGACTGTCCCCTCACCCCTCCCTGTCTGTCAGTGAGGACATTGGACTAGAAAATTTTCCACCTGCCATTCCCACTTTTCGCCAAGATCTGGTAATCTGGTATCTGCAGATAAACATTCCTAGCATGACCACAAACCTCACTACAGTTTAAAATCCATATCCTCTAATGATTTGTGGTTTGCAATACCCAATTAAAACTAACTTCTTTGGGAGAATATAAGAAAGGAAAGGCGTTGATTTAGTTACATGGCACTTCCCCCACCCTCCCAGAGGAAAGCATGAAATCAAACTTAGAGACTTGAATAAATGCCACAAATCCATATACTCAGTATTTAAAGGTATTGTTAAGATTTGAGAAATGTATCTTTCTCAAAGTTAAAGCTGGTGTGAAGCTGTTTTATTATTAAAGGATTTAACACAACCCAACGGCAGAACCAGTCGTGTGACAGAGTTGCTGTGGTGTTCTAGAAAAGTCTTCAGCCATACCTTGCCAAGAAAATACCTGTTTTGTCATTTACCCTGTACCTGGTGCACCCGAGGGTGTGAGAGTAATCGGGGGTTTGAGGAACATGCCCCAGACATGAGTTGATCCCCGCTGACGGAAACCCGTGCTGGGTGCCTGCGGGCTCACAGCCCAGCGGCTGCAGTTGGAACCATCCCTGGCCTTTTGGAGGGTCTCTGCATCCTGCTGGATTGTGTGTTCACAGACGGGAGACGAAAATTCCCACTGTTCGAATGTCCTGGGAGGGGTAGGGGGCGGGGCGGGGGGTGCCCCAAACACCCTTATAACCAAGTGATGTTTGACGTAAAGAAGTGATCCTAGTCAGAGATAAATCCAGACTTAAAACTGAAGAGCCACAGAAAAACACTGCAACTGAAATCAAGTCCCAACAGCTGGCAAAGCCAGCTAAGGCAGCCTTCACCAGGGCCGGGGGGCACAGGTGGGTCAGCGCTTCAAGTCGCCGTTCGCTTTTGCTTTGCACGCGACAGGTGTATGTGACAGGCTAAGTGACAGGCGTATGTGACAGATCTGAACAGGGCGTGTGGTTAAGCATCGTGTCCAGTTTTGGTGTGTTGATATGTGGTTCGATATCTATTACATGTAATTAAATATAAAGCAAATTAAATATAACCTTATGATTTGCAAAATGGCTGAGAGATCCAGTATTACTCCCCTTTAAAAGGCTGAGTATAGAAGCAGTTTTCTCATCGGCTCCCTCCTTTATTATTCTCCCCTTACTAGGAGGCTCTTGAGTCCAGCCCTATACTGGGTGTTAGCAATCAGAGGCAAGTAAGACGGCCAGTGTCCTTGACCGTGATGTCTAATAGAGGAACTTTGACAACATAATTCCCTTCTGCAGGAAAGAAAAGCAAAATGTGTTCTACAACGGCCTAGCGCGTGTTAAATTCGTAAAACTATCAGCTGTGATTCTTGTAGCTACTTCTGCTGAGGTGAGCTGGGGAGCAAAGCAGCTTGGTGGGCACAGGCCCGCGCTGCCTTTCTCCGTGGGGGACCTTCTCTTTCTCGCTGACCGGGTGTGTACACAGCAGTGGCTGTTTCTGTTCTTGTGGCGCCGCTGAGGAAGCAGCATTTGAAAGGTAAGAGGGCAAAGCAGACCAAATAGCGCTCAACACGCCACACCACCTATCCCTCCAATATTTGCTCTCTCTGTAAATGTTTGCGCTTCGCTTTGTTCTAATCATTCCAAGAATGCCATTTCCTCACAAAGTTCTCTGCGTCTTCACAAAACCATAACTGGGCATCATTTATAGCCAGACAGGAGAACAAAGGGGCCCGCACACCACACGGGCACTTCCAGCTCTGCTTACGGAGTCCAGCAGCCCTGGGCCCCAGAGCCCGGCTCGGAGCGCTGGGGCGAATGCTTGTCAGGCGAAGACCCTCCAGCACCCCCGCGTCTCCTGTCTGGGACGAAAATCGGAAGCACAAACAGGACGGATGACTTAGGAGTAGGCCAGTGGAGGAGACAGGGTGCGGCCCCTCGGGCCTCGCGCAGCTGCAGGGACCACTGGCCCCACCGGTCACTTCTGAGCCCTTCCGGGCCGTGGGGAGCGCGGGGCCTCCTGTGCCAGCGGCCCAGGCGGTTTTCCAGGCGAAGAGGCCGTCTGCGCCACGCACTCGCCGCACCCCGCTTGGTGGCCAAGAGGCTGCCTGTGGGCGGGTCCTTCCCCGAGGCCTGCGGGAGTGGGGGACCGGCCCTCTCGGGGCTACCCCCGCCCCCCGCCTGACTGAGGCTCCCCTTCATTCTGTCCTGGATCGCTGCAGCGTGGCCCCTCACTGCTGTGCGCCCCCTCACCCGCGGACTCCGTTTGCACAGACCAGTGCGTGGCAGTAGATGTTTTTGTTTTATAAATATCGTGATGACGCAGTTTTAGCAGGTTCCCGGCGCCCTAAAATGCACCTTCGTACCCTCTTCTCGTGGTGCGTCTCCCCACCAGGCTCCAGCACCCACTGTGCGGCGCTGGGTGCCGGAGGAGGGGCAGCGGGTCTGGGACGTCTGCCGGTCACTCGACCAGCCTCGCACGGAGGACAGGCAGACAGACGTCCCGAGTCGTGCGTGGTGGCGACCCGCATCGACTGGAATTGCCAGGCCGGGGTCGAGGGCGGGGAGCACACTCAGCAGGGCAAGCGCGCTTACAGGCTGCCCCTCCCTGGGACGTGAGCCCTTTGCCCAGCTGGCTGGAACCACGTGGCCAGCGGGGTCCTCCTGGCGGGCACGCCCCTCGGATGCAGACCGGTGCTGCCCGGCCCCGCCCTTGGGGTCCCGGCCAGAGGTCTCTTGGTTCTCGCTCTGTGCTCATCTCTGGTGTCTCGCCCTGTGGTTTCTGTGGAAATTGTGAGAAGAGCCCAGCCGCTAGCTGGCCACCAAAGTGGCGGACCTGACGTCCGTCTCGAGCTTCTCCTGCACTGACCACGTGTCTTCCTTCTGTGCTTTTGCGCCGCGTGAGCTGCCAGGATGGTTTGTTCTTTTGCCGAGTACGCACCGCAAACAGGCCGCGCCTGGCTCACGGGTCGCGCCTCCGCCCGGGCGCTCTTGGTGTCGTGTGACCTTCTCTTGTGATGAAAGGCAAGGTCACACAGCTGTGAAGTACCAGAAAACTGATAATATGCAGCACTTCGGTGGTTTCATTTTTAAGAATTGAACATGTATTTGCACCTTACATGAGTGGCATATTTGAGAAAAAACTGAAATATTTAATCATTAAAATCACGTCTCTACAAATGAAAACATCTGGCTGTCTGGTGTTAATTAAGAATTTCGTTCTGAATGTTTAGTGTTGCATAAAAGTAGCCACATTTCATATTTATATTTGCTTTAGATTTTCTGCAAAGGAAAGCCGCAGTAGTCTCTAACTCAGATGGTGTAAGTCGTCGTAATCAACGTCTGCTTCACTGGCTCGCCAGCCTATCCAAGAAGGAGACTTTGCTTTCCTGCTTCAAACGTGTCAGCACCAGCTGTGGTGGCGGGCAAGCTCCAGGGTGGCCTGCCCCCCCGCCCCACTCAGGAGCACGCCACACCGAACAAGCTGCGTTTTTCCCAGAACAGTTTGTCCTGGGTATGCGTATTGTATCATGCACACACAACCTGGTTAAATAGCATTAAACTGAAGAAACATCACTGTGAAAAGATTGTCTCTCTGAACAACTCATTAATTTCTCTGGAAAAACTCAGTGAAGTTGAGTGTGTCAGTTACTCAGGTCATCAGGAGAACAGAATCATAAAAATCGAGGAAAACTGTCTTCAAAAGGCATCGTGGTGCCACCAGAGGACACACATTGTTCTGTGTCCTGGCTGTTGCGAAAAATGCTTCAGAGAAGACGGGGATGCAAATGTTAGGGACCCCAGGGATCCCGAATGGTTAAGGGGCGCATGCACACAAAGGGATGCAGCCGTCCAGACACATACAGGGGAAGGAGGCAGACTCTTTAGTGTGAAAGAGCTGTAACAGAGCTGGTGTGCAGAGAGAGAGAAGGGAGGGTTTTAACGAATCGTCGTCTTCTTGTTGACAAATGCCCGAACACACTTGGCCTAAAGTGAAGCTGCCAAGAACCGAAAGTTTGCCACAAGTGTAAGGCCCCTTCTCACCAGGAACCACACAAAGAGGGTAGGCAAATCCCAGTGAGCTGGGTGGGAGGCCCAAAATTTAAAATACAGCACATAGCCCAACACGGAGCGAAGATAATGGCTGCCATCGACTCCGCTGATGACCAGAAACAGCTCCCCACAAGTCTCTTCAGCCGTCTCTGCCCCGCCTGCAGCGTCTCCTGTGGGACCAGTGTGCAAGTCGAGAGGCCAGCAGGAGAGCCTCAGGACGCATGTCCAGCTACAAGCTGAACGTGGCCGCTTGGCTCCACCCCTGGTTCCCAGCAGCCCCGTTCAGGGAGTCGGGTCATCGCAAGCGGGGAGTTGTAGCTTTTGACCCTGAGATCGCCAGTGTGGAGATGGAGGTAGAAGCTCTAAAAACACAAGGGGGTGAGCTCTTCCTCCGGGCACATGGTGTGTCTCCTTTGGACATGACCTACAAGTGAAGCTGCTACATCGTATGGTGCTGTCGTTCGTTTTTATGAGCCTTCTTGCCGTTTTCCATAGTGGCTGCCTCACATGCAGAAATAAATGTTTGTTTCTGACTCATGTCACAGTGGTTGGATGACTGGGTGACTGGATGACTGGTCTCAGGGTGCGTCTTTAAGACGCCAGATTCTTTTAGTGGCTTCATCACCCCCTAGAAATGCAAAATCCTTCGGACCCCTGTGTCCATCCAGGGAGGAGGAGGGGCAAGTGGAGACTCACTGGGAGGACCCTGAAAAGAGCTTGCATTTAGTTGACCCTACTTAAGTGACTGGAATTGGGTTGATGGTTTCTACCCTGTCCCCTTCCTTGTGATTTCAAGAGCGCTGGAGGATACAGAATAGTCCCATGTCTAAGAAACCGAAGACCACAGTTTAGCCACACGGTGCCCTTGGTGTCTCCGCATTTGCTGACTGAATGCTTTCATGTGTTTACCAGTGGGCACAGGAATGCGTTCACCAGCGCGGCCATGTCAGCCCAGCAGTCCTGTCAGCTCTCAGAGTGAGGAGCTCCAGTCCTTCTTCCCCTCTTCTGCCAAGCGCGCTCGTCACTGGTCATCACCCTTGACCTTCAGTCCTCAACTTCCTTTTCATATCTGTCGGATGTGTCCTCTGTACTTCAAGGAAATGTCTTATTCCTCCACTGTAGCCAAGCTGCCTATCTTCAGCCCCCTACCCCCGGGAAGCAGTAAGGAGAAAGTAAGACAGGGAGAAGGAAGCCGGCCCCGGGCCTGTTGGAGCGAGCTGCTGCGGGCGCCCGGAGGCTGCCTGGAGCGCCCCCGGGTCAGCCCATCTGCGCGGGGCGGAAGCTGGCGGTCCAGCCACCGCCTCCTGCCTGTCCTGTGAAGGCTGCCAGGGAGGTGATTCGGGGCACTTCTGGCCTCTTCCGGGCACAGGCTCAGTAGGGGGCCAGGGACAGTCCTTTTGCCGAGGGGCTGCGGCGGGAAGCCGCGGGCCTGCAAGGGAGCAGCGTGTCGTAGAGCGTGCCGCGACGCCCGTCTGCGGCCGACCTCCTCCGATTGCCGACTCCGCTCTTGTATTCTGATAATAAGACTGAACCATGTTTCCACTTCAATCTGGCTCTTTAGTCCCTGAACGAACCTCATTTCTGGAAGTGGGAGAGTCTAGATACAGTTTTTGTAAATGTTTCATTTAATTTTCTCTCAGCCAGCAGGGTTTTATGTGAGTCGAGGAAACCCACTGAGTCCCTCTGAGGGAAGTTCCAGTGTGGGGCTCTGAAGTCTGAAGCACTGCTTGGAGATAATGTGACGCTCGAGGGTCTGACCCTTCTGGAAACCAAAGAGTGGGGAGTGACAGTGGGCCAGACCAGAGGCCGGCCGCCCCTGCCGGTCCACCAGCTGTCCCTGGTGCTGGTCACTTGCTTGAGAAGCTGCATTAGCACCGATCGTGTGGACCAGGAGCCCATCGTTGGAGTGACTGCAGCCACATGACTGAATGTGGCCACTTTGCAGATCTCCATGTGAAATTTTTGTGTCAGAAGGTCGTAGCTCCAAAAAAACTCAGCAAAATGCTTTCAAGAAAAGTTAGGCCCATCCCAACCCCAACCAGTGGTGTATCAAAAGGGCATTTCTGTGAACGCTCGCCAGTGCTAAATATTTTGACTTCCTCTTCGCCTTTAACAAGGCACAGACGGCCATACTGTCTCCGGTGAACTCTTTCCAGGGATTTTGAGCGGTGTCTGTTCCTTTGCCTTGTAAGTGTGTGGATTTGTGAGACGCCTCTGTATATGAAACTATCACCTGTCACATCATAGCTTCTGAAATTTCCCACTTACCTTTTAAGTCTCTTTATGTTATGGCACACCCAGAATATGCAGTAGTACTCAAGTATGTGTCAGTTTTTTAATAATTTTAAAAACTATCATGTGTTTGAAACTTTTTCATGATTTTAAGTTTAAAAGCCCTTCCCATCTCTACATCAGAAGTACCTACTTAGATTTTCATGGTCTTTATCCTTGACATTTAGCACCTTAATATTTAAACGGAATGAGATTTAATTTATAGGTATGATTTTTTAAATTATGACTCCACTGTCCCCCAAATGTTGGCTGACCCCCTCTTTTCCCCAGATGTATCACTCACTGAAGTCAGACGTAGGCACACGGGGTACCTCCGTGGGTTTCTTTATCGTTCTGGTCATCTCTAAATCCTTGTGTTAATATCACATTGTTCTGTTAAATAGCTGATGTAGCCAATACGCTCACACTTAAATCCATTATAAAATTTTATGAGCTATCCTTATTTGCTTATTCTTCAAATGAACTTCAAAATTTTATTAGCTGTTCTTAGTTGTTTATGCTTCAAGAAAACTTTAAAATCACTACCAACGCCGAAAGCATCCTAATGGGAATATTATAAACATGGCATCCTCAACTAATTTAGAAATTGATTATTTGTGACACTTAGCCTTCCCAGTCAGGAACATGGCGTTCAGTATCATTTAGTCCCTTGTACCTTTCATGTCCCACATCATGTGTGTTTTTAGTAAGTCGCGCCAGTGTAATATCAAGGAAAGTAACATCGAAAGTCAACAGCAGCAGCAAGCAGATGTGCGCAAATAACTGTCTGCCCAGAGCACACACTGTCACCGCACACGGCGGGTTTGCTCTGGGGCAGGGACACCCTTCCTGCACCTGCTAGTCAGCGCAGCTTAGGGGAGCCTTCGGGTCGTGTATGTGGATTTAGAGGCGTCGCGGGCGCCAAGGTCAGGGCGCAGGCCACCCCGGGCGGCGGAGCAGGTGGGGCCTCGGCGCCCACCAGCAGCCCCCGCCCCCCGGCCTGCGCCTCCTGTGCCATGCTCAGCGCCCCGCAGCGGGCAGCCTGCTTCTGGCACCCGCGGGCCCGGAGCCTGTGAGTAAGGGACCCGGCGCTTTTCTCCTTCCCCGGGAGCGGATGTGAAGAAGCGTCCACAGCAGTCTACACTCGCTGAGGGTGGTGCGGCCAGCGGTGGCTTTAATCTGGGGAGAATGACCCAGCTTGAAGGGGTCAGTCCGGGTTGAGGCTCACTGGGCGCTGAATTGTCATTAGTTTTCTTATTCTCTGCCTCGATAACTTGCACGTTCCTCGGGGGCAGAACATGTTTTTTACTTATTTATTTTGGGGTCCTCGTCACCTGCCACGGTGGCTGGCATCCATCAAAGCAGGCACCTGTATCAGGATGTAGAGAACATTTAAAAACACAGAGAGTTGCAGTGAGAGAAACAAAATCAAAAGAAAGAAACGACAGGAAGAGAATTTTGAGGACGGCCGTATCTTACCATGAAGCACTCATTGCAGTCACGACCATGTTTTTTAAACATTTATTTATGTGTGCACACAGAGCTGGCGTCCAGGCCAGAGGCTCAGGGGCGGCGAGAGGATTCCCCAGAGGCAGAGTGGGGGGCGGATGGATGAAGTCCACTGCTGAGGGGAGCAGCGGGCGGTCGGGAGAGGTCTGCCGCTTGAGTCACTGTGCCCCCCCGCCCCACTTACACTGTTTTGACAATATATTTATTTCTGTGTAACAGTCCGTTCTAAGGTTCAATGTTGTTTCCAGATACCTGCCCACGGCTGAGTGGGTTATGATGTGTTACCAGATGTGTCCAGTGGCCTAACCCGTTCCACTGAAGGTCGAAGCTTATGTGTTCCTCTTGCTTTTGTTTTCATTTCTTATTAATTTACTAAATTGCAAGCAGGCAGAGAATCGGATAGAATCATGGGCCTGCGCAGCCCTGCCTGGAGCGTCCGCGCGGCTCGTGGGGTCGCTGAGGCTGCGCCGGAGCCAGATGCTCGCGGGAGACTGCGGGAGCCCAGGGCCGCACCTCCTGTGGGCGGCGCAGACTGACCCCGTCTTCCTTCCAGTCTGTGCCCCGAGCCGCCCCCGGGGCCGCAGATACCCCGAAGGCCCTTCCCTGTCCACGGGGTAGCCCCCCCACCCCGAGACCTTGCCAGATCCAAACTCCGTTACCGTCAGGGGTGCTAGAACCTACCGCCAGGTTACCCCCGGCTTCCTCCGGCGAACACAGGCCCACCCTGAAGAGCAGGCGGTGGCTAACAGACGCCACACCGCGCCCTGCACACTTCAGCCAGCCACACTCGTCCTCCGACGTTGGGAGTTGTAGGAGGCCTTGACCAGCAAGGCCGAGGATTGGGGTCCCAGGGTCGACGAAAGGAAGAAGGCAAAAATGGAGACAAGAGAGAGTCGATCCATCGTGCAGCAGAGAGAGCGAGAGAGCGAGAGAGGAGAGAGAGCGAGAGCGAGCGAAAGAGAGAGCGAGAGAGCTCTTTGTGTCGTGCAGCTATATATATATGTAGACAAAGAGGCCGGTGCAGTTAGTGCCGGTGGGGGGTGGCCTTGATGGTTTAATGTCTTAAAGGCCAATGGGTTTGAGGGGAGGGATCCGTCATCATCTTAAGGGAGTGGGCACTTATCTCGGGAGCCGGAGATACAACCTTTCTCAGGCGCAGGAACTTGCTGAGCTCCGAGGGAGAAAGGAGTGGGAGAAGGGATTTGCGTGTGCTGCATTCTCAACCAGGATGCTTACCCCAAGTTCCGATCAAGTGTTGTTTTGTGCACAGGAGGCAAAGTCCTGGTCTCGGTCCCCGACAGGGAGTGGGCCCCAAAAAGGACGAGCGGCATCTTCAGGGCGACTCCCCGCTCCTCTCCGCCTGTCAGAGTCAGAAGGACGAGAAGAGGGCCTGTGACTGAAACAGACGGATGGCGGCCGTGTAAGCAGAGTGGCCAGCTCGTGCGTGCTGCCGGCCCTCCGATGGAGGGGGCCCTTGGTTGCTGGTGGGGACTCGTGTCCCGGGCCGGGGCCGGGAGGAGGCTGGGGACGCCCGCCAGGTGGCTCGCAGGCCCGTGCTGATAGCACAGCACGAAGCACTCACAGCACCAAGTAGTCAACACCCACACGGGCAACGCCGAAAGAAAAACATTTTCCAGAGAAGCGGAAGCCATGTATGGGAATGTTTGAGTTGCTGTTCAGTAAACAGACATGGACAAGAGGCAGCCGTGGGGGAAGCTGAGGGGCGGACAGCAGCGGGGGTTGGGGCCGGGGGAGGGCCCCACCCTGCACAGAGCGTGCCCGGGCGCCCTGTCTCGCCCACAGGCTCCTCTCAAAGCGAGCGCTGGCGCGGAGACGGCAGCAGCCCCGGGCACGAGGTGCCATGTTCATTAGCGCCCGCTGTTCTCTTAGCTCTGGCAGCTCGGCGCCCCGGGCCTGGGAGCCTGTGCCCTCGGGGCAGGGTGCCGGCGGGCGCCCCCAGCCTCTTCCCAGGGGCACAGGCCAGGCCGGCAGAGCCCCAGGCCTCCCTGCTGGGTGCCCCTGGGCCGCTCCCAGGGCCGCTTGTGCCCGCATGCCGAGCGCCTCAGCTTCTCGGGCTGAGCTCCAGCCCCGCCCCCGCCGCGGGCCTCAGGCTCTGCCTAGCCCAGGGCGTGAGATGCCTCGGAAGCCGGGGCGTCTCCTTGACCGCCGCGCCTGCCCTGGGCCTCGGTGGTTGCCACAGCTGAGCTATTCTTCAGCTGGGGTGCATGGGGATGCAGAGTAAACGGGGGTGCAGGTTTCCTTTCAAGGTAGCGTTATTTTGGGGGGGTAGATCCCTAGAAACTGCTGGGACCCCACATGAGGGCAGAAACCCGCTAGTGTCAGAAAGTAACGAGGACATAAAACGGTGGCATTTCGTTTAAGTGCAGTGGCCGGGACCTCTGGACAGTGACGTCGGGCAGGGCGCGGCCTGCGGCTGGTCACCGGTCACCCAGCAGTGCCTCCGGCCTGCCCTCCAAGTGCCCTAGACCCTCCCAGGCGGGTCTAGGGGCATCAGCAGCCTGGCTGTGTGGACACTCGCAAAGCGAGCCAGGCCACGCCCACTGCTGTCAGGGCCGGTGCTTGCAGCGGGCAGAGGAGCGCGTCAGCGCCGGTGTCTCGTGGCCAGGTGCCAGCGGTCCAGCTACCGCTCAGCCTTTGGACGGACCTGTTCAATCAGACTTTCCCCGCCGTAAGTGTAGGTTGACTGCAGACATGAGAAATAGCAGCGGAAAGACCCCCCCATCTTTTGTTTCCATCTTCGTTCTCGTGCTCGAAGTCTCGTCTCCTGGACACTCCCGTCGGACGCGCCCCCCTCCTCCTCGCGTCTTGTTCTTAGTTGACGCTCGTGGCTGTGAGCGGCTGTGGCGCTTCCTGTGACTTCTCTGAACTATGTGGAAAGCCGTGTTCCTGGTGAGTGTCGTCGCTGAAGCCTCAGCTCCTTGGGCTGTGACCGCTGAGCTCGAGCAGCCCTGAGAGCCTTTGGCTGTCCCCCAGAGTTCTGCGGAAGTCGCCCTGGCAGCTTCGCTTGAGCCTCCGGGGCGCAGCCTTGGCATCCGCCCTGTGCCTTCCCGGCTTACATTCTTTCCTGACAGTTGTTTCACTTTAACGTTCAGCTCCGAGAATTCCAAAGGGGAGAAACTGTTCCGAAGTATTACCACTAAGCACTGGGTACTAGTTTTCAGGAGGATTTTGTTGCCACACAGATGGGGCGGCTGTGCCACAGAGGACTTCGGGTGCTCACAGGCAGAGGCGTGGCGGTCACTCGGCTGAGGCCCAAAAGCAGTTTGTGGGCTGAGTCCCGCCGCCCCCACACTGTTCTCTTTATCTGAAGGGGGCCCCGCTGCAGGGCCCGAACTCCACCACTGTGCTGGACAGCACCCCACAGTCAGGGCTCGGGACGGCGGCGACAGACATTCGCCCGCTGTAGCTGACAGGGCGTCCGCCTGTTCTGTTGCTGGCAGCCAGCAGGCCCCGCTCGCCCGCAGGGCCCCACTCACACATTCACAGCCGGGGGCCCGGCCTCGGGGTCCAGGCGCCCCCCCGCAGCCCCCCGCAGAGTGGAGAGTAGCCCCGTCAGCCGCTCCCAGCTCCAGAGGGCTTAACCCAGATTTTCATTTTGAATAAAGCAGAAAGAACCTAAAACTCTTAAGCCACAGAGTAAGCTGCACTCTCCGAGCCTGGACGTCATCGAGGCAAGAAAAACAGCCGCCTGCGTGTCGCCGCGAGCTGCCTCGTGGGCCTGCGTTGGGGGCACACCCTCCCCGTTGCAGGCCCCAGGGCAACTCAGACGTGGACCTGCATGTTCTCGATATTTTCCCAGCTTCCACCACTTTCTAAAAATAAAATAAATGAAAAGTGGAGTACAGAATCAAAGCAAAATGGTGCCCGAAGAAGGTTTCTCTAGTCCAGCCAATTAAAAATTCCAGACATTTTACAGTCACATACTTGGCCCTGAGAGATCTTGTTTTCTAATTTTTCTGCAAATGACTGAAAATTTCCCAGAATACATAAGAAAATGAACAGGAAAAAGTGTGCCAGAAATATTATTTGCGGAAAAATTATCAAGCATCGCAAGCATCTGTGGGTTTTCTTTAGTTCTTCCACTGAGCCTCATTAACGACCTGTCAGTGTTCTTGGCTCATCTCCCCAGATGTTGGGGTTACAGGGCTGCAAAGAAGAGGCGACTGCCCTGGGCAGACAGCGGGCCGGGCCAGGCGGACACCTGTGTGCTTCCTGCGCTGTGAAATACGGGACCCAAATGAGAGGCATAAACTCTGCCCGGTGTGAAAGCTCCTCAGCTCTGTGTTCCACCACGAAAAGGGGAAGAAACAGCCGGCCCTGCCTTCAGGCGAGAGCCCCGGCGGTGGAGAAACGCCGTTTGAGGTCCCCGGGCCTTCGCCCAGGGTCCCGGGCGGACAGAAGAGGACGCGCCAGTATGCTGACAGGTGGACTGGTCACTCCCCAGCCTGTGCTCTGGCAGAGGCCCGGGCTCGCCGGCCTCCATTGCCGTAGTCTGCCGTGAGCACGACTGCTGCGTCTGTGCACTTACGTGAAGGGGCAGAGGCCCCGGGCTCCTGCGAGCCCACGTCTGGGCAAAGTGGTTTCCTCTGGGAGCAGAGGAGCGGCCGGGGCGGAGGGGGTCTCTGGCGGCACGACACTGGTATCACCGGCCATTGGGCATTTGTCCGATTTCTCTTTCCAACAGAGAGTTTCGTTTGTCATCTTCTCTGCCGTCTTCGCTATAGTGTGTTCTTGGGGGCCTCTCGTGGTGGGGTGCCCATGACCACGCCTGGACCCGCGGCGGCAGGCAGCAGGCTCAGTCTCAAGAGAGGCGGCGGGCGGCTCGCCTCGGGAGGGAGGCCCGGAGGGGAGTGCCCGCCGCTATGTCACCGGGGGACCCCGGAAAGGGTCTCCCTGTGCGGGGGACTCTGCACGACCGGGAATGAGGCAAAGGCAGGGTGGGGAAACCGTGCACTCTGCGAGCAGGAGTCAGTGCTCAGGGCGCGCCCTGGCCTCACGCGCCACCGCCCCACACAGCTCTCCGCCTGGGCCCTCCCCACCCCGCTGCGCCCACCGCAGGCTCTGGAGCCCCACATGACCTGGTTCTCCTAGGCACCGCCCCGCTCCCCTCCACGTCTGGTGAGTGTCCCAGGCGGCCTGCAGGTGGGCAGAGAAGTCACCGGCCCAGCGTTGCTCCAGCCCCAAAGCGGAAACCGAGTCACGTGGTGGCGAGGGGCCCCCAGCAGGGGAGGGGGGGGCAGCCGGAGCCGCCGGGCGCAGCATGGGGGCCTCACCCGAGGGGACCCCAGCCGTGGGGAGCAGAGGCCAGCGTGACCCGCCAGCTCTGGGGATGGGCCCAAGCGCGGGAGAAGCCTCCCGGGAGTTAGGGAGACAGCGGCCAGCGGCGGTTCCGCTCCCCAGGACCAGCCCGGGAGGGCGAGTCCATTTGTGCCCCCTCCCCTCCCCCCAGTTTCCCTTCCTTGATCTTCTCATCTGCGATGCTGAGCACCTGTTTCAGACATTGAAATGACCTTTTCAGAATATTCACTCACTGCCCTGTGGCTCCCGATTACACAGAAGCCCCAAGATGACCGGTCACGAGTCAGGAAGCCCCAGGGACTTGGCAGGGCCCAGAGTCAGGGGCGGGCATCAGCAGCCCCGGCCAGAGCGCCCTTGCAGCACAGAAGGCCGCCGCGGCCTCCACCCTCCCTGGCGCTGTCTCTTAGACAGCAAGGGCTGCAGGCCTGCAGAAAGGTCATCTCCAGGCCAGGCCCCCGGAGGGAGCCGGTGGAGGTGGCCTGGGAGGGCGAGACGGTGGTGCTAAAGGGGCAGTCGCCGGATGGCCAGTGCCCTTTAAAATGACTGACCCCTTGGCCTGGGGGTATACAAGTGGCATTTCAGGTCCAGCGGCTGCCAGGAGCTTGTGAATCAGATGCCTGTCACGCCTCACGCTCGCTTCTCGAAATAAAACAGAATGGCCGTGCCGGGGCGGGCGGAAGGAATGGCCGCGAGGACCCCGGGATGAGGATGTGAGGTCCCGGAAGCAGGATGCGACCGTGGCCCTCACGCAACGTAGCTGACATCGCCCAAGTCAGACATCGCGTGGCATTGGGCCCTTACCCGTGCCGGGGTCTGCCCCCCACCCCCTCCTGCTGGCCACCCGTCGGTCTCCTGGGGAGACGCCCAGGTCGCAGCCCGGCGCGGAGGCAGTGTATCCACACCCACAACACCCGGCGTGACCAGCAACCTGCTGCCTCCAGGCCCTGTTCCTCCGTGTTACAGGCGTTGGTCACCATCGTCTACTGGGGGGGAGGGGGGCGCCAAGCACTGCCGAGGCGGCGGGGTAACGACGCCGCCACCCCGCATCCTCGTGTGTGGCCTGGATCGCAGCCACTTTACAAGAGCCACGGCTGCGGCCGCTCCCCCTCGCCTGCGCGGTCAGCTTCTCCCTTCCTGTTGACTGTTTTCTTTCAACATAAAACACTCAAGAACGCAACATCTGAAAACACCCCGCGTGTACGGCTCGGGCCTTAGGACCGCGTCTCCCGTGCCCGTCCGCGGGGCTTCCTGCCATCACGCAAAGCGCTTCACGTGCGTGACTTCCCGCGACTCTTAAGGACCTCTGTTACCCACCTGTGTGTTTCTTCCCTGTGCTCCCACAAGCCTGTGAGTTAGCCACCACTGGGGCCTCCCTGAACCGCTTCCCTTCACCTGTGGAACAGGACTTCAACCTGCAAGTGTGGAAGACCCAGCGGGCTGACCCCAGGCCCATGCTCTCAATTTGAAGCTAAAAGATAAATACACGAATCGCTGATGGCCTTTCTGAGTGGCTTTCTTTAATGTACCCCTGTTCTCTTATTCTGCTCAGACACATTCAACTTCTCAGAGTATTGCTCAGAGTCCGTAGAATGCATTTCCATCTGTAAACATTTTTATAATTTCTTCCACTTCCTTGACTCACTTTGAGGGACCATAGCAAATGCTGACTGGCGATGCCTGAGAGACAGGGCATCCACTCCAGGTCAGTGCGACACGCTTAGGGCCATGGGAAGAGACCACTCACAAGTCACTCAACTTTCAGATTACTCAAGCGTGGGTGTCTTTATTTACTGATTTTCTAGGAAGGATGGCAGCTTTGTTTCCATCTTTAATAAAAGTTCACCATCCTGTAAGTGAGATATGAGAACTGCACATGGCCTGGGGTGGGGTAGGGGTGTGGGGGGCGGGGGGAGCAGGTGGAAACCGCTACTCAAACCACAATTTCTCTAATAAGATGGAAAAAGTCCATTTTAGAACAGCCAGTGATGTCTCCTGCCCGGGCGTTGAGATGCTCCATGTGGGATAATGGCGAGACCTCTGCTTTCCCACCAGCAGGTGTTCCTGCCCTGTGTGCCACCCGTGGGCCCCCGCACCTCTCTGCTGCCAGCATGCATTACCCAGTGCCACACGCCTGGTGACAGGGCCTCCCTCTGGCTTCACCACTAGGGCAGGAATTTGCTTCCATTTGCTCCCCAGAATCCCAGCATGTGTTTCTCGTTGTTACTTGTTTTTTGTTGTTAAACATCCTTGTTTATTTTTTCACAATGTAAGATTTCTCCCCACAATGGTTATCAGACTTTCTCTATGACCAAAGTGCCCACAGTTCTCCACCAAGTCCAGATGGTCCCCCCTTCTCTCCCCTTCTTTCTCCCTCCTCCCCTGTCTGAGATCTGTGGTCAGCTTTCAGGGTCAGTCTCACAGTTTGCCTTTGTCTGGCCCTTTGTTTGGATTCTGTAGCAGTTCTACCCCTAGAGATCTATACAAAGAGCAAAAAAGCACTAATTTGAGGAAGCCTTCATCCCATGTTTATAGCCGCTCTAGATACCAGAGCCAAGCTAGGAGCAACCTGGAAACCTGGAACCCCGGAACAGATGAATGCATCAAGAAGATGTGGCCTACATACATGATGGAATACTACTCAGCGATCAAAAAGATAAACTTTTTCTTTTGCATTTACAAGAAAATGCCATTTGCGGCATCGTGGATAGAGCTGGAAGGGATGGTGATGAGCCAAGTGGGCCAGAGGGAGAAGGATAAATGCCAGATGGGCTCACTTCCTTATGAACCCCAACATCTAAACAGAGACTGGTACAGAGTAGGCAGTTAGTCCGTCGATGCTGCATCAGTCACTTTCGCGGTAGACCCAGTTACTGCTGTGACCACGTTTGGCAGCAACCACAAGTGCAAATCATCTGCTTCTTCACTGCTCCCTCACCTGCTGAGGGAGCCCTTTCCAGAGAAAGAGCTTCCAAGGAGCACTGACTCATCATCTCTCCTAGGCGGGTACTCTTCCAGATACTTAGCATACGACTCGGAAGTTTTCTAAAGAACTTCAAACTCAGCTAGTTGTGGAATTAGCCAAGTCCCGACGCTGCCCTTCACATAGGGTTTGATTTCTTAAAGCACATGTAGTTCACAAAACACCTTACATGCATTGCCTAACTTAAAGCTTCTTGTCAGTTCTGTGAGGTAAACATACCTATTTCCATTTTCAGGATGGGAAAACCTAGACGTAAAGTAAGCATCTTATCCAAGGTCACACCAATCCCTGGTCCTGAGGTCAGGAAACAGCAGAACTGGTTCTTTTGTGCAAGTCGGGAACATTTCCTCTGGTTGCACTCCACTCTGAGGCGCTATGATATGTGTGGAGTCGTAGTACTCAGACTAGGCACTGTCACTCGAGGATTGTTGTGAAGCCCGTGCTGTGCAAGACACTGGAAGTACTAGCTGTAAAGAAGACTTTGTGTGGGCTCGTTTGTATTCTAGTGGGAAAAATGAAGCACCCTTGTTATCCGTGAACTAAAACTGGAAGTGAAACACACTGTAGAGGAGATCCGAAAATGAAAGCATCTGTGCAACACCAGTCCTAGCTATGGAAAGAGCAAGTAAGTTCTCTGCAAACAAAAGTGGAGAGATCTGTGTCTGAACCCAAGTATCCCACTTAACGATCTTAGAAAACCAGCCGCGGCCTACTTAAAGTTCACAGCGTTGGTCCTACATCAAGAAAAGAAAAGTGAGCAGGAAACACACACAAGGGTCCCACACTGGCAAGTTGGGGCTGTGAATGTGGGTACCCACCCTCCCACTTACTTCCTATTGTAGAAGAGTTGCCCCCCCCCCACCTTTTGTAGAAGAGTTGAGTTCCAAACTGACAGGAAATGGTCAGGTTCCTAGCTGAGTGAAAACCCCTCAGAGATCAATCTTTCCCCCTGGTTGAGTGGATTTCACGTTCTGTTCATTCACTTGATTAAACATAACAGAGAAAAAGTAGCAGTCACGCACAACACGAATGTGAGTCAGTTATGAGCACATCCTTCCCGCCACCGACACAGCAGTCGCCGTAGACACCAGGTGGAACTCGTCAGCCAGCGTTGTCCTCCCACAGCCAACGTGTTCACCAAATGTGCTTGCCTCAACAACTCGCTGGTCTGCATCTTCATGCCAGTGTTTCTTCCAGTGTTAAAGTGTTGTACTGGAAAGAAGAGGTGTGCTTTTGTTTCAAGGAGGAATGTTTACAGCTCTTAATTATGTTTTGGGTCTGTTGGTTTTTTGTTTCGTTTTTAGTTACGTCTCCAAGGACAGTGAGTATTTGTTTTGATGTTTCTTTCAGAGTCTTTGAGAAGGGAAAATTACTTACTTGAAGAGTTTTGAAAGCTCCCGAGGCATGGCAAGAGAAGCAGAGGTGGTCTCAGGCTGGAAAGCAGCCTGTCCTGAGGACATTTCTGGGCACCTGTTGCCACACCACCCCGTGGGCTCACGGGACTTGGTTTTGGCCCAAGTCTCGGGAGCTCAGCAGTTACCCAAACACTGAAACCATCGAGTTTGTACTATTGCACTCACTGGCGTTATTATTATTAATCATCTTGGGTGCCACACACAGGTCCTAGCACCTTGTCAACATGCATGTAAAAGGGAGCGTAGACATGAAGCAGGAATACGGGATTTCAGGGCACGCATTCTTAGCTTGCGCACATTCATCGGCTTGTTTAGGAACAGGCAGTTTACATGTGTGATCTGGTGAATATCGTCTGTGTTCGGTTATGTCTAGGTGATGTGCATAGCGCCTGCACTTGTGTAGGTCTCGTTATGGTGTGCGGGCCTTTCGGGCAGGTGAATTAGCTGAGTTTCTCAACATAAGACATGAAGAGATGAGAACATCCCTAATATGGGGGGCATTGGGGACATCCTTTCATTTCCACAGTCCCCCAAAACAATTCCTATAGCGACACCACCCCCATGGGCTTATGGGATTTGGTTTTGGCCCAAGTCGCAGGTGCTCAACAGTTACCCAGACACTGAAACCATCTAGTTTGCCCTAAGTAGACCTGTTCTTGCTACAGGTCAGGTTCTGTGTGGCTTAAACCTTCCCCTTTTGAGCTACCCTGAGCACAGAAGTCTTCAGGCCTTTCACAGGCATGAGTAGCTCTTCTCGGGGGCCCCAAACGTACCAGAACAGAGTCTGAGAAGAAGGGCCCATGGCCAGGAGTGAAAGGAAAGGTGGGATCAGAAAAGGGATGTTCACACCTACGAGGTGCCAGGTGTGATGCAGACCCCATGCCCTGCTCGCTCGCATGCCGCTCCGAGAGGGACCAGGCTTTGCGTGTACACTCAGAGACTGTTGGTGAGTGCACAGAAGGGCTGCCTGCTGAGTGCGCCGGGAACAGAGTGCTCATCTCTCTGAAGAAACAGCCATGGCCAGCTGGCGCTAGCTGGTCATCTTCATGCTCCGCCACACTGACCTCACCCGCCAGCAAGCACAGACTCAGATGGCTTCAAGGCGCAGTGCGGCAAAAGAGTAAAACACTTGTGGAGGCTCTTTCTTTTCTTCAGTAATTATCGACTTCCTTTCCGGTTACCCCAGCAAAACCCCAGTAGCTAATTACTCAAACCCCATCTTAGAGTTTCCTATAATCATTACAAGTCATTGCGCAGATTTTCTGTGGCTTTCAGATGTGGTTACTTGGTCTCTTGCATGCTCCCTGCATCCTGCTCGCGTTACGAGGGTTTCTGTGAGGTGCAGCGGTCGCTTCTGCAGTGCGGACTGTACTTGAAGTCAGCGGGCGGGGTGGCCACAAGGCCGCTGCAAGCCTCGCTCAGGGCCCTTCACAGCAGCGACTTTACAGATGACGCGGTGACTGTGGTCGATTGGAACCAGGCTGTCCCTGGCTGTTGAAATTAACTTCAACGTCAGCATCCATCATTCAAGAGAACACTGACTCTTTCTCAGACTCTTTCTCTCGTTTCTTTCTCCAGTGACTGGAGAGCTCAGTCTACATTCGTTACATTTTTGTTGCGTGTGCACATGGCTTGGTGCTGTGGTGCTGTGATCTAGTAATAAAAAACAGCCCTGGCAATGGAATTCATGTTTGTCTGCGGTAGGTTAGAGACACGGCCCAAAATATTGTATCTTTTATGTTCTTCTCCAAAAGCTTATTTTGTACACTAGATACGGATGTCTTAGTCGCTTCACCAGGTAACTTGATTTCAACCTGAGCTGAAATCACAGCCAGGAAGCCACCAGGTCTTGGGTGGGCCCCACCCACTGGCCCCCACGGCCTTCCTGCCACACAGCCTAGGAGCGTGTCCCTGATTTAAATCTAACATGCTCTCAATAATAGAGATCTTGGTGGTTCCCCCCTTAAACCTCACTTTCATTTTTGTAACTGTTTATTGAAGTAACGAGCGCTGCGTTCTGACATTAGGTAGCTTTCCGTTGCTCACGATAAACTGACCTCTGTAGATGCTACACATGTGCCACTAAATGTCCAATTCCATCTTTCCCCATACACTCGGCCCCTTTGACCCCAAGTATCTGCTTTTGTCCCTTGCCTCTGGCACCCACTATTGGCCTAATACCCCAAAAGAATAACTAGGGCGTTTTCTTATAGTTTAATTCACTCTTGGTCAGTTTGGAACCAATGTTGACTGTAGCTCTTGAGTGAGTTCAGCTTGAGAATATCGAGCATATTTCTGATGAGATAATAGACACAGTGATGAGACAATAACCTGAAAAGAGTCGTCCACTCGGTACGGCCTTCACCCAGAGAGCAATTCACTCCTGAACGATAGACGCAAGCCGCCCCGGGGAAGCCTGACGGTGAAACGCCACTTCTCGGCATCTGTCGCCCTTCCTTCCCACTTTGCCCTTCCTCGTAGTAGGGGTAGTTCCTCTCGTGATTTTCGCCAGTGAGAACAGCTCAATAAATGATGACAGTGTAGCTTTTACTCTTAGCAAGCAAAAGCCGAGTGGGGTGGAGAAGTCACAGCAAACATCCTTTCGGTTGCACTCAGCTAAATGAGGAATAACATCGAAATGTTCCCAAAAAACATGACTCTTTAACCTCAGTAATTTTAGAAGTAATAATTTTCCTGTTATTTTCCAAAGAGTGGTATTTGATCCTACACACATTTTAAAATTATCTCTGAAGCTTTGTGTGCCAAGACTAATTCAAGTACCTGGAGAGACGAGGAGGAAGCCTTCCTTCCCGGTAAAGCACATTCTTCCTCACGTGACAAGTGCCCTGCACACTTCAGAACAGCCAGATCTGCGGCCCCCAGTGAGTGCCGGGGCACACTGGAAACCACCCTGTACCCCTGGCTCGTCCAGGCTGGCAGTCAACAAGTAAGCCCCAGACTGAGACAAGGCCAGCCGTGCCTGGTGATGACCCCGAGCCTCCTGTGTGCATGGGAAAGGCCCAGCAGCCCTGGGGACTGCCTGTGGCTTCAGGCGCCACCTCAAGTGTATCCGCTTAGCTACGCCGGAGGGCTTGGCGGGGAGTGGGGGTGGGGGGCTGAGGGGGGCCAGGGCGCCGTGAAGAGAACTGGGAGGCTGCCAGGGACCCCGCAGCCGGCAGACTGGTCTCCGTTGTCACTGCAGACCCCAGGGCTTGCATCTGCCTCCACCGCGGACGAGAGACGAGGAGAGGACTTTAGTGCTCGCCCTGCCGAAATGTACATGTGGGGTGGTTTGCAAAGGCTGCGAGCACCCAGGCTGCACAGCCCCCGTGACATCACCTGGCGCCAAAGAGACGCACTGGGGGCACAGTTTGCGCTTCTAGTCACCACGCACAGGGAGCCCGGAGGCTCGTTCAGGCACAGTGCTGACCCCACACCCGGCTGCTGATTCAGTAAATGTGACTCAGCCTGAGAATGTCCATTCCTGACAGGTGCCCAGGCGTCGCAAGCAGCACACCTGGAGGGTGACAGCAGGCGGCAGCAGCTCTAAAATCAGTGCTTTTCTGTGATAAGAAACTACACCTGGGCGGGGACGTGGGGGGGCAGCCCCCACTTGTCCTGAGACGCTGGGGCGATCTGCTTTTGTGGCCCGACGTTAGCCCCTACGGGGACAAAAGGCTGTCACGGGCCCGTGGGGGTGGCGGGGGGCTCGTGGCACCGCCAAGGTGCAGGTTCTCTGTCCCGGCCGCTGACCTGATGAGAGCCTGAGCGTCGCGGTGGAAGGCCTCTGGGGGGTGACCAGTCAGATGTCACTGGTGCCCTGCGCAGAGAGAGGAGTGAGGCCCGCACCGGAGCGATGGGAGGCGTTGCGAAGGTGGGCGAGGCGGGCAGAGCAGGCTCACCGGGGCCTCCAGGTCAGGCTTCTGGAAAAGTCCCCTCCGAGCGGAGGAGCAGATCGTGACTTCACAGTCACAGTAACCGTCCCGGTGGGTCTTCGCTCTGTGACCGCCGTCTTCTCCCTTCCTTCCCACTAAGTAAGACCACCCCCCGGGCCGATAAGCGCGGGAGCTTCATCTTAGAAGAATTCCTCTTGCGGCATTGCTGGAGGACACTTTGGTGTATAAGTCAAACGCCCTTTTGAAAGTGTATTCTTTTTGACCCAGCAAATTCATTTCTTGGGATTTAGCCCAAGGGAAAGCAGTGTGAAAGTATCTCCAAACGTTTAACAATGTGGACATTCATCAGGGGGCTGTTCATTTTTAAAACACTGAAAACCCTAAATGTCCAGAGCATCAGCTTTTAAAATCTGCAGTAGATATACGTGTGCCAGTTCAGCAGGGCTGGAAAAGCTTTTACGGAATAGAAAGACACTCAAGATACAGTGTTAGACTTGGGCACAAAAAGCCAAAGTATATTATCTTTGAAGTTAAATTTTGGAAAAAAGTGTATATGAACATGTGAGAGGCCACAAGTAAACAACCAAATACTAATCTATAATCTCTCTCTAGAGATTAATAATTACTTAATTTTGTACATGTACAGACTCTTGTAAGTTTGTTTTATAATAAACATAAATTACTTCAACATTGTTTTAAAGATTTTTATTTATGTGTGCACACAAAACTGGGGTGCAGGCCAGAGGTTGCAGGGGTGGTGAGAGGCTTCACCAGAGGCAGAGCGGGGAGCGGAACAGGCCGACTGACGGAGCCCACTGCGGAGGGGGCAGCGGGCGGGTCAGGAGAGGTCTGCCGGCCCCTGGGGGTCAGCTCAGAAGCCCGGGCTGGAGCTCGCACTGACGCAGCTGAGGCCAGCTTGCAGTGCTGCGTCCTCACCCGTTGCGCCACCAGGGAGGGCCCGACTTCAACATTTTAAAAGATATAAAGATAATTTATTTCATAAAAGATGATGAGAGCTTAGTAAAAGTTCCTTTACCTTCAGATATAAAGTATTTGGTCTGGTGACCTCAGGTTGGCAAGATCTCAGTCTACGCTGGGCCTCCCGGGCGGCACAACGGCTTGAAGCGCAGCACTGTGACCGCCGCAGCCCCCACAGCACGAGTTCAGTCCCCGGCCAGGGCGTGACCCACGGGGCACAGCAGCCGCCTCGGTCTCCTGCTGCCCCTCAGCAGTGGGTTTCAGTCTCTCCTGCTCCCCGCTGTGTCTCTGGGGAGTCCTCCCCCACCCCCCACACCTCTGGCCTGTACCCCACTTCCTGTGTGCATAAATAAATCTTTTCTAAAAAGATCTACAAACTTAAAAGAATCTAACAACTTCACTATACGGTGGAATATTCAGTCTACTCAGGGGAACTCTTCAGCTAGACAGTTACTCCCTGTCGTGAACAAAGGCGCGCGGTGGGCATGTCCTAGAGCGGCGAGGGCCTGGCCATTGTCAGGAAAGAATCCCAGTTATTGAAAGAAAGTCTTTGATGACGGCCCCTTGGGGCTTTCTTACTGAAAGTGAACAGATAGGTGAGGGATTTTATTTACTTACTTTTGACGTCCAGTACAAGTACTTCGTTTATGAAAAGGCAAATATTTCACGACTCACTCACGAAGGCTAACTTCTCTCATTCTTGAGTCATAAATGTCACCAGGGCGGCCAGCAGGTGGTTTGTGGCGTGGCAGCGCCGGCCGCCGGCCTGGGAGGGTTTCCCAACGGCTTTTCCGCGCCTGCTGCCACGTGGGCGCTGACCGGCTGCCCCGGGCAGGCCGCAGACCAGCTCCGACGGCGCTTAGATACTAGCGGGGTTCTTCTCCCTTGGGAGGCTGCCTCGGAGCTGCGCCCCACCGCCGGACGGCTGCCGCCCCCGCCTGCCAGGCGGCACCAGACCCCTGGGCGCCTGGGCTGTGACTGTGAGAAAGATGATCCCGGCTCCCAGGCCCTGCGCGCCCCGTCCTGCACCCGGTCTTGGTTCTAGGCGGCCTTCTCGCTCATTAGCTCGTCTGCCTTGCACGGACTCGCAGACACGGAACAATTATACAAATGACCTACATCACTCCAGCGGGCCCTTTTCAGGATCATAAACTGGAAGCAATTATAAAGCTATTTATAAAGACTCACTGTTGGAAATGGGATTTTCGGTTCTGAAGCGAGCAGTGAAAGAGCGCTGCCTACGGAGACCCAACGCCGAGCGGCGGCCAGCAGGCATGCCTCCAGCGCGAGCGACAGCCCGTCCCCGTTCTTAAAGTTCACGCGTGGCGTTGGGACTCTGGGGCGCAGGTGGTGTTGGTCCTCGCGTGTGTGTGGGTAAACCGCTCTCACTTCCCAGCCCGCCCACGAAGCCCGCGGTGGTTCGTGGTGAGGTGCAGCAGCTTGCCCTGAGTCTGTGGCTCGCGTCTGTCTGTGTGAGCGAGCTCTGAGTGTTCGTTCAGGTTCAGGGGCGAAATGGCTGCGTGACGAAACCGCGTGTGGACGGCTGGAGCAAGGGTCTCTGCGGACCAGGCCCCGTGGGAGGACTGAGCCCTGCCCCCACCCCCCGTGGTCAGCCATGGCCGGCCACTGGGAGCCCGGAGGCCCCGGGGGTCACCAGCTGCCCGCTCGCCGGCCACTGGGAGCCCGGAGGCCCCGGGGGTCACCAGCTGCCCGCTCGCCCAGGAGTAGCTGAGCAGGACACCTGTGCCGCCGCCGCCCACGTCGCCCGAGAGCTGTAAATGGGGGTCCTCAGCGGCCCCCGGGTCCCTGCTGCGCTCGGGCCGCGCCAGGCCGCCAGCAGGTCGCCGGAGGTTTCCCTGCCGCGCACACAGCCCCCTCCCGTGCCGGGCGCCGCCTTCCGGTACGCGCCCACCGTGGCCGGGCGATCGCCGCCTGCGCGGCCACCGCCGTCCACTCGCGGGCTCTCCCACTGCCTCGTGCACGGCCGTCAGTGCCTTCCCGGCTCCTGGCCAGACGGCTGCCGCCGTGCAGGGTTTGCACACACCGCACACACTCACTCCGCCTCCCCTCTACACAGAGGCTGTAAATCGCATCCAATACTCAGGACCGCAGGACGGCGCTGGTCTCCGCCCCCGTCCCTGGTGCCCTCGGTGTGACTCGGAGCAGCAGCCGCCCGCCTGCTGGCTCAGAGACCTCCCGCAGCCCACACGCAGCCTGCGCTCCACGCGTCGCCCTGCAGGCGTCGCTGTCCGCCAAATCCTGCCCACCCCTCGACTGCCCAGGGGGGCGTCAGCCAGGTGAAGCCAGCCCCGCCTTGTTCGCTGGGGCACTGCAATCCCAGCTCTGGCGAGGGGTCCAGAAGTGCCCTAAGCTGGTCACTCTTGGGGCAGCTGCCCCTCCTCTCCCGTGTGTCTGGCTCCATGATCAGCACCAGTTCGGGCTGTTTCTTGACCTTTTGTTTGGCGCGACGCCATGAACGGTGCAGGTTTCCTTTCCCGTGAGTGTGTTTGTGCCTCTGGGTAGACTCCTGCGAGTGGAATCCCTGGGCCTACGGTGGGCCCATTTGCAGTGTTCTGAGGGACCTTCACACAGCTTCCGGAGTGGCTACAGCAGTTTACATTCCAGTGTGTGAATTTTTAAAGCTTCCTAGGTGGTTCTTAGAGGAAGTGAGGTTTTCAGATTACTTAAGAAATGTTGAGGTGTTCTTGATCCTTTGTGTAGCAATGTAACATGGACCTCTTAGTAGTTTTTAGTGAATCTTATAAGTTACGAAGAAATTTGAGTTATAAAACCTTAGAATAAGTCAGTCTTTTCACTCACACACATGTGCACATGCTTGGTTTATATGCAGTAGGAGGAAGCCATAGAATGAATCGGCTATTGCATTCATGAGCTCTTCAAGTTATAGAAAGATCCAGATCCAAAAGTTAGCAGCTAGTTGCAAAGGTCGGGAGGGAAGCACCTGATTTTAGAAGGACGCCCAGAAGGGGCGCTCCTGGCATTTAGAAGAGGGTATTTTGAACCTTGGAAGCCAGTGACACTGCACATAGGCCAGGTCTGCGTTCTCATCAACTCGGAAGTGGTATCTGTGATTTAGTCTGAGTTTGCAATTAAAGATGTGCTCTATTGGCAGTACGTATTTTAAAAATCATAAAATGAATGACTTTTTGTGGCTTTAAAGCATCCATAAAAAGAAGACATAAAGCATCTTGGCACAGGGAAATTATCTGAGTCAAGTGAATTTAATCAGTGGATTTCTGTCTTCTGTTAGATTATTTAATTTCCTGCCACCAGTAACATTTGAGTCTACATTGCCATCTTCTGGTGGATACATTGTCAGGAAAAAGTATTGCTTATTTTGTTTTAAATTAACCCTAGCTTTTGGCCGCTATTCTCAGTGAGTATAGATCTCCATCAGAATTTCACGGGAACGTATTAAACCCAATGAGAGAGAAACAGTGGCCCATCCACGTCGGCGGAACATCACTCAGATACGTGCAGGATGTGCTCAGCCGTCACGAGGCACGTTCCTCACGCAGGCCCTGCCGGGTTATTGTCAGCCTAGTTTTCTGCTTCAGCTGGGTGATTGTCAGCCTAGTTTTCTGCAAGTTCAGTTCCAGACCCATATTTTCTGAGGTCAGCATAACCCTTGAACTCATGTATGCTTTGCTATGACAAGGTTTTTCTGCAGATAATCCATCAGTTGCTTGTTTTTACCTGATACAGTTGTGCATATTTTCCCCCGTTTCTTTCTATTCTTTTGCAAGTACCCAAACATTTCAGTGAAGAAAACTTCACACAGATTATGTTCCCTTCATACTGAACCCAGTCTACAGAACAGTTAAAAATAACAAAGGAAATACCGAAAACATATTCATTATGTATAAAAAACTGATATCAAGCTCTGTCGATAAGATAAACCACAGAACATCGCTGACTGCCTGATGCCAGAATCAGGACATCGTTCACGGCCTCTGCGCCCTGCTGCTCGTGACCAGGCCACGTGGGGAGTCCCCGCCCCGTGGGGCTGCTCTTCAGCTCAAGAGTTTCACCAGGGCCTGCTTTATGTCCTTGTTTCTGAGGCTGTAGATGAAGGGGTTCAGCATGGGGGTGACCACCGTGTACATCACCGAGGCTATTGCACTGTCCCTGGAGTCTTGGGGGGCAGCAGAGCTGAGGTACACGCCGAACCCGGTCCCGTAGAACAGGGAGATCATGCAGAGGTGAGAGCCGCAGGTGGAGAAGGCCCTGTGCTTGCCACTCGCTGATGAGATTTTCAAAACAGAGGTTACAATCTTGGAGTAAGAGAAGAAGATGCCGCTGAAAGGAATGATGCCCAGCACCACCATCACGAAATAGATCACCAGCTCGTTGAGGAAGGTGTCGGAGCAGGCAAGCCGCAGCACCTGGTTCAGCTCGCAGAAGAAGTACGGTATCTGCGGCTGTGTGCAGAAGGCCAGCCGCAGAACCATCAAGCTGTGTAGCAGAGAGTCCAGAAAGCTCAGCACCCAGGATGCAAGAACCAGGAGGCCGCAGAACCTGGGGTTCATGATGACCGCGTAGTGCAGGGGGTGGCAGATGGCCACGAAGCGGTCATAAGCCATCACGGTCAGGAGGAAGTTGTCCAGTCCCCCAAAAAGGATGAAGAAAAACATCTGGGTGAGGCAGCCCGCGTAGGAGATGGCCTTGCTCTGCGTCTGGAGGTTCACCAGCATCTTGGGGACGGTGGTGGAGGTGAAGCAGATGTCCGCCAGGGACAGGTTGCAGAGGAAGAAGTACATGGGGATGTGCAGGCGGGGGTCGGCGCCGACGGCCAGGATGAGGAGCAGGTTCCCCAGCACGGCCGCCAGGTACATGGCCAGGAAGAGCCCGAAGAGCAGCGGCTGCAGCGAGGCGTCTTCCGACAGCCCCAGCAGGATAAAGGTGGCCGTGCGGCTTTGGTTTCCCAGGTCCAGCTGGCTGGTCACGCTGCTGGGGTGGAAACGAGAGTCGTGTAAGTCTGCCCGCACGAGGCAGGCGGACGCGCGCTCCGCGCGGGTGCCCACCGTGGCGCCTTCTGCTGCCCGCAGTGCTGGGCCCAGCCGCCCCCCTTCCCTCGATGCTGAAAATAATTAGCCGGTTTGCCTCTGCTGCAAACATCTTTCCAAGTCAAAATTTTCTTTGGCATTTCCTCAGATATTCTCTTAAATACTTTTGGCCGATTGTATTATGCAAATGTTGTTGGCATCATGGAGAAAAAGCAGAGAGGCTGACTCTAAACACCCCTAAGCCGGGGGCTGAGTCTCAGCTGGACGCTGGACCATGGAGACAGCCCGAGTCGGACCCGGCCAGGGAGGGACCCCAGGGCAGGCACACCCCTCCTGTCTCCCCGCTGCCCCTTCCGCAGTGGGCTTGATCAGTCAGCCGGTGCTGTCCCCCACTCTGTCTCTGGGGAGTCCTCTCACCCTGGCACCTCGGGCCTGCACCCCAGTTCTTCTATACATAAATAATAAATAAATAAATCTTTTCTGTTTAAGGAAAACCCTAGCCCCAAACAAGTTTTCTCCTAAGTCTGTGTGTGGTCTCTGCAAACGCTATTTCATGTGGTGATTTTTATTGTTAAGTAAAATAATGCGGGTGGATGAAGAGGTGGAATCCAGAGGAAACTCCTACAATCACGATGAGGAGCCTCTGAGCAGAAAGAGCTGAGGCAGGGGTGTGTGCTGAAGGACGCGCCAGCGTGTGGCAGGAGGACACTGGGCAGGCCACGCAGCCCGAGAAAGAGGCCCCTGCGGAGCGGCGCCGAGCCGGGCTGGACGGCCGGGCGCTGTGGGCAGGGGCTGCGGGCGGGGGGCGCTGGGCTGTGCCACCTACCTGCTGCGTCCCGCACGCGCCTGCGGCAAGTTGTGGCCACGGAGCAGCTGTCCGTGACTTGACTCCCACGACCGGTAGTTTCCTCCCCTCCACGTGGTCTTGCCTCAGCGCTGAACGTCTGTCTAGAAGGCCACTTCTCCGGTCAGCGTGGGCCCTGCGGTCCTTGCCAGAGGGCGGCCGTCGCCGCCTTCAGCCCCACACACCCCTGGGAGAGGGAGGCCCCGAGGGGAGCAGACCCCGCCGGGAGTGGTGGCTGGGAAGAGCCAGCCGTCCCGGCCTGAGGTAAACGACGGCAGGCGCTCGGGCTGCAGGTTGGGGCTCTGGGTGCCGAGGGGTTCCCGGGTGTGCTCCCGCGCTACTTGACTGCGGCATGGGGTCCCCAGACTGAGGCCTCCGCCCTCGCCCCAGCCTGCCCTGTGCCACGGCCTGCGCAGCCGCCCAGACTTGGCTCCGCCTGGGAACGCCGCTGCTTCATGGTGGCTGCTGCTTCAGTGTCGCAGGCCACACCGCCTGACTGCTGGCGCTGCCGTCGTGACTGACTTCACTGGCTCGCAGGCCACACCGCCTGACTGCTGGCGCTGCCGTCATGACTGACTTCACTGGCTTGCAGGCCACACCGCCTGACTGCTGGCGCTGCTGTCGTGACTGACTTCACCTTTGACCGCAGCCCGCCCGTGTTGCGCAAACGGCGTTCATTTATCTTTTTGATGACCGAGTAGTACTCCACGGTGTATGGGCAACAGCTCCTTCTGCTCACGTGACGGGAGGACTCAGCCCTAATGTGCAGGGCTTAGAAACCGGGACCGCAGGGTGCTTTCAGTTGAGTGTTTGGACGTTGGGGGACAGAGGCAGAGGAGTGGAATTACTGGGTCATCTGGCAGATCTGTGTCACTGTGTTAGACTGGGCCACATCTGTGAGTGAGCGCCGTGGGTGCCTGCTGCCCTGCCTGGACAGCATCCTGTCAGCTGGCCCTTGCCCCCACCCCCGCCTGGGCAGGCCCCTGACTGGAATCAGCTGGTTGGTTGGAAGACAAATGGGTGGGTGAATGGATACAAACGCTGTTCCCTATTTGAAGTGCCAGCGCCTTTCCTGAGCAGGTCGGTGACGTTTCTGTGACTGGAAATCCGCCTTAGGAAGTTTAGTTCCTGCTTATACCGACTGACTTGTGATAGAGTTGGTTTTGCCGTGTCGCTTACAGTTGCCGTCTCCAAGAGCCTGCCCGTGACTGAAGGTGAGAAATCATTCCCTGGACGCCGACACCCACCCCCGGCCTAGGTGGGAGCCGCCGCTGCGCATAAGCACAGTGCGTGAGCTATGAGGACTCACGGAGAGGCCGCAATTGAGAAAGACAGGCAGGGAGATGCCAGAGGGGGCACGGAGAACCCCAAGGGGGGTTTCGTCTCCAGAGACGCACACCACGGGGGTCAGAGGCGGTGATGGCGAAGCGGGGTGTGACGACGACACGCGGGAAGCCCACGGGGCGCTGCCGGCAGTTCCCCTCTGTGCGCCCGCGGTACACGTGCGGGTCATGCCTGCGTGCGTGCTGCTGGGTGAGCTCCCCGAGCAGAAGACGGGTCTGTCTTCAGGCAACAGGAAAGTGTCTGCAACGCACTGCGAAAGGCGAGAGCCGGTAAAGGGTCGGTCTGGGGGGGGCGGGGGCAGAAGTAAGGAACCGGCTGAAAAGCGGGGTGGGGGGGCGCAGAGAACCCCGGCTCCAGGGGCCGCCCAGCTGGCTGAGCCAGCCCCACCTGAGCCTCCCGATCTGACTGGCTTTGTGGGATTCCGCCCTGGCCTGGCTGCAGGACGCAGTCGTGAGAGCCCCTGCTCTGGAGGCCGGTGTCTGCGGCATTGTCCTTGTTCTCCTGGGGCTTTAGGCTTTGACCTCGCCTTTGGCACAGGTAACCGGGTCCGCTTTGCTCCTTGCCCGGCCAGCAGAGGCCCCCAGACGTCGCCATGGCCGCGTAGGCCGCCCTCGGCGCTTACTCCTGACCATGGCAGGGCACGCGCTCGGCCGCCTGTCGGAGTGGCAGCTCCGAGCGGGCAGGGACTTCGGTGAGCTTGTTCACTTTTGCGATTCCACCCCACAGAAAATATGCCAAGGAATAGTCATTTATACGACAAACGGAGTGGGGCGCTCCCTGGGGGTGAGGACGCAGCAGCTGCCGCAGCCCCTGCAGTGCCAGTCTGGTCCCCGCCCTGGAGGTGACCCCGGGGCGCCGCAGACCTCCCTGTCTCCCCGCTGCCCCCCTCAGCAGTGGACTTCGTCGATCTGCCTGTTCTGCTCCCCACTCTGTCTCTGGTGAAGCCTCTCACCCCCCGTACCCCTGGCCTGCACCCCAGTTCTGTGTGCATCAATAAATAAATCTTTTTAAAAAGGAAAAGATAAATAGAATAGCAGGTCCCATGCACCCTGTAGAGCGCAGCAGGACCAGCAAGGATGCAGGAGTCACCACAAGCTTTGTGAAGAAAAGATGGCGAAGAGCGAAACCTCATCTGCGTGGTTCTCTAAGAAGGAACCGGCAAACTTGAAGATGAAAAGTGGCAAATCTCTTTTCCCAGAGCAGCCCCAAAGCTGCCATTTCCACCTAGAAAAACAGCATCGGCTTCCAGTAGACTGCGGAAAGGCGCTGGCCGCTGAGGGCGCAGGCGGGGTCCGGGAGGCGGGGACGCGGGGGCTGTTGTCGGAACACACGGGATACAGAGGCGCCTCAAAGCAGCAGAGACGCCCGCGTGACCTGCTCATGTGCGCACAAAGGGGTGAAAGCAGCGCCCCGTGTTTGTGGAGCCCCAGGGGAGGACTGGCCTGCGAGCCGTCCGTGGGTGAGTGAAGGGAATGCTGCACTACGGATGCGGGCGCGCTGGCGAGCCGCCGCTCTGAAATGTCCGCGGTGTGGAACGTGGGATGTGCGGGGCGCACACGGGTGTTGTGCTCTGACACACACCCTGTAGAACACCGATAACAGAGCCCAAGAAGCACTCGCTGCCTTTTGCGGCAACACAGGCATCAGAGACGCTGTGCCGCGTGACCAGCCCCAGGGAAGCAGACGCCGGGTTTCGTTTACGTGTCCGGTCCCAACACAGACACTAGAACTGCTGACACCGGCCGGGGTGGGGGGCTCTGGAAGAAGCCGGTTGGATGAACGAGGCTCTGGAAAGCCAATGCACTGTGACGACGGCGAACAGTCCTTCACTGTAGCCTTCAGGGTTGCCAAGAGACTACCTGGTGATTGTTTCATGACAAAGATCAACACTAGTTATGTGTGTGTTGAGGAGGCGTCAGTTAATGCTACCGTGGTAATCAGGTTGCAAGATATAAATAGATCAGATCAACGTGTTTTTCTCCACCTTACAGTTTTGTATCAAATCTCAACGAAAACATAGCAGATCAAATCACGGAGGTGGGGCAACGTAGTGATGAGGAAGCAAATGCAAGCTGTGAGGATTGCGTGTAACGGTCACTGCGATTGACGAGGCCACAGCCTGTGTGAAAGACACAGGGGTGTGGCCACCGCGTCGGGCGTTTTCACACATGCTGCCCAGAGACCGACACGCTTAGGAAGACCTGGGCGCCAGGCGTTTACTTTGCAAAACTCCAATTCTGTTTGAATATTTGACTCAAACCAGAGTGAAGACTCAGGCCCCAGAAGTACATAACCCGTGAAAAAGAGCACAGCCAGCTTGTAGTTGAAGTAAAATGCCAGCAAGCAAAGCTGCGCACATGTGCAGGGAGCAGAAGGCCGCTCGGGACGCTCTCCCGCCCCCACGGACGCCGACCGAGCAGCCTCCGCTGAGCGACACTGCGTGGGGCGGGCTGTGACGCCCCTCTGCTGACCCCGTCGCCAGGGGCTCTCTCTGGCCCAGGGGCCTTCTCGCAGACCCCCGCTCAGGGCACCCCCACGTCTAACACTTCATTTCCCTCCCGCTTTAGCTCCAAGACATCTTGGCCGTGTCCCCCCGCGGGGACCTCGTGAGCCCCGTCCCTCCTTCCGCCTCATCCAAAAATGTTCTCGTCCTGCCTCTCTCTTATCTGCACGCTCTTGTGCTGCTGAGGGCAGCGGACATTTCCTATCCACAAGTAAGTAAATTCTTTATAAACAGTGAGTCCGTCAAGCAAGTCATGGCAGCGTCTTGTCCCTGGGCCTGTTTTGATCGCGTGTGACCTGCGGCAGAATTTCTCAGTCTGTTTTCTCTGGGTCTTTCAGCAGTACCTGCCTGGCTCCAGACTCACCTGGGTGGGCGATCCGAGGCGGGCTTCTCCATGGAGCGGCCTTGCTGACAGAGACGGGCTGTGCTCGCGTGAGGCGGTGCTGGGCCCGAGCAGGCTCCGGAAACAGCGCCACGTCCTTACAGACCCGGGCTGGACAGGTTGAGGTACCGACACTGGCCAGGTATTTACAGCGGCTCTCACTATGCTCCAGTCTCCTTGCTCCCAGCTCTCAGCTCTTGATTTCCCTGTGGACGCTGGACCAGACTCCGGGAAAGTTTTCTTAATGACTCTCTGCTCCCAAGAGACTCGATGAGATGTCAAGTGAATCCATGTTCAGTTGCTCCTTTGCCATGAGCTCCCCTTCCAGAGGGCAAGCTGCAGCACCGTGTCCAACCCAGTGCTCCGGTTTCAAGATGTCTGTGCCTGAGGGACCCATCTCACGCCCTGAATCATCAAGGCACAAACGTGGGGGCACAGACCCCCCAGTACTCCAGTATTGTCAGTCCTCACTAACAAAGCAGAGAACCGAGTTCCTCTGTGTAAAACCTCAGACACCACAGTCCTTGTTCTCATGCACTTTAAAAAAAAAAAAAAGATTTCTTTATTGATGCACACAGAACTGGGGTGCAGGCCAGAGGTGCAGGGGGTGAGAGGATTCTCCAGAGACAGAGTGGGGAGCTGAACAGGCAGACTGAGGAAGCACACTGCTGAGGGGAGCAGCGGGTGGGTCAAGAGAGGCCTGCTGCGCCCTGGGGTCACCCTCGGGGCGGGGATCGGACTCCACCGCAGAGGCTGCGGCGGCTTGCAGCGCTGTGCCCTGCTCGCTGTGCCACCGGGGAGGGCCCCATCACACTTCTGCAAAAGCAAGAAGGACTTTCTTTTTGTTCTCATCGCGCTGTGACTATAGCAGCTCTGTGTCTGCGACTCCGGAAGGCGACGGCTGTGGCTGCGGATGCGGGTCCATGAGTGGGGACTCGTCACGGCCACGCATCCGTGGCCCCGGGTAGGCCCGAGGCCTGCTCAGTCCAGTGTTGCCGCTGCCGCGGGCGCCAGGTCACCGTCCTCGGCCCGAGCAGCTCTTGTCTGAGCAACCTCTAAATCGCGCCTGTACTTCACCGCCAGAGCGGGGCAGACAGCCTGCTGAGGCAGGAGCTGCCTGACCTCCAGGCCAAGTCAGGGTCTCCGATTGCCCTTCTAGCAGCCAGGGGAACAGTGGGCGTGTGTGCAGGGGACAGTTGAGCCAAACAGAGCATTTGTAAAAGCAGGTGACCTTAATGAAGCTGCTAAATGAAGTGACATTTTCGAGGTTAAGGAGGAGACAGTTCTGAAGGGGCATAAGGGGTGGTGGCGGGCAAAAGGGAATTAGGCAGTGGCCACGTCAGGTGGCACACTTTTCCCTTCACCACGTTGCTGTGACCATAGGAAAGCTGCTGCCTAGCCTGTCCCCGGCTCTCTGTGCCGAGAGAGGAGACGGGGGCACCGAGCGGAGTTGGCGTGAGGGTTAGAGGAGGGCACTTGGTCAAAGGCGGCATCAGAGAATGTTCCTGCCTTGCTCCTGGGACAATAACCTGAAAGCTAATCAATCCTGGCGCAGCACCCACAAGACCCAGGGCTCTCGTGAAACAGGGACACTCCTTGAGTACTAGCGGTCAGCGCGGACGGTACCAGAAGGGACATTGGAGAGTTTCGTGCTTCGTTAAACAAGAGGTGGTAGAGAGAAATGCCTGGAGTCCCTGATCTTGGGTGGGAGGCTGCTCCCTGATGACAGCCCTGGTGAGGGGAGAGCAGTGACTGAGAGCACACGTGGGCATAGGAGCTGGGGTGCTCTCCGTGGGTCCCCAGTATTGGGAACAGGGACCACGCAATATGCTGTGCTCCCCTGCCCCACCTCTCCGCCAGTGGCCTGTGAGGCTCCTTGGGAGTGCACAGTCTGCAGACTGGAGTCTGATGCCGCAGAGAGACGGGCCAGCAGTGGGGTACGATCTAGAGTCGCCAAGGCATGGGGGCAGCTTAAGTGACCCAGGACATGTGAGTAGAGGGAGAAGAGGCGTTAGATGTATGTACAGTGGAATACTATTCGACTGTGAAAAAGATGGACTCAGGCCCTTGATGATACCATGACTGGACATGCCCTGACATTTATGGAGGGCATATTGTTGAGCTAAATAATTCAGGAGAAAGACACGTTGTTTCACTCATGTGAAATCAGAGAAATCAGAGTCAGATCAAACAAAACAAACTGATAAGTCTGACTGTAAAGATTAGGCTGCCGGGGACGGGGTACAGAGGAAGGGATGTACCCCTGCAGCAGAATGGGCAGTGGTGGAGGATGCCGGTGCATGTGGGGGTGGCGGAGCCTGTAGTTCTGAACCATCAACAGTGTTGTGAACTAATGTCGCCCTCACTGAAAAAAAAAAAAAAAAAGGTACTAGGAAAACTAGCTTTGCTATTTTCTTGGAGGAATTGATAAAATCTGTATATGCTTTCAAAATATTTTAATACTAGGTGACAATTGGGCAAAAGACTACTTATTTCAAATAGTGTTTATTCCATAAGCAAAATGGACAAACGCCAGTCTACCATACTTCACGTGTAGATACAGAGCATGAAAAAGGATTACTTTACTCTCCATAGCCCGCCCTTCCCTTCCTCCCTCTGCTTCGCTCTACTGCTCGCCCTCTAGAGGCCTCCGCTCGGTAGACCTATTTCTATGGAGTTTTTTGGTTTAGTTTTGATAAGTGGTGATGAGCATTTTTTCATGTGCTTGTTGACCATCTGCAAGTCTTTGGAAAAGTGTCTATGTAGTTCTTCTGGCCATTTTCCATTGGGTTATTTGGTTTAATGGTATTGAGCTTTTGACTTCTTTGTAGATATTATTACTTTATCAGAGATACAATGCACAAATAATTTCTCCTATTTGGTATGATAACTTTTATGCTCCCAGATTTCAAACTATATTTCAAAACTATAGAAGTTAAAACAGCATAACATTGGACTAAAAATAGACACACAGACCAGTGGAACTGAAGCTAATATTTTATGGCATTCATTCAAATAAAAGAGGGGTCTCTTTAAATGAGTTTGCAGGGCAGCATCAAAATAGATACACACCCCATTACTCTGAGGATATATAATGAACACATAGGAGTTGACTTTCTTTTTAATCTATTATTAGAGATACCTGAGAAAATAGAAGTTATATTCATATAAGATTAAAATGACTAGGTATAAAATGAAAAAGGAAACCCAAGAAATAACATGAAGAAAAAGGGGGCAGAAAGAGCCATGTAAAATTAGGAAAAATGCAAATATTGGACCAAGTGTCCAGACTTTTGGTCCTAGCACACCAGCTACCACGAGAATCCTGTAACGGCCCCATGCCTGGGTGGTGCCAGCCTGCCAAGGAGTCTCCCCAAGGCCCCCTTTATGTCCCTGTTCCTCAGACTGTAGATGAAGGGGTTCAACATGGGGGTGACTGTGGTGTACATCACTGAAGCCACTAGACTTGAGCTGGAAGATGAGGTGGCCGCAGAGCTGAGGTACACGCCCAGGCCCGTGCCGTAGAACAGGCACACCGCCAGGAGGTGAGAGCCGCAGGTAGAGAAGGCTCTGTGCTTGCCTCCAGCTGAGGACACCCTCAAAATGGAGCAAACGATCTTATAGTAAGAGAAAAGGATGCCACTGAAAGGAATGACGGCCAGGAGGCCCGTGGTGAAGTAGACCACTGTGTTATTGATAAGGGTGTCGGAACAGGCCTGCTTCAGGACCTCGGGGAGGTCGCAAAAGAAGTGTGGAATTTCCACGTTTGTGCCAAAGGAAAGTCTCAGAACAGTCAAGGTCTTGAGAAGGGAGCCGAGGACACTCAGGCACCAGGAACCTAGGGCCAGCCATCCACAGAGCCGGGGGCTCATGATGACCAAGTAGTGCAGGGGGTGGCAGATGGCCACGAAGCGGTCGTAGGCCATGACGGCCAGGAGGAGATTGTCCAGACATCCAAACACAATGAAAAAAAATATCTGGCCAAGGCAGCCTCTATATGTTATGATTTTGCTCTGCACCTGGATGTTCACCAGCATCTTGGGTACGGTGGTGGAGGTGAAGCAGATGTCCGCCAGGGACAGGTTGGAGAGGAAGAAGTACATGGGGGTGTGCAGGTGGGGGTCGGCGCCGACGGCCAGGATGAGGAGCAGGTTCCCCAGCACGGCCGCCAGGTACATGGCCAGGAAGAGCCCAAAAATGATAAACTGAATCTCTGACCTTTCTGAAAATCCCAAAAGGAGAAATTCTGAAGCATGTGTCTGATTGGGTGACTCCATGTGGGTGAAATAACTGCCAGGAAAGAGAAAGACCATTCATCATCCCAGGGCACAGAAACGGGGTGCCTTTATTCCAGGTCAGGGGATCAGACAGGTGCTACTTGGCTCCAGCTGCCCTCCTTGGGGGAAATCAACACTTTGGATGCGTCTCTCTGCTCTTTCCATTTTTGTCACTACTTGGTGGACATGCAGTCTTTGGTCCAAAGGCAGCATAGCGCCTCAAAATGAGACCCCCCAAAAAAACAGGATCAGCGTTATCCAAGAGATTCCTTGAATGCAGTTCCCAGGCCCCACTCAGATCCACTGAGTCAAACGTGCAGTAAGCAGCTGGGTGGAAGCTCCCCACGCGTGACCACTCAGGCAGTGGCGGCCTGGAGGTCTACGGCTTCTAGTCTTTCAGGTTTTAGCGCCGCATTTTTATTTTCTCTGCATCTTCTTTCAAACGTCTTTATTTAACATGTAACCAAAAAGAGAAACTTATGCATTATGATTTTGTGCAGATTGATGTTTTATAGATGAATGCCATCTCATCCAAGCATTGCTGGCAAATCCAGTGTCTCGCTAAAGCAAATGTATAAATGTGTAATTTACACTGATTTACATGTTTTGTGATAGTATGTTATTTTACACGTATATTTTGTGATTCTCTTCGGTGTCTCTGGAAAGCCTGGTGTCCATTATGCCTGTTTTTTTTTTTCATACTTTATTAAAATTCATATAGTATAGTTTTAAAAAGTAATATAGCCACCACCTACTAGACTGATATTATAGTCAGTAATTTTATATACATATATATTTGCACACATGTGCTTTAGAAAGTGCTAGAAGCTGGTTCGAGTCGTGCCAAAGTGAATGGTGGGATCAGGCACCACAAAAACACTGGAACTACAGGGGGATCTCTCAGAATCAGCAATAGGGAACCTTACAGTCAGCTAGAAACTCCGGAACACAACCATGATACCTGAAATTAGAAATTAACTAGAAGGCTTCTCTGCATATTTGAACAGAGAGAAGAGATGACCCACAAAGCTGGAGGCCAGCTAACAGAGATGATATGGCTTAAGCAGCAGGCAGGAAAGGCAAAGAAGAAAATGAACAGAGCCTACGAAAGTTGTGTGGCACACAGAGCTCCAGTAGGAGTTCAAGGGTGAGAGATGCCAGATTTGAAGAAGTCCAACATATCCCCAAGTTTGGGCTAAGGTATGAGTCAACATGTTCAAGAAGTTCAGTGAATTTTAATCAGGATAAATTCATCAAAACACGCTGATATTGGAGTGAAAACAGATACATGGCCAGTGTGCATGCTTACCTCAGTTTCTAGAAGGCCACGCCTCTCCTACGCAACTGTGGCTTCACATCATGGAGCTGTAGACTTGCCCTCTGTCGCTGGGCCAGAGCTGCCCACCCAGTGCGCCCACCCTCCCCTTCCTTAGTCTCCTCCGAGTTTCTTGTGCAGAAGTTGATTACATTTGGATGTGGCCATATGCCTAGTTAGGATGCCAAGCTGTCCGCCTTGTCTGCTATGCTGGCTGGTTAGCGAATGCCATGGGCAGTTACTGGGCAGGAAGACTGCCCTTTGGAAGCCAGCCTTCCCTGTCTCCTCCTTGCCCTGAATTTGCCACTGAAACTCATGTAGCTACGTATCTGGAAAAGCCACATGTTATGGGAGGGGGAGTAGGGAAGGGTGCGAAGCCTGGCTGCCGTGGGACACGGAGACATCATGCTGGGCTCTCCCACGTGAGGAGAGGGCAAACTGACCCCTACTGGGACTGTAACACTTGTTCTTTAGTTTTTTTATCTTAATTTATATAGTCAAATTCCATCCTAATGGTACAGTCTCTTGTCTTTGTTGGAACTCTCCAACTTATCAGGAGCCCAATTTGGGCAAGTGAGTACCAATCTGTGGAGCATTTTGGTTACTGGTATAATCATGTACCCAGTTTTAGATCTGCTTTATTTTTCCTGCCACAATAGTTGTCATATACACTCAAGGTTACATTTTCTTTGTTCTATGTATTGTGTTCTATGGGTTTCTAAAATCATTTTTGGAGTGTATCGTGTATTTCTGAATGAATAGATAAAGGGTATTTTTCAAGTAACACCATTGTGGCCATTCTACCCGTTGTTCTACAAGCATATCAAAGCGCTCTTTATACTCACATGTCTGCGGATGAGAAAAAGATCCACGGAACATAAAAATCATGCCCACGGCCCACTGGGCATTAAATGGAAGAGGCTGGGGTAGACCTCACACCTCCCTGACTCCCAGCTGGGGGTTGTCATCCTTCTGGCCTGCTTCACTGGTCAGCGCTTCAGAACTAGAGAGCGCTAGCGTGAACATACAGCAGAGTCAGAGACGAGCAGACACAAAGGAGGGCCAGTTCCCGCTGCGGAGGGGAGAAGGCCTGGAACTGGACGCTGAGCTGGCAACAGAGGACGCGTGAGTGGAGAGGACACGTGAGTAGAGAGAATCCCCTTCAGCACCAAGGTCACGAAGCGAGGAGGATTTTTAGCCACCACCCTTTTGTTGTCTCATCGACTTGTCTCCCAGAAGACATGCTTAGTAAGTCTTCGTTTCCCTCACAACTTTTTCCTTCTAAATCTCCCTGCGGCGTCACTCAGAGGACTTGTCACATTGGTCTCTGGTTCCTTGGACAGTCGGTATAAAAAGAGTAGACAGTGCATGGCAGGTGCTGGTTTCAGAGAGCTCAGACGTCCTGGGGGAAGCAGAAGGGCACCGGGAGCCGGCTGATTAGCCCTGGGAGAGCTCTGGGAGGGGATCCGAGACTGAACTCTCAGAGCTCCTAATTAAGTAGATGGCTTATTTTTGCTCCAGTTTCTACGTGAATCCCTTGAATCCAAGGGGCCAAGTTTAATCCCCTGGACATATGCATATTCTCTTTCCAGAGAGGTGTCCATCTCCCCTGGAATGAATATCTCCCCCTGGGCACAACTGCTCACGCAGGGCACTTCAGAGACCAGCCAGTGTGCCCTGGCGTGTTCTGGGGGACACTGAGTCTCCGGAGTCTGACTCGGAAAGGTAACTGTCAGAACACATCCCCGCCAGGATTCCCTGCAGATCACTGAGATCCCAGACGGAGACGCAGAAGGGGAACAGCTCAGAAAACCTGTCTAACGACATAACTGAAAACCATCTGCTGTAGGAAGTGAAGCGTGTTGGACCGGGAGACCCAAAGTTTTCAAACAAAATAACCCCAGGGAAAGCCCAAGACACACTACAATAAGCCGACTGTCCCTTCTTCTCACAAGGACATGCCAGATCCTTGAGGGTTTCAGGTCTCGGGGTGGAGATCGACCTACTGGAAAGGTTTCTTTTTCCTTCTGGAGAAAAGGCAGGAAGGTCGCTTCCAGAGAAAGGAACAGCAGGTGAAGAGGCTCTTTGCTCCCGGCTCTTCCTGGGGGTCTGTGCCCAGACGGGCCCGGGGACTTGGAGGGAGCAGAGGACACAGCTTGCCCGCCCAAGCTGGCAGGGGGGGTCGATCTCTGCACACTTTTCTTTATCACCCTTGTCTGGAACACCCTGTTGCCTGGTCCTGGGCTGTTCGACTAGTCAGTCCCCTTTGGAATTCATCACCTCTGGCGCCTCCTTAATGCTCCTGCCCTACCCACACGGTCCCTGAGGTTGCCTGACTGCCCTAACTTGCCCTGGGACTTGTGAGGACCTACCTGTGTGAGGACCTACCTGTGGGGGTTTTTTAGTCTCTTCCTGGGACCTCTTGGGTGTCTGACTTCAACAGCAAGCGCTTTCCGATCTTGGTGCACTTTGAATGCGCCCTATCCTCTTCCATGAATTACTTGGCCTTTTCATGTGGCATCATGCACTCACTGCTAGTGGTTCATTTGTAACAGACTCTGATGCTATCTCTGCGGCTCCCCTTATATGGGAAGGGGCTGGGGAGCCGCAGCCCAGGCGCAGGCTGCTCAGTCTGAGACACTGGTACTTAGACTGAGGTGAAGGGGGTGCCAGGCTCCCATCCACTTCCCCCTTACTGGGACTATAGGCCGCAGTGAGCCAGGGCCGGAGCTGAGCTGCCTGGGGAAGCTGCGTATGCAGAGGGCGGTGGGCTCTTCTCCTGCTCAGACCTGCGCGGGGCGGGGGGCTTAGAGATGAGCCATGTAGAGTCCCACAGGCTAGGTGGCCATCAGTATGACAGAATCGAAGTTGGGGCAATTATAATGCTGCGGAGTAACCTCCAAGATGGGTGTGGGACTTGGAGCCATCTTGGTGGTCCCGGGGCCAGAGGCAGGGGGTGCATTTTTGGGTTCCTGCCATGATGTCAATTTGATGTAGACACTTTGGGGACTTAGCAGGAGCTGATGGGAAGCAGGAGCAGAGCTGCAGCCTTGGGTTGGCAAAGGGCTGAGGCTGTTGTTAAATGCGAGGCTTTGGTGGTTAAAAGCACTGGGCTTTTGGCAGCTAAGCTTCTGGGCTCGAGAAGCTGACTCCTGGAGCTGCAGGGGATAAACTGCCCTGAGGAAAGGTCTGTGGAGAGGCCCCATGTGATGGACATGAGTGGGCCCTCATGTCCATCACAACCATCAGGACACGATGATGTAACTGCTCTGACCCCTGGGTGAGCACAGTAGCCAGTGGGAAATATTTTCTCTGACCACAGCGATTTCCTAGCAGCAAGTCAAGGAGGCTCACACAGAACTCTTCAAACCCACTCTCTTTACGAGGCTTCCACCCAGAAAGTGGCCTGGGTTTTAACTAATGCAGGAAATACACAGTCAAGAGAAAACATCAAGGTAACATCTTTTTAGCTCCAGTATCCAGCCAGACCTGAATCTAGTTATAATAAGGAACTGCTCATTAATTAAGCCAGTAACTTCCCTTCACAGCTTACAAAAATAATGAAAAGGCAAGCCAGTGATGGGAAAATTTATCTGCAATATATGTGTGCATATATATGCTATAATCCATGTACATATAATATATAATGTTCCAGGTATCCCAGCTATGTAATTAGATCTAAACACACACATACAATTAAGAGCAAGCAGCCGAAAGGAAACTCTGCAAATAAATAAGGAATCAAAAGTGGCTAAAATGATTCAACAGGTGTCCTCATACAGTAACTAAATACTGAACAAATATAAGAAGTATTCAAAATTATTAAATACCAGGTAAGTGAAAATTAGAAGCAATATATTTTTAACACATACTCTGGTGACAGCTAAAACCAGGAAGCGCTGACCGCGTGTGGGGAGCACCTGGGTTCCCTGCGCCACTTCTAGGCCTATAAGGTAGTCACCTTTTTGAAAAAACTGAAATACCTCCCAAATCTAAACATAGAGTCTACCCACTGAGTCAGTCATGTTTTTCCAAGACAGACGTGTACATGTCTGGCAAAGGTAATCAAAAGCCAAGTGCATAACTACATATGGCAAATACTGCATGATAACATGCACACATCAGTCAAGAACAAGCAAATCCAATAAATTGTAACAAATAAAAATTGTGCTTTCCTAGAGCAATTATTGAAAAAGGACAAAATAAATTAACTTCCTGGAATAACAGATTTTCTTTTCCCTTTCCAAATTATTTAGGGATAAATGAGGTTCAAAAGAAAACCATTACAGGATAAGCGGACCCATAATTAGAATGTATACGTACATGTGAAATTTCATTAAACAGTATACTTAGAAATTAATGCATCTAAAAATATAAAAGCCTTAACAGAATAGTACGAGGTGAGTAGAGGGAAGTGAATAGGTAAACTTTTAGAAATAAAGAAAAACACCAAAGGAAAAAGTATAGCTAACTGCACCTAAGTGCAAACCAAATACTTTCATCTTCTTAAATGAAAATCAGTGAGGAATGTGGAGGAACTAAATACGAGATTGGGGGTGGGGACAACTCTAGATCAGAGACATTCTGTAGGGGAGGAGGAAGGAGAAGGGTCAGGACAGGAATGGGAGAGCACATTAGAAAATAAAATTTGGAAATCAGTGAGTCAGCAGTCCCCGGCTCAGGTGAGGCTTTGCTTCTGTCCGAACTTACATACAGCTAGGATGCACGTGAAAGTGGATCGTGTGGTCTGCGTACATGGTGTCGAGTTGTGAGAGCTCAGACACCTCAAAAAAAAAAAAAAAAGAATGAAGCTTCCTACTTTTTTACATTCATAAGGTGACTTCATGGTATGAGACCTTCCAAGTTAAGATTTCAAAAATTCTTGCACATTTTTAATTACTATAATATATTTTCTCTGGTGTGTGTTTTCACATGTCTTCGAAAGTACGCAGGGCAAACAAAGGCTTTCCCACATTCGTTACACTCGTATGGTTTCTCTCCAGTGTGGCTTCTCACATGTCTCCGAAAGGAAGAGGGGCAGCTGAAGGCTTTCCCGCACTCCAGGCAGTCAAAGGGTTTCTCACCCGTGTGCGTCCTGGCGTGCACAGTCAGGTACGAAGAGTGGCGGAAGGCTTTCCCACAGTCCTTACACTCATAGGGCTTCTCCCCGGTATGTGTTCGCATGTGGATCCTAAGAGCTGAGGGATAAATAAAGGCTTTTCCACATTTCTTACATTCATAAGGTTTTTCTCCAGTGTGAGTTCGAATATGTACTGTAAGGTGGGAGGAACTAATAAAGGTTTTCCCACACTCCTTACACTCATAAGGTTTCTCTCCGCTGTGCGTCCTCAAGTGTTCCGTGAGGGACGAGGAGCGACTAAAGGTCTTCCCACACTCCTTACATTCATACTGTATTTTTCCCACGTGTTCCCTCACATGCACTCTGAAGGATGAGGGGCAGCTAAAGGCTCTCCCACATTCCTTACATTCATAGGGTTTGTCTCTGCTTTGATTTTTCACATGTGTATTAAGGGAAGTGGGGAGATAGAAGGCTTTGCCACACTCCAGGCACTCATAGGGCTTCTCGCCAGTGTGCTTCCTCATGTGGATACTTAGGGAGGAGGGGCAGTTGTAGGCCTTCCCGCACTCCTCACATTTATAGGGCTTCTCTCCAGTGTGGGTCCTCAAGTGCACAGTGAGTTTGGAGGACTCACTGAAGGCCTTCCCACACTCCTTACATTCATAGGGCTTCTCTCCAGTGTGGGTCCTCAAGTGCACAGTGAGTTTGGAGGACTCACTGAAGGCCTTCCCACACTCCTTACATTCATAGGGCTTCTCTCCAGTGTGGATTCTTAGGTGTATTATAAGGTGGGAGGAAGAACTAAAGGCTTTCCCGCAGTCCTTGCACTCGTAGGGCTTATCCCCACTGTGGATCCTTTTGTGTTTGGAGAGTGAGGAGGAGCAACTGAAAGCTTTCCCGCAGTCCTTGCACTCATAGGGCTTATCCCCACTGTGGATTCTTTTGTGCTCTGTCAGGGACGAAGAACAGCTAAAGGCTCTCCCGCAGTCCTTGCACTCGTAGCTTGTCTTTCCAGTGTGAATCTTCATGTGTGCCCTGAAGAACGAGGAACAGCCAAAGGCTTTGGCACACTCCTCACACTCATAGGGCTTCTCTTCGATCGGAATTTTCATGTGCTTCTTGAAACAAGCAAGAAAATAGAAAGCTTTCCCGCACTCCTTACACTGGTATGGTTTGCCTCCAGTGTGAGACTTGATGTGATTCTTCAGAGATAACTGATCTGGGAAAGCTTTTTTACACTCATAGCATTCATAGGATTTCACCTCAGTTGTTCTCTTGAGTTTATAAAGGTTTGGAACGTGGCTGAAGGTTTGTCCACATTGATTTTCTTCATTATATTCACAGATATTCTCCACCCCAGAACTCCTTTCAAAAATAAAAATATACATTATTAGTAATACAGTTTTACCATTTTCAATTAATATGTCTCCTTTCATGTCAAATTATAATCTGAAGGTTCTCACAGAGGACTTTATAGTAGCCAACTGAGTTTTTAATTCTTGAATTTTTTCATAATTACTCACTATTGAATTATGTGCCAGACATCAAGTATCTCAGTCTTATCTGTGGAAAAAATATCTTGTAAAAAATTTTTAGGAAATTCCAATTTATGACCTCATCTCATATCCAGGTTTTTAAAATTTCATGACATTTTAGATTTCTCTTTCAAGGCACTATTTTGTCTTAGATGAATGACACTCACCTCAAATGTTTCTCACAGCTTTTGTTCTGATAGTCGGTGAGGCAGTATTCCCAGATTTTGTGTAAAATAGATGACCAAGCATCGTTCCTTTTGAATGTTACTATTTTCTGTTTATTGGATATTTTTGCTCCATAAAGATCTTGCAAAGCAACTGTTTCAATAGTTTCAAGTTGCATCTCAGACCCTGAAATAAAAAGTGAAGGCACTTGTAAGCAAAGGGCCCTTAGCATGGAGGCTGCTTCAGGACTTTGGGAACAGGCACTGGAGTTAAGATGGTGAGCAACTGCCTCAGAGTAATCTCTACTCAGACGACCTGGACAGTCACCAGACAGGGTAGTAAGAGTCGTAGAACAGAAAGAAAGGGGAGGAGAGGCCCGTGCCAGGGGCTGATTTACAGAGAGTACAGGGAAGGGCTTTCCCCAAGCAGAGAAGGCTGACTTTGCACAACAACCTACTGCAAGGCTTCCAGTCAGACAGAAGTGGGGTTTTCGTTTATCTCACTTTTCCAAACATGACAGCCCCTAACTGGGGCAGCCTCTGGCAGGATGCCTCCCCTGGAGAGGTCTTTGCTTCTCTGCGCCCAGGTTTCCTCCTGTCTCCACCAGGCAGTGAGCAAGGGTGTGGGCTGCGAGTGCCCTGGCCGAGCAGAAATGGGCCACAAGGGTGCAATGAGCAAGACACAAACACGCCGTGACATGGAGCCAACCGCCCGCCTTCCCATCCTCACTCAGTGTGTCAGTGTGACTTGAATCATGTCAAGATAATGTCTGTCAAAAGTTACTTAAAGGAAATAAGCAGGGAAGGGAGAGGCCAGTCTGTGACATCTAGAAGGATTCTGACATTTGTACCTAGGCCTCGGTGCTGTTAGACGCTCGTCAGCTTCCTTGTTATCCCACGGATCGTACCCAACCTCTCACAGGCCAGACCTCGCAAGGTTACTCAAGACTGTGACACAGTGAAGCAAAGCAAGGGCGCGCGTCATTTTGTCTAGGGGTGGGCAGTGACCCATCCTTTCAACCCCCCAAAGGCCCGGGCACTCCATCATAAGAGAAGATCAGCTCAAGACCCAGATGTTTATTTTACTAGGCTAGAAGGCCTTGGAGTCAGTGTCCCTCTGTCTGTCCCCTCAGAGCCTTCCAGGTCCTCAGCCCAAATCCTAGGTCAAGGGCTTTTGTGGAATGCAACTAAACGCGGCGTCTCGCCATGCTTACCTAGCGAGGTCAGGTTCCGGAGGGTCTCCAGCATCACCTCTCTGTACAGCTCCCTCTGGGCACTGTCCAGCAGGGCCCACTCCTCCCGGCTGAAGGCCACAGCCACGTCCTCGAAGGCCACCGCGTCCTGAAACACCCACACATCCCATTCAGAGAGGCGCCGGCTGCCCGGAGTTTGCCGACGGCCACATGAGAGGCGGTGCTGGGAAACCGAGCCAGCTCGTGGAGGCTCAGCGAGTCAGGGCCTCTGGTCTCCCCAGCCCACCCGAGGGCCAGTCATCAGGGCTCTTTCTCCTTCCCTAGGTTTCTGCACCGATCTTGTCTCCAGATTTAATGACACTTTCTACAAATGTGGAAGCCTCAGTTTGGTGGGGACCGAAGTTCCTCTCTTCACAGCCCAGCGTGCCCCCATGACGGGGACAGTCAGGGAAGCAGGTGCACCCTGACACCAGCAAGTCCTCGTCACAGGAACGTTTCCTGCCTCCTACCAGGGTAGGTAGCTCGACACGGGACACTGGGCGATCCTAGCTGAGATTCCCATGCGCGAAGCTCCGAAGCCGGAGCCGAGGGCCGCCGCTGGCCAGGGCGTCTTGTTGTCATGCCGGCTTAAGACTGCTGCCGCGGGGCGTGCGCCTCCCGCCTGTCTGTGGGTGCTACATTTGTTTTCTGCTCTGGGTGGCTGCTTGCGCACTGAACTGGCAGTGTTTAATTGCTCAATTTAACTGGCTCTGGCCTTCAGAGCCTAAAATGCCACGAAGCTGGTGGCGCAGGAGTTAAAGCGCAGCACTGCCAGGCTAAGGCCAGCCCCTGTGGCTTGAGTTTGACCCCCCGCCAGGGAGGGACCCCAGGGCGCAGCAGACCCCTTCTGTCTCCCCCCCCCACCCCGCTGCCCCACTCAGCAGTGTGCTTCAGTGGATCTGCCTGTTCTGCTCCCCGCTCTGTCTCCGGGGAGTCCTCTCACCCCCACCTCTGCCTGTATCCCCGCCCTTGTGTGCCTTAATAAAATCTTAAAAAAAAAAAAAAAGACTACATTGCTCAGTGAGTAATAAACAGGCCTTTCGTCCCTACCTTTTTGTTTTGTTTAAGGTGTATTTATTCATACAAGAGCTGGGGTGCAGGCCAGAGGTGCAGGGGTGAGAGGACCCCCCAGAGACAGAGTAGGAGCAGGACAGCAGGTCCACTGACACCCACTGCTGAGAGGGCAGCCGGGAGACGGGGGTCTGCTGGCCCTGGGGTCCCTCCCTGGCCTGGACGCAGCTCGCGCGGCCGGGCTGCAGCCTCACAGTGCTGCGGGGACGGCACCC
>NW_004567126.1:32168670-32170352 GCF_000260355.1 Condylura cristata | reverse complement strand
CTCTTCCACACTCACAAATAGCCAGAAGCACCGGCGGCCACCACCCCTGAGGGAGCGCAGGAAAGACGCAAACTGGGGTTCACCGCTAGGGCTGAGCTGGAAGGGGGAGTACGGGCAGGCTGCCAGGGCCAGAGGGCGCGCTGGCCAGTCCGAGGGCCCCACCCCAGCATGAAGCTGCTTAGAGATCAGGGAAGCGCGCAAACGCCAGCCTCCCTCCTGTCAGGGAGCCTCACCTGGCAGGTGACCTTGGGAAGCCAAAGGCCTCGGTGGCAGGGAGATGGAGAGCCCCTGCCCTCCCGGTGACCCTGCCCAGCCGCACAGCTGACCTCAAGCCCCCGGAGGCTCTCCCCAGCCAGCTGTGGCTGCTCCTGGCCCTCTCCTCTGACTGGCTCACAAGCTGCCTCCTGCTCAGGTTTTTATTTCGGTGGGCACAGAGGTAAGGAGCCCACATGTGTTTACCTTCACGCAGCACGGGTCATGTGGCAGAACAGGAGCAGACAACTTGCTGGCTCAGAGGACACAGACCCCGCAGCTGCTGTGGGTGTGGACATGACAGACTGCCAGGGGCTGAAAATCAGAATCCGCACCTTAGCCACTGGCGGAGACAGTGGGAAATAAAACATAAAGATTCAGGAACAAAAAAAGAAAACAGTGCAAATTAACAATGATTAAAAAATAAACACAGAATCAGAAGCTAACAAAGTATTCTGAGAACTAATGAATTCAACAACCCTAAGCAATGTTAAGAGCCAAAGAGCACAGATAAACTTATAAATGGGTCCTAATTACAAATATTGCAGTGAAAACACAAAACTGAGAGGCTCGGAGACTATAAAGGCTGTGAATGGATTTCCAGAGCAAAGTGCAACTTCCCTTCAGTGATCTAACACAAATGCAAAACCTGACTGCAGCGCGCCAGCAGGAAATAAGTGGCAGCAGTCTGAAGCACACGCACGGGAGGCGAGGTGCAGGCTGTTTTCTGTGGAACAGCAAAACCCGACCCGGGAGTAGGGGGCTGCGGCTGCAGCGGCTGGAAAGCAAAGGCCGCTGCGGCGCCAATGCGAGTCGCTGAGGGGCCTCGCCTCAGAGAGGTGAGCAGGGCCTGACCACAAGCCCAGCGCACGTCCTGCTAGCAGGCAAGGTGGCCAGAAAGGAAATAATCAACAGAAATCAACACACTAACACACAAGATCGGACTGAGGGGGCTGCAGAGAGAATTCCCGACGGCGACGGCAGGCGGCGCTGCCTGCGCTCCCCGGACTGCACAGACCAGCCCCTCGGCGCAGGCCACGGGTGCGGCCACCAGAGAGCCCGCACCCCACACATTAGCCGGCCACCCCTGGCCTGACGGGACTGAGTGATACACACCAGCCCCACAAAGACGCCCTGCCCGCCCCCGGAAGGGAGCGCTCCCTGAGCACAGGCTGCTGGCAGGATGGGTGAGCGCCTGAGGCTGCCGCAGGTGTCAACGCAGGTGTCTGTGCAGGTGAGGCGTCAGCGCAGGTGTCTGTGCCGGTGAGGCGTCAGCGCAGGTGAGGCGTCAGCGCAGGTGTCAGCGCAGGTGTCTGTGCAGGTGAGGCGTCAGCACAGGTGTCAGCGTAGGTGAGGCGTCAGCGCAGGTGTCTGTGCAGGTGAGGCGTCAGCGCAGGCGTCAGCGCAGGTGTCAGCGTAGGTGAGGCGTC
>NW_004567126.1:32167740-32168176 GCF_000260355.1 Condylura cristata | reverse complement strand
AGGCGTCAGCGCAGGTGTCAGCGTAGGTGAGGCGTCAGCGCAGGTGTCTGCGCAGGCGTTAACGCAGGTGTTGCTGCTTTTCTCCTTTTCCGAGCAAACCTGCCCTTTTAAAACACCTTGCCTGCCTGTGTCTGCGCAGACTGGTCTCCCGCTGAAAGGGGAACCCTGCGGCCCGAACCCCACTCACCAGAGGCCCTCGTGCCCCTCCCCTGCCCATCTGAAGCAGTGGCCCCCCTCTATTTCTAGGTCGGGTCGGCTGGCCGGCTGAATGGAAGACTTTCGCGAGAGAAAAACTATTTAAAATCACCTAGAGCACCTGCGGCGGCGCTCAGACAGCGGCCCGCGCCCCCAGGGCGAGGGGTCCGGGGCCAACGCGGGGGCAGCGGACACGGGCTGGGACGGCCTGACCTCAGGGCCGTCCGGAGGCCGCGGGGTG
>NW_004567126.1:32155814-32167340 GCF_000260355.1 Condylura cristata | reverse complement strand
CTGCTCCTCTGGCGTCAGCGCCGACCCCACTGCACCCCGCCTGCTCGCGCTGCCCGCGGCGCCCAGGATGAGCGCAGACTCACAGCCGGGCCTTCGGGTCCCGGTCGGGCGAGGGGTGCCGGGCTCGCACCGCGGGGCAGCTGGCCCCTGGGGAGAGCGGCGGCGCGCCGGAGCTGCAGGCCTTTGGGTTCTGGCCTTGGCCGTCCATGTACTTGGTGACCTTTGGGGGAGCCTGCTCCTCTGGCGTCAGCGCCGACCCCACTGCACCCCGCCTGCTCGCGCTGCCCGCGGCGCCCAGGATGAGCGCAGACTCACAGCCGGGCCTTCTCCGGGGCTGCCTGGCGCCGATGTCTGTGTTTAGGCTTTTGGGGTGTCTGGACAGTGTCGTCATGGCCATCCGCCACCCCTGACTACATGGCCATTGTGAGCCCCGACTCTGGGGCGTGCAGTCGTTTTCTCACCCTTGTTCTGGTCTCCCAGATGCGCGGTCCGTAGGGTCACAGCTCTCCTGAAAGACTCTCTCCCTGCTGGGCACCGTCACCCGCGCCCTAGCGTGTATCTTGCGGGGCCCGCGCCCAGGTACCCTTTCCTCTTACCAGGGTGTGGTTGCCCCCATTGCGAGATCCCCTTCCGCACGAGGGGAGAATGCAGGCTTCTTCCCTGTCAGTTTGCTTACTTTACAGAACAGTCGGCTGCCTCATCTTCCCCGAGTAAGGATGTGGCGGCCTCTGTTGTGTACACAGTGGTCACCCATGCTGAACCCCGTTATCTGCATCGGAGGAACAGGGACATTAAAATGCCCGTGCTGCGTCCCCTCTGAAACAGCCTGGTCCAGCCCTGTGCTGTCCATTCGCATGCAGGCTGGGAAGCGTAGTGAAGCTGACCACCGGGGCCTGTCATTCTCATCACCTCACCTTTGTGATTCTCAAGACTTTAACTCACTGTTTTAATACCGCTCCGTGCGTCCGGTGAGACTGGGGGCGTGCCTGGGCCCTGCGTGCCACGGTCACTGCGTGAGCAAGCCCCGCTGCAGCCAGGCTGGCTTCCTGCAGCTGCTGTAGCTTGACGTTGGTAAACCAGGTGTCCCAGGAGCATGAAGCGTTCCCTTGCTCTGTGTTTAAAACGTACGGAGTTTCACAGCCCTGGTGTCTTCCCCATGTGAAGTCCTCATGTATCGCGTAGGAGTATGCAGGTTACGTGTGATACGCACATCGCTGGCTTTTAATTTGGTCTTTTAGAAATTCTGATCTGGCCCCAACTTGAGGAATTTTAAAGCGCCCAGGAGATTCTAGAGAACCACTTCTCGGATCAGACCGTCTCACACAAATGGCCTCTTGTCTTGAGGCCCATGGGCAAAGGTTGAAGATCCTGAGGCAGCGCTCGGTGGGAAGTGACATGTGGTCACCACAGATGACATGCGAGTGGGAAGGAGCCACGGGTGGGCACGGGTCTGTTTGACTGGCAGAAGCACCCTCCAGTGAGGCTGTGGGAACGCTTCGTACCGACAAATTTCAGGGATCACTGAGCTTATATTAGCAGAGGGTGAGCTTCATTTATGTTGGTCACAACTTGCTATGATCTTTCAAGCTTTAAGTTGAAGTGCATTTTTGCGGATGTCAATGTGGGCTGAAAGCATTTGTCTTTGTTTTCAGCGAGATCTACTAAATACCAATATCAGTGGGCTCACCACATGTGCTATGGATTAAAGTTAAAGAAGCAAAGTGAAATGAAGCCACATCGAAGGTCTTTATTATAACAAATTTAGGTTTTTGAGTGATTCACCCAGAACTTACACTCCAACAATTAGTTTCTTTTTAAGTCTAATTCCTTTCATGGTTTTTTCTCCATACACATTAGTCTTTATCATCTATGTTATTCCTTTTGGTTCTCATCAAGGCCAAGGAGCCCTGATCAGTTTATTGCAAGGAAAAGAGAACGTTGTTGAGAGACAGAGATGGGTACAGAGAAGAACATATATTCAGAAATCTTGCAGATTAAGTCAGCGAGCAGTAATTGAACAGTTTTCATCCTTTGGAGAGACTTTTGAAAACGGTACAGTATCCCAACCTCATAAGTACCCCAGCTAAAGGATGAAAGGCATGCTGTACCCCGCATATCTCCAGTAAGGGCTGTCTCTGATGGGGGTACATCCTCGTCACATCTGCCACCAGGCACTGACCCTTCATTTCCGAGTGGCTTGGATGTTTGCCGTCAGGCAGCAGGGATGTGGAGAGGACAGAGCGGGTCAGGGAGAGATGTTGGCAGCAATTGCTATGCCGTCAACTGCAGGCTCAATCCCTTTTTTTTTTTTTAAGATTTATTTGTGCATATAGAACTGGGGTGCTGGCCAGAGGTACAGGGGCTGTGAGAGGCCTCACCAGAGACAGAGCGGGGAGCAAAACAGGCAGAGGGACAAAGTACACTGCTGAGGGGAACACGGAGAGACAGGAGAGGTCTGCCGCGCCCTGTGGGGCGCTCCCTGGCCGGGGATGAAACTCACACTGAAGTGGCCGCAGTCAGCTTGCAGTGCTACATCCTAACCCGTTGCACCACAAGGGAGGACCAGGAGACTCAATTCTACCCACATTTTTGCTACAAGTGAGCTGAGTGGTAGGCACATTCCACAGTGTGTCACTACAGAGTCACAGAAGAAAAGCCAATTGGAGCACAACTTTGATTCTACAGCGTTCACTACCGCACAGTGCAGGGCTTTGGCGGGTATATCGTAAACATGCAGAGGTGAGAAATAAAGTCCAAGTAAAATAATGATATAAAAGAAAGAAGCCTGGGAGGAATAAAGCAGCAAAATGAGTGAAATAACATCTCGGTGTTTTTCTACGCAGCACAGGACATAACATCACAGTCCTTACTAAGACGGCAAAGTGAATGTCAGCTAGGTAGGTGATAGCCAAATATAGATAAGAAGAAACCTCAGTTTGCAGAGTGGGGTGAATGAGAGAAGACACCAGGAAGTGGTGTTTCCACATTGAAAACACTGCCACGTCTCTGCAGAACAAGCTCAGCACTGGTGTAGCCGTGTGGGTCTCTTCTCGCCCGTCCGGGAAAGACAGGGCACAGCCAGTGACGGTCAGGCGCACGAACACTGGAGAGCCCCCTCATGGCGTAAGGGGCGTCGGCACTTGAGTAATACGTGCTTTGAATCTCCAGTTTCAGAAGGCCGAATGGTAACACGGAATTATGAGCAGTCACTGGGGAAGAAAAAGTCAATGAGGTTCTAGAAGGTGCTATTTGACAGAATCTAATACAAAAACAACAGCCGTCCTATGTGTTTTGGGAATAGTAAAATACAGCGCATCTTTAGGGAGCCACATCAGTGTTAAGCTAGGCACCATTGTCCTCTGGCTGAGTCAGTGAGCTGTCAGGGACTAGCGGTCACCCTGCTGAACAGCCCCTCCAGGGCCCCCTTCACGTCCTTGTTCCTCAGGCTGTAGATGAAGGGGTTCAGCATGGGGGTGAGCACCGTGTACATCAGTGAGGCAATTAAGCTCCTCTTGGAGGCGTGGGCCACAGCAGAAGTGAGGTAGACGCCCAGGGCTGTCCCGTAGAACAGGGAGACCACACAGAGGTGGGACCCACAGGTGGAGAAGGCTTTGTGCTTGCCACCAGTTGAGGGCATCCTTATTAAAGAGGAGACAATTTGAACGTAAGAAAAGAGGATCCCGGTGAACGGGAACACCCCCAGGAGAGCAGTGGCCACATACAAGCAGATGTTATTGACGAGTGTGTCGGAGCAGGCCACCTTGAGAATCTGCGCTAAGTCACAAAAGAAGTTCGGGATCTCTGTGTCCATACAGAATGTCAGTCTCATGGCCAACAGAACGTGGAACATGGAGATCCACAAAATGATGACCCAGGACACCAAGACCAGGAGGCCACAGATCCGGGGGCTCATGATGACCATGTAGTGCAGGGGGTGGCAGATGGCCACGAACCTGTCGTAGGCCATCACGGTCAGGAGCATATTGTCCATTCCAGCAAATATAAAAAAGAAATACACCTGAGCGAGGCAGCCCGCGTAGGAGATGGCCTTGCTCTGCGTCTGGAGGTTCACCAGCATCTTGGGGACGGTGGTGGAGGTGAAGCAGATGTCCGCCAGGGACAGGTTGCAGAGGAAGAAGTACATGGGGGTGTGCAGGCGGGGGTCGGCGCCGACGGCCAGGATGAGGAGCAGGTTCCCCAGCACGGCCGCCAGGTACATGGCCAGGAAGAGCCCGAAGAGCAGCGGCTGCAGGGCGGGGTCGTCGGAGAGGCCCCGGAGCAGGAACTGAGCTGCGCCCGAGTGATTTCCCGGGTCCATGCAGTTCCTGTGATACCTGAGGAGGAAGGCAAAAGCGCATTCAAAGACCAGCCTGTGGCACCTTAGCTAATCACGCCTTTGGCCTTCACACGAGAATGGACACCCTCCGCGCTATGTAAAGGGTTTCCAGTAACAGAGATTCACTCGGTCATTTGCAGCAGTGCACATTAATATAATTATTTGGACTTTTATAAGTGAGCAGACGTCTCTTCATTACCCACTCGCAGGTTATAACTGTCCCATGCAAATCTGTGTACCTCAACCGTTTACTTCTTTCATATAACCCTTCTGAAATAGTGCAAACCGTTGACATCTTTTCCTTGATAACCTCCATGCTGCCATCATTCAGTAACTCGGCCACATGACTTACACCTAGTTCGCAACCCGGGAACCATAGTTATATGATTCGATGCTTCCTCTTCCTGTGAGCGCTGTCTCTTGTGACTTACTGTCTTCCTAGACATGGTTTTCTCTTTTTGAGATTAAAAATGCCTTGGTATACTGTGAGAAATTGGTATATAGTAACACTTACCATTACTGTAACTATGGGGCTATTGTTATAAGTCTAATTGTTACCATTTTATGACAATCACTTGTGATATGTAACTCTGTAAAGCCTAGCGCAAAGTAGGATTTAGTAAATGTGATCTTGAATGGCATGGAATTTCATTACTCACTGTGTCTATGCCCTGAAGAAAGTTATTTAACCTACTTAGCTGCAGCTACATCATCCCTACGAGGCCCTTTTGTAAGACGATGAGTGAATGAGAGGAGATGATCCATGTAATTTTTCTGGAATGTCCCTAAGCCATACGGTGGACTCTCATACATGAGAGTTTCTGTTTTTAGCATCGCAGTAACTCGGTCCTGTATGGCTATCCTGTGTGAACATTCTAGTGATTGGAGCGGCCATTACAGATGGCACAAGGCAGGTGTATACTGTGTGAATGCTATTTAGCATGCCTAGTTCATAAAATTCCTGTAATTCATTTTTAGAGGCTTTAGGCAGGTGGATTCTTCTGAAACGGAGGGAAATGTATCTGGACCACATAGATAAGAGAAGGAACTCTCTTATTTTTATCTCAGCCCATTCAAGTAAAAACAGCATCGTGAGGGTCTGTTCTCATTTCCAGCTTCCTGAGTGTAGATACTCAAAATCATTGGAGCTAGCTGGGGAAAATGATGAATAGATGATAGATCAATACGATTTCAAAATTCATAAATGAATCATCCAAAAAACTCAAAGGCCAATATAGAAGTAGGATATAAATATTCACATCATACATGATAGTATTAGTCTTTATAGGATGATAATAAATTATAATATATAGAGAAAAAGCAGATGAGTTGGGCCAAAATTGGCTCCTGAGAAATAAGAATATTTCAGCAATAAAAAGAATGAGTAATTGTTATGTGGAGTAAAAAAAAAAAAAAGACAAATATTTTGGACTGAGAGGGCACAATCTGTCTTTGTTGATGGGCTTGACTCAAGTAATAGAACAGTGAAAATAAATAAAATGTGCATGTATCTATCTTAAGAGAATAGTTCATCATGAACACGAAATAACCATTCTGGCAATAGGTAGTGTAATATTACAACGTGTGTTAGCACAGCTCAGCAGAAATATAGGTCAACTAGGAGAAATAGTAACTAATAGACAATGCATCTGACAAAATATAGACCATCGTTGTGTTAGTCACAACGATGTGTTAGGATGCAACTTCTCGACAGATGAGGAAGCTCAGCAGCAGCCTCTTAGCTCAGTAAAGAGTGTTGGTTAAAACTGCACCCACAGCATATCATAGCTGAAAGCACTGACCTCGTGTCTTAAGAGGAGAAGTAAGCCAAGGTGGACCACACTAACTGTGACCGGTTACTGCCTTGGAAGAGACCAGTAGACCATGAAGAGAAAATTGTCCCGAGTACTGAACATCTGGAAAAACTCATCATACGCAGATATTATGAACACAGGGGTGGACGAGCAGCACCCCATCAAGACAGAACAGTCACAGACTCAGCAGGTCGAGTCTGGGAAAACAAGTCAGCGTAGAACGGAACCCAGGAGCAGTGAGGAGGCGGCACCACAGCTGCATCTCTGCCCAGAGCGCGTCTGGGCGCGGGAGCCCAGGAGAAGCCTCCAGCTAGGGGGACAGGTGGGTGCCTTTTGGGAAATAGTTCTTCATGGAGAGAGACTCCAGGGTCCAGACAAAGAGGAAAACAGCGAGAGCTGGAAACGGCTGACTTCGACAGAAAGCGAAGCACAGGCACCCCGTTGTAGACTCAGCAAACACGGGTGCCCGAGGTGGCGCAGGCGGTAAAGCCCAGCACCCGCCGCCTTTGCCAGTTTGCTTCTCGGCGCTCCCCAGGTCACACTCACCGGTGTGGGTCACACCCCAGGCATTTTCCCTCCTTCTGGGAGCCCAATTGCGTCTTCCTTTGGCCGAGATCGCACTTTAAGTCGGGGGTAAAATTTGCAGTCTCAAGGGGTGGATTCTCAGAACTCGTCATTAAACAAATTGTCCCATTGTCTTCCCACCCTCTGAATAACTCACCTCCCTCGGGTTCAAAAGAGAACGGCTGGAAAACTTTCAGCCAGTGTCGTGCAGTGCGAGCAGGCAGAGGAGAGGACGGGGACACGGATTTCCTCCAAGGAGAGACTTTTCTTTCTTGAATTTGAAATTAAAATTAGAAAGTGTCCAAAAATTACCAGGTAATTCCCTTGGGGAAAGCTCAAAGCATCAACTCTCTGTTACGTTCTTCTCTGGCATATCTTTGGAAATTTTATAGCAGTTGTCCAGGGGTCCGGCGAAGCCGGCCTGTTTGAGGAAAGAGAGAGGTTACTGGCTTTCATCTTACTGACCCACGATAGGAGGACAGAGAGCCCTCAGTGCAGCTGGCCAGTGCATTTGTTGACATGGGGGCGGGGGGTCCTGTCTTTGGCCTCTAGAGGAGGAGGGCGCACAGCCCAGGCCCAGTGAGAAGTGGAGAAATGTAGGTGGCGAGTATAAACCACCTGTGAGCCGTGGCCAGGAAAGGGGGAAGAGAGCAAAAGTATAGTTTCAAGGGCAGGTGAACAACAGAGGTGAAAAAATCTGTGATTGAATATATAGGAACAGAAAGCACTTCAAAAAGAACGACAGTGTTCAGGGTGGACATTTGAACGCACAAGACGTGCCTGTGTCGTTCATACAGAGAAGCTACACTCTAAGCCCAGTCACCTGTATTTCCCATGCCTTGGCTACCTGGGTTCATAAATCAAGGGGCAGAGGCAGAAGTGGGGCCACCGGATGCGACTCCGGGGAGCCACGTGGGGGCTTCTGGTGTTCCACGAGTCTGTTGAGATATAACTGGCACTTAGGAGTTTCAGTGTACGACACGTTGGCTCGATATATCTGGTGGGAGACGGTCAGCACAGTAAATCTGGTAACATCATTCCAACGTACCAGGTTTCATTTAACACATTTTGTTAATTTGGCGCTTGTATTTAATATATATGCTTCCTTTGCAAGTTAGAGAACCACTATTTTTACTAGCTGTTTACCTTTTTAATCTCTCAGGGAGATACCCAGGAGAGGCACCACCAGGTGGCATGATAGACCTGTTTCCAAACCTTTGAGAAACCTCTGTGCTGTATTTCATTGTGACTGAGGCCGCCCACCTTCCCACCATGCGGGACCCAAGCAGTGCACAGGGTTGATCTCTTCCCATATCCTCACCAACACTGGTTTCTGGTCTTTTTGATATGGGTAATTTTCAAAGGTGTGGGGTGATAGTTTTGATAAGTTATGACAGTGCTTCTGTTATTTATTTAAAGTTGGGTCATTTATTTTCTTCTTGATGAGTTGTTTGACTAGTTTATAAATCTTAACTGTGTTTTGTGTGCAAATATTCCCTCCCACTCAGTAGAGTGTCTTTTATTTTTGATAGTTTGTTCACTGTCCAAAAACCTTTCAGTTAGGTATAGTCCTGCTTTCGTTTCCCTTGCCATTGGAGTCCCCAAAGACATCACTGAAAACAACATCATGGAGAATTTTTTCTTTGTATTTTATAGCTTCCCTCTATGTATTTTATGGTTTCAAGTCCTACCTCCAAAGTGTTAAGTATGGTATTAGTGGTTTAATCTCATTCTCTTGCATGTAGCTGTCTAATTTTCCCAACACTATTTATTGAAGAGAGATTTTCTTTTCTCCATTTTACACTCTTGACATCTGTGTCATACATTAAATGCCCGTATAAGTTACGGATTTGCTTCCAGTTCTCACTTCCATTCTGACAGTGTGTCCAGTACCATTCTCGTTTGATTACTATAATGTTGTAGCATAATCCAAAATCTGGGGGATGTGGTGTCTTCACTTTTCTTGTTTCTGTGTCAGGGTTGCTTTGACTATTTGTGGTCTTTTGTGTTTCCATGTGAATTTCAATTATGTTGTCTCTATCTGAAGGATGTCATGGAAACTTTTAAAGGAATTGCATTCAATCTGTATACTCCTTTGCATAAGATGACCAATTGGACAAGTTAATTATTCCAATCCCATGAGAAAGTAATGCCTTTCTATTTCTTTATATCTTCTTGCATTTCTTTTAGTATGTCTTATAATTTTCATTGTAGAGGTCTCTCATTTCCTTTGTCAATTCCAGGCATTTTACTGTTTTTGATGCAGTTTGAACGGTATTGCTTTCTTCATTTTTTTCATCACCTCAGTTGTTTGCATGTAAAAGTGCAATAGGTTTTTATATATTGACTTTGTGGCCAACTCTGCTGTAGAAAAAACAAAATTTATTTTGTTTCTAATAGTACTTTTAGTGAAGTTTTAGGGTTTTCTATGTACATTATAACATCATCTGCAAAAAATGATAGTTATACTTCTTCTTTCCCAACCTATATTCCTTTATATCTTTCTGTTGCCTAGTGGCTCTAAGACTTCCAGTTTTAGCGTAAGTAGTAGTGGTGCAAGTGGACATTATTTTCTTGGACCTCATATTAGAGGAGAAGTTTACAGCTTTTCACCTTTGAATGTGATTTTAGCTGTGGGTTTCTCACATCTAGCCATTGTTATGGTGAGATATGCTTCTCTGATTCCCATTTTTAAAGTTTTGATCATCAATGGATGATGACTTTTGTCAAATACTTTTTCTTGCATGTATTCGTATGATCATATGACTGTTGTCATTCCTTTCATTGTCTGGGGAGTTACACTGCTTGGTTTGATGATGTTGAACCATAAGCTGGCCTTAGTACATCAAGATCAGGAGAAGATTGTCTAGTGCCACAAAAATATTAAAAAGGACACCGGGGTGAGATGTTCTAGATTAGAGGTGTTTTTACTCTGTGCCTAGATGCGTCCCACATCTTCGGGAGGGTGGTGGAAGTGAAACAGATGTCTACAAGGGACAGGAGAAGGGGGTGGAAGAAAGATAGGAAAATAAAAGGTGCATAGGAGTTGGGCAGGAGCTAGAAATGAGGAGGGCGAGCATCAGTTTGCCCGGTGTAAAGACAGAAACGATCCACGGAGGAGAGACTGAGGCTCTGTGAGGTGGGTTTCAGAAGATTCTGCTTGGTTTTTGCCTCCCAGGTGGCTGTGTGTCTGCTGAGAATGGGGATATGAACACAGCACTGCTGAGAGTCAGTTGTGTCCCTAATGCTGGATTGTTTTGCCCAAGACTTTAAGCCAAGTAATTTATGTAGTGCTACTTTGTCTTATAATCAAAATTTATTTGCTCTGAGCAAAATGGTAAATTTCCTTCGTATTTATCCATGCTAGTTGCTTCACAGAAAATGAAATTTCAACAATAAATCCCCTGCCAGGTAGGCCTCTCTCTTGTGATGTCACTACCAGGTTGTTCCAGTCGGCCCTTTCAGATTTATACTTGCGCAAATCTTCCAGCACTTTCATAAATCTTAAGCTTCATTCATAGTTTTGATTTTCAGAACTACAAAATGTCTAGTTTTCTCTTTTTAAGAAAAAAATGTATTTTTAGAATTGTAATATACACAATTTAAAAGTTACCATTCTATCCATTTTTAAATGTGAAGTCTAACGACATTAATTACATGATGTTTATCCCATGAAATGTACATATTTTAATTTGAGGAAATGCATTTATGTTTCTTCATTGCATAACTATCTCAACATAAAAGATGTCAGGTTCAATAAGAAGAAACCTCATCTGATAATTTTTAAGTCCATATTTATATGGGAGAAATGTATCTTTAAAGTATTAAATAATGTCTTTTCAAAGTGACATAGTGATTAACTGAAATGATGTCATTAATATCAGCTAATGAACGAACGAGCATTGCTACTATGAACCACAATATTGATTATTCCGATAATTTAAGCAAATGCATCATGTGAAACAAGGGAAGAGGCATAGCTGTGTAGATTAAAACAGAAGGCACTATTATTTGTAGATTGGATACTGGAGGTCTAAAGCCCTCAGACCTCAGAAGGTACAATCTTGAGAGTGCCCTTCCTCATAAATGTCAAGAAATCCTCTAGGCAGTTTAAAAAATGCCTGTTTCACCTGGGTGGCTTATTAGACACAGTAGCTGTGCTTGGCCCTGTGCCTGGCCTACGAGTCTGGGATGAAGCCAAGACTGTACAGGCCTAACAAGATCCCGGGAGATGCAGGTGTGGGGGTGACACTCTCGGAAATACTGCATTTGTGTCATGGAGTTCCCACCCTCACCCCCTCGGCCCCCCCTCCACCGCCTTTACGAGGACACACTGGTGGCCCTGGCGCGCTCTCCTCCAGTGACTTTCCCACTCAGCGTGCAAGGGACTCGTCCCAGTGAGGGATTTCATGACCCGTGGCTCTCAGAGACCGCGGGTGTTTGCTTTGGATACACAGAGCGTTAGAATTTTCAGTACCTGAAGCTCAATTGTCAGCCTGCCTCATTAAGTAAATCGTTCTGTCTTCACTCTGCTCTTTAATCAATTAATCACTGCACAGTAGGAAGAGAATAATCACCAAAAGGAATGCCGCTTGCTGTTTCCCTGAGGGAGATGCGGAGAGAGGCACATTGCTTTGTTATTCCTCCCTTGTCTGGGTTCAGACATTGTAGTCAAAAAGCCCTTTTCATTAATGACTAAATTCCTTTATCTCACCAGCAAGAAGTATTGTAGGACTTCTTAAGATGATGTCTTAATTGTAACATAATTGTAATCACAGAATGATAGCAGAGTTTTATTTAAACGTGCTTAAT
>NW_004567126.1:32154345-32155519 GCF_000260355.1 Condylura cristata | reverse complement strand
GGGGATCGAACTCATGCGGAAGCGGCTTTAGCTTCTCAGTGCTGCGCTTTACCCCGCTCGCTGCACCCCCAGAAAGGGACCCCGAGGTCACTGTTTTAAGCCGCCGTTCTTGACACTGCCACTGAAGAAGCGAGCATTTCGGAGAATGTAAATACCTCCTGGAATCTACTGAAATTTGAGTTTATCCAGATAGGAGGGAGCACAATTGTAATGGTGGTAGAAAAAGTTCTGACGAACTGATTAGAGAGTGAGAGTGTGAAAACAGAAGCAGCAAGAATAGACCAAATCTCCAAATGTTTGGTACGGGTCTGTGGGCAAGCTCCACTTTAACTGAAAGGTCTGGGAAGGGTCCAGATTCCCACGATGTTGGAAATGATATTTCACACAGGTGATGGAATATACATGGCAGAGAAAGGAGAGTGGGGGCGTAGATTTCCCCAGAAGCTAAGAAAGGCGGAGTGGCAGCTGAGCTGGAGTTCCCAGGAGGGTCGCTAGGGCCGTGACACACTAGCGACTGTCCCTGTCACAGCGGCCACGCTGTGATGGACGCTCCTTGCCCACGAGCGCGTTTCCCAGACTCTACATTCCTGACGCGGTGGCGAGTTTAGGTTCGATGGCGCAAGTCGCCCCACTTGGGCCTGTGGCTCTTACTTAACAGCCCGCTCTTTCCATGACGGCGCGCCTGAGGGGCGTGTGCCGGGTGCCAAGAGGCCCGAGGCCGCCGGCCAGAAGGCCGCGGAGGCCTGTCCCCGGCCCTCGGAGGGTCCAGCAGTGAGAGGAAAGTGCGTGCCCTCGCCGCAGACGCAGCTCTGTCGTCGTGGAGCTGTGAATGGAACAAGTTGGCCCCATTCATAGTCACTCGGGGCTCACTAAGCCGTAGACACGATCGGAACCACAGAGCCTGGAGCCGCGGCTCCGCCAGCAGGAACCCCGGGCCGGAACCGACGGGCGCGGCACCGGCCGCCCTGCGGGACTCAGCAGCAGCGTTTCCCTTCTCGAGAGCTCAGAGCTTGCCGGGGGTCAGCGAGGGGAGGACAAAGCACACTGGCCACGGCGCTGCCGCCCGTTGGCCAGACAAGGGGCAGCACCAGCCCCTGCTGCAAGACAAGGGGCGCGAGGCGGCTGCGGACAGGGCTGGGCCTAGAGCGCGAGGGAGGGGCGGCCGTGGACGGGC
>NW_004567126.1:32150507-32152825 GCF_000260355.1 Condylura cristata | reverse complement strand
CGCCCGCCGCGGGAGCACACGCGAGGCAGAGTGAGCGACGGGAGCAGGAGGAGGGTCTGCGGCCCAGCGGGTGGCCGGGGAGGGCGTGGAGGGACGGGGCCTGAGCCTGCACCCGCGTGGCCTCCCGGCCGGGAGACGCACCTCTGTCAGCCTTCTGCTCTGGGTCCCCAGGCCGCACACAGCAGACACCCAGGATGCAGCCCCGGGCCGGAGGGTCCTCCAGACTCACCCCACCATCCGGCCCCCCGAGCCCCGCCGAGGGATTCTGCCAGGAGTGAGGCGAGTGCTGGGCGTCTGGCCGCGCCCCGCTGCTCAGGCTGTAGGGGAAGGGGCTCGGCATGGAGCGACCCCGAAGCGCACCACAGAGACCTCTGTCCCTGCCGAGGAGACTGGGAGGCAGCTGAGGTGGGGCACACCCTGACAGCCGCCCGACAGCCGCCCCGACAGCCGCCCCGACGGCCGCCCCGACGGCCGCCACGTGAAGTAGGCAGCAGCGCTGTTTGCCCCAAAGACAGACCTGTGCTGCCCCCAAGATGCCGGTGAACTCCAGGCGCAGAGTGAGGCCATCTCCTACGCGGCTCCCTGGCCCAGGTGTCCTTCTTCTTCCTTTCTGGGTATCTGGACAGCCTCCTCCTGGCCGTCATGGCCTACGACCACTCCGTGGCCATCTGCCACCCCCTGCACTACACGGCCATCATGAGCCCCTGGCTCTGCGGCCACTGGACTTGGCGTCACTTGTGACCAGCCTGGCGGACGCCCAGACCCACTGCCTGGTGGCGTCACGACTGGCCCCCGGCACGGGTGTGGCAATCCCTCGTCTCTTTGTGTCACGCCTCGGCCTCCCACCCTGCCTGTTCTGACACTTGCACCAACATCGGCATCTTCCTTGTTGGGACCATCTCTGGCTTTATTCCTGGAGCAGGAATCGTTTCTTCTTCCTCCAAGATTGTTGGCTCCGTTCTAAGGGTCTCGCCCTCGGGTGGGAAGTGCAAAGCCGTCTCCACCTGCGGCTCTCACCTGTCCGTAGTTTGCTTATTTTACAGAACAGGCCTGCGCGTGCAGCTCAGTTCTGCTGTCTCATCTTCCCCGAGGAAGGACGGGGCGGTGTCTGTGATGTACACGGTGGTCACCCCATGCTGAACCCCTTCATCTACAGCCTGAGGAACAGAGACATCAAGAGTGTGCCCTAGGGAAGGTGCTCAGCAAAGCACCCCGATCACTGCCTGCCCCTTCTTTCTGGGGGGCAGCGGGACGGGCAGCGATGGAAACGTGGCAGACAGAACTCCCCAGCCTGCGGGCATCCGGAGTAACCGGGGCTGCAGCTGGTCGCCAGCTTCCTGCCGTAGCGCAGCCGTACCGGCTTCTCCGTCCTGCCTCCCCACTAGGAAATAGCGCCCTGTGTTTTCTCCTTATTTCATCCACTGCCCACCTGTCTTCATAATGATCAGGCTCCTAGGATCAAAAGTAACAATCCCTTCCCTTTTCTCTCTAGTTATAGTTTCCATATTGTTGCTAATATTTTAAAGATTTTTACTAGGAAGTTATAAACACTATCTTCCACTAATTTCCTGTCTGTTGATAATCATGAGTAGATTGAGGGGTGACTGTTTCACCTTTGAATCAAAACACTTTTTAAAAAAAATTTGGAAAGGAAGTTTCTATGCTTGGGTTGAATAAGCACTTAACTGTGCCTTCCCTGCAAAAATGTTCACATAGTTGGGGGGTGGGGGCGTGGCAGACCAGCGGGACTCTGGCGCCACGGCTCCCTCAGGAACCCTAAAGCGAGGTCCCCTCTGGCACAGAACTGGGGAAGAGAATCGCAACAGCAAGAATGAAGCGGGGAGCCCTGGAGGGCGAGGAGGCGGGGAGGGGAGGCACAGCCCCGGGTGGTCAGCTCTGGCCCTTCAGCCCCCAGCTCCCTCCCACCTGGAGAGACAACGCTCAGCACCATGTTTCCCCGCACAAGGGGCCCCGGTGATCAGAGACGGGATTTTAGGGGAGAGAGTCACAAGTTCATCTTTCTCCTGAAATAGGTTCTCTTTTCTTGAGTCCTGCTCCCTGCCCTGGCATAGCTGACGCAGCCCTCAGCCTCCGCCTGTCGTTGCCTTGGCCGACACAGAAGCAGAGCCAAGTTCAGATGCAAGCATTTTATTGGACAGAGGGAAAAAAAACCAGTGGGAGACGGGTGAAAAGCATGCGGGGGTGTGGAGACCGGCAGTCAAGCTCCTCTGTGAGATACAGCAGCCGCGAGCAGCTGTGGCCTCGGGAGGGCTGCAAGTGACCGGAAAGCCCACCCGCACCCAGTGTGCGAGCGGGAG
>NW_004567126.1:32146324-32148967 GCF_000260355.1 Condylura cristata | reverse complement strand
GGTCGCTGTTAGTACACAGCAGGACGCTGTCACACTGAGAGAGGCGGGACTCACTGGACAGAAACAGAGACTTGCTGGGAACACGTGTTCTTAACGCCAGTGGGAATCGGGCTAGGGTGTAACGCCAGGCCACAGTGAAAAATATATCACAGTTTGAAAGAAAAGGGGTCATGTATGAGCCACTGTGATTGAGAGGGTTACAGCAGTAGGAAGTCGGGTTTTTGAGAAATAATTAGTCACTACTTCCTGCTGAAGAAAAATAATTCACTAGAGGAGTAAATTCAAAATTGCTAAAGTCGAAATTTTTGAACTTTTGAGCAAATGAAGTGCTTTGAATTCATAAAGAATGACCATAACGATGATGATAAAATTACAGGTGATAAAGACTTTTAACTTTGCATCAAATTATGTGACATCCACAGACCTAAATTTTAAAAGATAAACCAAAGAAGAAAACACTGAAATGCCAGACAAGGAATAATTGTATAAAATAGTTAGCAAAACTGATAGTCTGAAATTAGAAGCGAATCTCAGAACCTCATCTAAAATTGGGAGATTTTATAATGACGGAATCTGCGAGAGAGAAACGCATCTGGTCCGTGAAGCAAGAAGCCGGGATGGAGATGACAGCGCAGGGCTGCTGTGACCCAGGGCGCAGTCTCCAGTGCTGCCGGGTTTCCCTTTGGAGGATCTGAGATGTAGACGCCCTGTTCCTGGCGCACTGCTGTGCAGTGAGAGTGCAGAAGACGAGCGCGGGGCCTCCCCGGCGGCCAGCGTGTGACCCCAGGGCACAGCAGACCCCTACTGACCCGCCCCTCAGAGTGTGTTTCAGTGGATCTGCCTGTCCTGCTCCCCATTCTGTCTCTGGTGGATTCTCTCAGCCCCCACACCTCTGGCCTGCACCCCAGTTTTGTATGCATAAATAAATCCTTAAAAGAGCGAGAGAGCAAAAAGTGACTAGAAGAAAATATGTCCAGATGTTAACACAGCTTTTTATGGGAAGTTGTAAACACTGGCTGTATTACTCTAGATTTTTCATATTAAAAAATCTTCAAATAATAAAAGGGGAAAAATCTACTCAGGATAAAAAACCTTTTTTCATTGTACAAAATAGTAAGATCTACTTTTATGTATTTACTTAATTGTCTTTATTGAGGTAACGTGGAGCTGCAGGGTGCCGGCATCTCTCAGGCGAGAATCCCCTGCAGGTCAGCACAGTCGGGGGCCCAGCACCCAGCACCCAGAATCCACAGCACAGGCATGGGCCCCTTCCGCTCCGCTCCCCCTCCCCCCTCCTCCCTCTCCTCCCCTGGATGTTTCACTCTACAGTCAGCTTTAAGGTTTGTTTTCATATATCGCTTTTATTATGTTCAGATAACTCGACTTACCCTACTTTTCCAGGGTTTCATCACAAATGAACGATGAATCAAGCGCCTTCTCAGAATCTACTGATAGGATCACATGTATTTTCTTTTCTCTAATTGTGTGAATGGTATTGATCAGGAAGCTGAACCATCGCTGTACTCCTGTTACAGACCCCACTTGGTCTTGAATACTCTCTTTAATCCATGGTTGCACTGGGCTTGCTATGGTTTTATTGAGGAATTTGTGTCTGTTAATTAGGGAGGTTGGACTGTAGTTTTCCTTCATGTGTTGTCTTTTTATTAATTTTTTTAATTATTAGAATAGCATTGCCCTCATGAAATGTGTTTGGGAGAATTTCTTCTTGATTTTTTGAAAGTGTCTGAACAGGACAGGTGTGACTTCATCTCTGCAGGTTGTTTAGAATTCCCTTGGTAATGGACTTTGTTTTGGGGGTTGAGGGCACTCTGATTACTTTCAATTCCCTTTCCTACGAGTGACTTTTTGGGTTTTCGATTTGGTCTTGGATGAATGGATCATCGAATGATCTTTCCTCTCATCTGTGTTGGGGAATTTGTTTGCAGTTCATGTTCTCAGTAATCTTACTCTCCTCGGCGTTTCCAGTCTGTTGTGACTGCTCTTTCGTTACTGATCCTATATTTGAGTTTTCTCCCTCTTTTTGGGGGAGGAGTCCTAGATCCAGGAGGATATTTTTATTTTTTCAAAGAACCAACTGTTGGAGTCATTTATCTTTTGGGCTGCATTTTCTATATCTATTTCCATTCTTTCTCCTCTAATTTTTATCATTTCCTTCCTCCTACTGAATTTTGTGGGTTTTTTTTTTTTCCTCCTTTTATTCCTAGTTCCTTGAGATGAGAAACAAGGTTGTTTGTTTGGGTTCTTTCCAGTTTCTTAATTTGGCCTGTATTGCTATATACTTCCCTCAACAACTGCCTTTTCTGTGTCCCATCTGTTCTGAAAGGTCATGTCCTTATTTGTCTGGAGGTATTGTTCATTATTTTTTCATTAACACAGTAGCTAAGTAGAGTACCGTTCTGTTGAAGGATCAAAATATGTCTTTGTTTTATTTTGTAGTTGGTTTGTGGTTAAGTATGTTGATGAACATATTTGGTATGTCTGAGAAGATACTTGGTTTGATTTCACTATTCATGAGTTTGTGGGTATTTGTCTTTCTGACCAGTAGTATGTCTTTAAAGTAAAGGATTGCCCGTGTGCACTTGAGAACAATGTAAATCCACTCTATAAATATCTATGAGACCC
>NW_004567126.1:32137059-32142859 GCF_000260355.1 Condylura cristata | reverse complement strand
GACCAGGCTCAGCAACTTTAGTATTTCTCTTGGTCTTGCGTCAGCCAGCTTGGGACAAAGGGGTAAGGGAGGAGCATTTATCTTTCCAGGGACAGCGGGTTTGAATTCTCAAAGCTCTCAACTGAAAAAAACAGCCTATTGTTTATCTCTTTCTGAACAACTTGGCCCTGAGGGAGGCGGAGGAGAGGCACACAGAGAGAAGATGGCCTCTGTCCCCGCGTGGCGTCTAGCTCAGTTTTGTTTTCTCTGCACGGGGAGTCTGCTCTGCCAGGCGCGGCCGTCCAGGAGGGTCTCACAGGACTCCCTGCTGAGTGTGAGCTCCGTGCTTGTGAACCAGAGACCACATGGCGGGGCCCTGGGTCCCCCGGCAGCCTAGCCAGACTGTGCTCGCGGACGTAACTGGGTAGCAGGACACGAGACCGCTGGGACCCGGCCCGGGTCGCTGTTAGTACACAGCAGGACGCTGTCACACTGAGAGAGGTGGGACTCACTGGACAGAAACAGAGACTTGCTGGGAACACGTGTTCTAAATGGTGGTTGGAACTGAGCCAGGTTCTTCTTCAGAGCCCATAGAAACATGCTGCATCACAATTTGAAAGAAAAAGGAATCATTTATGAGCCAACAGGAATGGAAGAAGAGAGCAGTAGAAAAGAAATTACTAGTTGCTACTTCCTAAATACAGTACGTCATTAGAGGAGTAAATTCAAAATTTTTAAATACATATTTGCACTTTGGGAGAAAACTGTCGAAATGCTTTCACTGCAAATATGGATAATAATTATGGTGATAGAATTACAAGTAATAAAAATTTTTAACTTTGAATGTATTGAGTTGAGTGAAAAACTAGACCTATGTGACACAAGTTGACCTTACATCTAAAAGATGATCCAAAAAATAAAAAAAAAAAATAAGCCAATGCAATGTACATGCCTGGCAAGTAATCGTACAGAATACTTAGCCAAGCTGAGAGTCTGCATGAAAAGGGACCCTCAGAACCTCATTTAGAATTTGGAGCTGTTACGATGGTGGGAACGTAGAGACGCACGTGGTCCCTGAGACAAGGAGCCGGAGGGAGCCCACACAGCAGGGCCTGCTGCTCCTGCCAGGCCGGCGGGGCTGCTGTGACCAGGGGCCTTAATTACCCCTCTGGGAGGGTTGGCGGTGTAGACCGCGAGGCCGCCACCGCCCCTGTTCGTGCGTGTGGGAGGAAGACAGGCGGCTGGAGGAGACACCTGCCTGTTAATGCACTTTGTAATGGTGAAGTAGAAAGGTGTACTTGCTGTTGATATTTCTCAGATTCAAAGAAAAACCTCAAAATAATTCGGTAAGAAAGTCTACTCAGGATAAATAAGTTTTGTTAAGGTGCAAAATAATCAGAGTTACTTCTGCTTCTATTTCTGTTTTCTTTATTGAGATAACATCGGCCTCATGGCTGCTGGTATTTCAGAGGGCAGAATCCCTTCAGGTCGCACATCGGTGCCCAGCTCCAAACTGCCCAGAGTCCACTGCACACTCACGAGCCCTTCCCTGCCTTCCTCTCTGGGTGCTTCACCTCCACCTTCCACTTCAAGGGTTTATTTTCATATATGGCTTTTATTATGTTCAACTGATACCCAGTTATTCCAGGGTTTTCATCACAAATACATGATGAATCCTATCAAGCACTTTGTCAGAATCTATTGCTGTGATCATACGTATCTTCCCTTCTTTAATGGATGTGAATTATATTGATATTGGTCCATATTAACAAGCTGAACCATCGCTGTACTCCTGTTATAAACCCCACTTGGTCTTGGTGTATACTCTCTTTAATCCATTGTTGCACTGGGCTTGCTATGATTTTATCGAGGATTTCTGTGTCTTTGTTACCTAGGGAGTTTGGTCTGTAGTTTTCCTTCTTTGTGTTGACCTTTTTTTTTTTTTTTATGATTTTGTTATTAGAATAATGTTGCCCTCAAAATGTATTTGGGAAAATTCCTTCTTTCCTGATTTTTGTAGATGTCAGAGCAGGATAAACATTACTTCGTCTTAGAAGGTTAGGTAGAATTCACTTGTGAAACCATAAAGTAATGGACTTCTGTTTTGGGGAGTTTTGATTATTTTCAATTTCCTTGTTTATGATTGGTTATCGGGTTTTCTGTTTCTTCCCCATTCGGTCTTGGATGAATGGATCATTCTAGTGACTGTCCATCTTATCTGTTGTTGAACTTGTTGGTATATTAATGCTCCTGGTAATCTCTTACTACCCTTGGATTTCCGCAGTGTCTGTTGTGACTGCTCTTTCATACATGATCATACTATATTTAAGTTTTCTCCCTCGTTTCCTTTGTGAGCTAGATAGAGGTGTCTATTTTTATTTTTTCAAAGAACCAACTTTTGGTTGATTGATCATTGATCATTTGGACTGCATTTTCTATATCAATTTGATTTGTTTCTCATCTAAGTTTGATTGTTTCCTTCCACCTACTAAATTTTGGATATCTTGTTCTTTGCTTTTCCTGGTTTCTTGAGTTGGGAAACAAGGTTCGCTGGCCTCTTTCCAGTTTCTTTTGGGGGGCTCTATTGCTATCGACTGTTCCTCTTAAAACTGCTTTTTCTGGTTTATTTTGTGACTAGTATGTGTTTGAACTGGAAGGTGCCACCTGTGCACTTGAGGGAAGAAGACTGAGCAATACTCCGTGAAGATGGGGCTGGGTCACCAGAAGGCTGTCACTACTGGCACTGATGCTACTATTCTAACCTGGGATTTTGCTTTTGGTAACGACACTCTCAGATGTGCTAAAATAATTGAATTTATATTTTTGATGGGCAAATTTCATGATATGTAAGTTATATTTTAAAAAAACTTTAAAAATTAATTTTAAACAGTGTTTTCATGAAATTATGCAGGTTTATTGAAAACATTTTTACTTTTCCATAGAATCTACCATCAAACTGCTACAGGGCACCACAGTGTGAACTGGGCTGCCTGTCCTCAAGGGCGCTGAAAATTTAGTTGTACGGCAGGCACACACAAAAGAGTCAATAATGGGTTTATTTTCAAAAGGGGAAAGGAAAAGGAACAATCCAGGGAAAGAGAGAGAGACACAAGGTAACCAAAATATCTTACCAGCTTGGATGACTTGGGACTCTGGTAACAAACTAACTGATGGCACCCAGTGATATATGGTCTCGAGAGCCATTGCCCAGTTGAGAGAAAATGGTCCCTATTTATCCCCCAAAGTCCCAGAATGCCTTGGGTCTTCACAGTTCTCTCCCTGGTGCTGCTGGGAGTTGTAGTTTTCAGTCACTGGAGTAGGGAGTGGAGTCCACAACATTCTGCAGAGTTCCTTAGGACATCCTTCCCCTTAACAAAACTACATTATGCTCATCATGGTACCTGTCTGGACCCCTCGTCAGGTTCAAAAATGTAGGAATAAATTTAGATCCCCATCTAGGCATAACTGAATCAAAGTCAACTGAAACCACATCAGATAAACCCATGCTGCCTAACAAACCATGAATTGGGATAAATTGGAAACCCACATTTGTTCCAGTACATAGTTTCTTTTTTCTCTGAATCCTTTTCCTTTCCTGATACTGTCTTGACACCTCTCTCATTCCTCATCCATGGGTTAGTGTTGATCCCACAAAGAGCTGAGCCACAGTTCGTGGGCAAACACGTTATTGGAGGGAGGAGAAACACAGCTGGAGAGAGGAGAAAAGCATGCAGGGTGTGGGGACCGGCAGTCAAGCTGTTCTGTGAGATACAGGGGCCAGGAGCAGCTGTGGCCTCGGTGAGGCCTGGGAAGGTCTGAGATGGACTCAGCCTCATCCAGTCTGCGGGGCTGGAGATGGGCACACCCCCATCTCCGCGAGTCTGTCTCTGAGGGGCATCCTTTCCTGTCACTTCTGCCACCGCGTGTTCCAGCTGGTGCTAACCATTGACACTTATGTGACAGCTAGAGAACCTAGCACTGTAGATGCTCTGACACTCACTACTGCAAACAGTCACCACACCAGACGTCCCTGCAAACTCAGTCCATCAACATTCTTCTCAAAATTGAACAATTTGATGAACAGTTGTTGAAACTGTGGACCCACCACTTCTGAGGGCAGCATCAGAGAACCGTGGAAAAGAGTTTTAAAAACTTGAAATAGGCCCTCCTTGGTGGTGCAGCGGGTTAAAGCACAGCACTGAGACTCTAAAGCCACTTCCGCATGAGTTCGATTCCCGCCTGCCCCGGAGGTTACCACATGGCGCGGCAGACCTCTCCTGACCCGCCCGCTGCTCCCTTCAGCAATGTACTTCGTTGATCTGCTTGCTCTGTTCCCTACTCTGTCTCTGGTGAAGCCTCTCACCGCCCCTGAGCCTCTGGCCTGTACCCCAGTTCTGTATGCACAAATAAATCTTTAAAAAAAAAAAACTTGAAATAATATTTCAGTAATAAATTTATTGCATGTCACCCGACCTTGGTTACTGTACCACACAAGGGCAATAAGAAAGATGGGCTGAGTAGAAGGTGAGATGGGAAGGAGGAAAGAAGAAAAGTGGAAGGGAAGAGAGAGAGGGAAAGGGTGATCACAGAGAATGAAGCCGCTCTCAGTGCTCCCCGCTGGAATGTAGGTACACAGCAACAAGCCACCTGTCCCATCTAGAGTCCTACCTTCAGGTTCATTTCAAGTCACTGTTCACATGAAGCTTAGTGCAAAGGTTCTTGAGAGCTGTGTCAGGTGCGCGTCTCACCCATCCCACTTAGACTCTTCTGAAAAGAGTCTAAGAGGTGGGTGAAGAAAACATCAAAGAACATGTTCAGAAGAGTTGGATACATGTAAAGAAATTATGATTTTAGTCATATTTTATATTTTTTATTCATGGAAAAACATGTACAATTCAGTAGGACAAAAACCTTCAACATTTGAAGCCAGTTGTTAAGGAAACCCTATCTGCACCCTATCAGTGCTTCAAACCTAAGGCTGCAAGGCTCATGGGAATGCTGACCAGATAAGCCCACAGGCTCCATAAAGGGAAAAAACAAACACACGCAAAACAATGAGTCAGTCAATGAGAACTAACTGATACAAAATAAAAAGCATATAAGGGAAATGATATTTTTAAAATGAAATAAACATCTACGGGAGTAGTTAGCATATTGAGATTTGCAACAACTGCCCTCTGGACCCACAAAGTTCACTAACTGCTGAGCCCCGAGACCCACAATGGACGAGAGGCTGCTCTGCTGAGCAGCTTTCCCAGGGCCCCCTTCACATCCCTGTTCCTCAGGCTGTAGATGAAGGGGTTCAGCATGGGGGTGACCACCGTGTACATCACTGAGGCAACCGAACTTTCCTCTGAAGACTGGGTCGCAGCGGAACTGAGGTAGACGCCCAGGCCGGTCCCGTAGAACAGGGAGACCACACAGAGGTGGGACCCGCAGGTGGAGAAGGCTCTGTGCTTGCTGGTGGAGGAGGACATCTTCACTAAGGAGGCGGCGATCTGAGAGTAAGAGCAGAGGATTCCAGCAGCAGGAACCACAACCAGTAAGGCCGTGAACACATACAAGCAGATGTTGTTGATGAAGGTGTCAGAACAGGCTACTTTTAGAATCTGGGCCAGCTCACAGAAGAAATGTGGGATTTCCGTGCCAATAGGGAATTTCATCTGCATAATCAGAAGAATATGAACCAGGGAAACCCACAAAATGGTGAACCAGCACATGAGAACCAGGAGGCCGCAGAGCCGGGGGCTCATGATGACCATGTAGTGCAGGGGGTGGCAGATGGCCACGAACCGGTCGTAGGCCATCACGGCCAGGAGGA
>NW_004567126.1:32120718-32136859 GCF_000260355.1 Condylura cristata | reverse complement strand
GAAGTACATGGGGGTGTGCAGGCGGGGGTCGGCGCCGACGGCCAGGATGAGGAGCAGGTTCCCCAGCACGGCCGCCAGGTACATGGCCAGGAAGAGCCCGAAGAGCAGCGGCTGCAGGGCGGGGTCGTCGGAGAGGCCCCGGAGCAGGAACTGAGCTGCGCCCGAGTGATTTCCCGGGTCCATGCAGGCCGGTGGCTACTGCGGGAGAGGAGAGGGTCTGCTGACCAGGTCGAAACTAAATGAAGTGTCTGGGGATGGGGACCTGATTTCGCTCTGTGGTGAATTTATTTATTCCCAAATACAGGTCAGTGATGACCTGGGCTAGTTCCCCGCCCATGTCTGCAGTTACGGCCTGGCTGGAGTCGTTACTAAAGAGGAGTACAAGAACGGTTTAGCAAGCGCTTTAGTGGTGGTGACCCTGACACTGAGCCTGAAGGCCGGGCCTCGCAAGACCCTGGAATCGTGCTGCGCACTGGCGAAGAGCCCAGGGCGCCCGGGGGGTTATGTAGCAGGAGTCTCCTCAATGCTTAAAGAGAATGCGCATGTGAGGAGATAAGGGGTGCGCTAGGAGGAGTCGCCGTCTTTGGCCTCGCTGCTGACACCGAGACCAAGGAACACAACTCAGAACAGAACGGACTGCACCTGCGCCGATCGGTGGCAGAGCCCAGCACGCGGGAAGGCGCAGCCCGGAGCGCGCGACTCTGGCGCCCCCTGCGGCAGACAGTGGCACAGCCGCTGGCGCCTCTGTCTCCCTGGCGGAGAGCGGCCTGTCGCCCCTGAGCAGGTGACAAATAACTGAGGGGTCACAGAGCACCGAGGAGGAGTCTGCAGCTACGGGGCTGGCATGAAAGAGGACAGAGCCCCACAACACAGCTCCCGGGGAGAGGGGCTCGAGATTCTAGAGTGAGGGCGGCAAAGGAATGGCGGAGACCAGCCGTGGAATCGGTCTACTCGCAACCGAGGCTCGCGGCGCCCTGGTAACAGTCACTCATAAAGGACCAGTCACGGTTACCACTGTGGGGAAGCTTATCATTGCCGCTGACCTTCATCACAGGTGCGTCATGGCTCCCAGTCCCCATTTCATGGACCAGCAGTGCCTGTGACGTCCAGCTCAGCATCTCTCCACCTCAGGACCTGGATGACAGTTGCCTTGTAAGAGGGTAAAACTTGCCTCCTGGTAATTGTGCTCCCCACTCCCACTCTTCAAACGTGGCAGACCCCTGGGTGGGGACACCCTGCCCCACTCTGCTGTGGCCCCATCGCCAGGTGCCACTCCCAGGGGTCATCCGTGGTTCTGGCAACAGTCTGCCCCGGGGATGTGGAAATGACCCTGAGATCCCAGATAATGACCCTTGATGGGAAACATCAGGCAAGGATGGGGGTGAGGACACACAGTCCCTGGGATGGCAGCGGCCCTACCCCGCGGCTGACCATCGAGCCGAGGTGGTCAAGGAGGACACTCAATAACACTCAGCTGGGCCTGCCACTTCTGGATCTCAGAGCCTACAGCTGTGACCGCTGCGACGTCCCGGCTGAGATACGGTCATTCACTGCACTCTTGCCAGTCATTACTGAGATTAGTAGATGTATTAGTATTTTAAAGAACATTTATGCGCCAACGTGCCTAGCACCCAACAGCTCCTGGACACCCGCTTCCCACATGGAGACCCCGCCAGCCCTCCCTGGGCATTAGTATCGGGAGTCTGATGACACAACACACGCATGGACGTATGGAGCCTGACGCAGTGACTCCTGGGCCCATCTTTTTCTTCTCTAGAGGAAACCTGACCAAACCCTGTGTATCAAGAAGAGTCAGTTGAACCCCAAGCTCCCCCGCCCAGGGTGGCAGCTCACGTTTTCAGCGCTGTGACTGTGTGTCTGACTGTCGGGGCCGCTCACCACTGTGATCGCCACATGCCTGGTAGCAAGGTCTCCAGTGAGGCCTGAGATCTGTTGTCAAGGAGGTCATCAGAGTTAGGAGCATCTACAAGTTAATTGCTATGCACCAAGAAAAATCAAAACTAAAACCACTGTAACTGGTGCGTGTTGGCAAAGCGCTTGCAGGGCCTTAACTGGCGTCTGGACCCGGATACCTAGAGGCAGGGGGAGCGCACGCCCTGGGGGACCCTCTGGAGCGCCGGGGCTGGGCCCCCAGATCGTGAGAAAATAGGTCCCGCGAGCAGGCAGCCGCCCGAGAAAGAGAGCGAAAGAGCTCGGCGGGAGAGGCAGCGGGTGGGTGCGAGGCCGCGGCCGCTGGGGGACGGGGCGGTCCAGGGTCAGACCCCAGGCACGACACGGCGCCAGAACAGGTCAGTGCGCTGCCGCTGCGGCTTGAGGCTGTCAGGTCAGCCAGCGGCTGCCGCTTGGGCTGGGAATGCGGGTGTGTAAAGCACACCTGCGGGATAGACTCAGGCAGCTGACACAGCCGTCCACCCTCTGGCGTGTCCTTCACAGGCCGCAGGCCCCGGACCCACGGAGGTCCGCAGGTGTGCTCATTCCGAGGCATATTTAAATTTCAGACTGCATTTCAGTTAATTCAGTGTTTTTTCTTGAGTCCCCTTTACTGCGGACTCCATATGGCCGTAGTGACACGTGTCTCATCGCAGCCTGCCCACCCTGTGTCCACGTGGGTGTCCCTCGGTGGAGCACCTGGGGGACCCGGTCCCAGCCCCCTCCTGTCACCGGCCCCCTGGGTACCAGCTCACAGCAGCTGGGCCCCTTTGATGACCAGATTCTCACCTATGAGCATGAATCAAGTGACCTCATTGTCTAAGTCTCGTGTCGTGGGGAGAAATGTTCTCTTCTCTAACCAAGATACGTGGGAAAGGAAAGGAAGGCGGCTGCAAGCCTCCACTCTGGGCGCAATGAGAATAGTCTTCATTGAGATAACAGGCTTGCAGCTCACAGTGTGATGCAGAGACGCAGGGTCACACCCCGCACATCCTGAGGCCCCATGTCTTCCGCCAGATCCAACCTGCCCCCCACCCCCGCAGTGTTACCCATAAATTATTTCAAATACTCCACCATAAGGTCGGGCATGGGCTGTTAACACTCAGTAATTTCTCAAGTAATTTTTAACAATAAAATTAAAACATAGAGGAGTAAATAAAGTTAAGAAACCCCTATATTAGTACATGTACAAGACCGCTCACAGGCAAAGGTACGGACAAAGGTCGCTCATCTACGCTGCTGGTGTTTTGTAGTCTTGAATTACATGGTTTTGCTGCAAAAGCTTAGGCAATGTCGTAATCCAGCGTTTACTCAATGTACTTTTATTTAAATATAGAATGTCTGCCTCAGACTAATGGGCAGCCTCCTAACAAGCACTGAAATGACAGAGTTGTAGATAAGATAAGCAAGTCTGTGGAGCTCATGGTGTTGGACTGTGTGGCTTTCCCTTCAGTCTTAATCCCTTTCAATGCCACAGCCCTTTCCAGAAGGGAAGGCGTAGGGGCGGCTAACGGGAATGGGGTCAAATGCACAATATAAAATAGAACTAAGGTCACCTTTTAGTGGTGAGCTGAATGTGGTATATTTAGTTGTGGATTATATTGATGTACAACGGAAACTTAGTTCTTTATAATTCAACAGTAATTCCATAAAACATTAAAAGTTAATAGCAAAGTCTCAAACCTGAATTCTTACTCATTTTCATTAGCTTCTTGTAGCCACTGCCCCGCCCTTGTTCCTGGTGTTCCTGCAGCAGCACACAGCGCACACGCCCCTCCCCAGACACTTACTGAGTCCAGTGTGGAGTCCAGGACAGGAGGAGCAGCTGCCAGCGCGGGGTTGGGGGTGCTGGAGGGCATGGGGGTCCCAGGACAGGCACAGAAATGACCCTGGCTATGGACGGAGATAGACCAGGGTCAGTAACATCATTATTTTTCTTGGCTTTGGTTGGGGCTAGGAAGGGAGCATTTATCTTTTCAGGCACATCCAGTTCTGAATTCCAGAGCTCTCAATTAAAAAAAGCAGAATAGTAATCTATTTCGGAACAACTTAGTCCTGAGGGAGGTCGAGCTAGAATCATAACAAAGAGAAGTGTCTGTTCCCTGCGGGAAATACAAGGTCGGGCCTGATCTCTTCACATTGGGAATCTCCTGCCCCCAGGGTCCCCTTACAGGGGTCTCTACACTCTCCCACTAGAGTGTGAGTTCCTAGTGCTGTGAATCAGAATATTTATCTACCGATGTTGCAGATTCGCTCAGTCTCCCTTCCTGTCCGATGTGACTGGAATAACAGGACACTGAAACAGCCTATGAACCCCACACCTGCCTATGAACCCCACACCTGTGCATTGTTAACTCAGTGATGGTCACAGACGCTCCCGACATGTCTTCATTTCCATTTTCAAGATGACCAATAAACAGAAACTGATTTACTGACAGCATGTGTCGTGAATGGCACTTGGACTTGGGCCAGAGATCAGAGCACATGGAAAATTATTGTAACACAATTTGAAAGAAAAAGGGATCTTTCATAAGCCAAAGGGAACAGAAGGAAACAAAACATTAGAATCGCTGTTTCTTTGGAGAAATGGCCACTGCTTCCTACTGAAGAAAAATCATGAGGAGTAAATTCAAAAACAGTAAACACATATTTGAACTTTTGGAAAAACTGTTGAAATGTTTTTCTTGCAAATAAAGACAATGATTATAATTGCAGTGATAAAATTATGGGTGATAAAGTTGTTTAATTTTGACCGCATCAAATTGTGTGACAAAAATAGACCTTCCATTTAAGAGATAAGACACAAAAGAAAAAAAAAAGTGAAATGTATATGCTAGTCTAAGAACAGTTGTCCAGAATTGTTAGCAAAGGTGATAGTCTGAAATTATAAATAAACATCAGAATCTCAGTTAGAACTTGGAAGTATTGTAAGGATGGAATCTCAGAAACACACATGGGCAGTGAAACAGGAAGATTGGACGGCGGATGACATGGCCAGATCGTGACGCTGCTTCCTAAGGCAGTAGTGAGGCTTCTGGGAATCAAAGGGACTTGGACTTTCTAAAGCTGTAGGGCTTTCTTTTAAATGATATAAAATGTAGGCACATACCTATCACACTACCTGTGTAGGGAAGGTGTAAGAGAAGTGACAGAAGAATATTTCTTCTAGGTGCTAACAGTTTTCTGTTCTCACCGCTCCAAACCTCTCTCTCTGGATGTTTCACCTCCCTAGTCAGCTTCAAGGGTTTGTTTTTATATGTTATGTGCAGATATATTCAACTTATACCCACTTTTTCAGAGTTTTCATCAAAATGTATGATGAATCTTATTACTTACTTTCTAAGCATCCGTGGATAATATGTTTTTTCTTATTTAGTTGATGTGAATTATTGATTGATTTTAAGAAGTTAAACCATCCTTGTATTCCTGTAATAAATCCCATTGTTCATGGTATATAATCTTTTTAATCCATTGTTGTATTGGGTTTGCTATGATTTTATTGAGGATTCTTTTGTCTTTGTTAATTAGGGAAGCTGGTCTGTAGTTTTCCTTCTTTGTGTGTGTGTGTGTGTGTGAGTGTGTGTGTGTGTGTGTGTGTGTGTGTGTGTTTAATGCTTTGGTTTTTAGAATAATATTGCCCTCGTAAAACATATTTGAGAAAATTCCTTCTTTCTTGGAAGATTCTGAGCAGAATAATTATGACTTCATATTTAAAGATTAGGTAGAATTCACTCTGTGAAGCCAGATGGTAATGGACTTTAGTTTGGAGGTTTGGGGGGAGGTTTGATAATTTTCAATTTTCTTGTTTATGATTACAGGTTTTCTATTTCTCTCCTGTTAAGTCTTGGATGATCGTATCATTCTACTGATCTATCCATCTCCTCTAGATTGTTGAATTTGTTTGAATCTCACTCAGTGTTCTAAGTAATCTCTTATTATCTCCCAAATTCTACAGTCTCTGTTGCAGTGTCTCCTCTTCCATGTTTGAGCTTGTATTTGAGCCTGTTCCCTCTTTTCCTTGGTGGGCTGAGATAGAGTACCTATTTGTCTTAATTTTTCAAAGAGCCAATTTTTAGTGTCATTGATCTTTTCACTTCCTTTTATATATCTATTCTGTCTCTAATTTTTATTTTTTCCTTCCCTCTACTGGATTTTGTATTTGTTGTTGTTGTTCTTTTTTTTCCTCCTAGTTCCTTGAGATGAGAATGTTATTTATTTGGGCTCTTTCTGGTTTCTTTGTTTGGGATGTACTGCTATACACTTCCCTCTTAAAACTGCTTTTGCTGGCCCTCCCTGGTGGCGCAGTGGGTTAAAGCACTGCACTAAGAAGCTAAAGCCACTTCTGCATGAGTTCGATCCCTGCCTGCCCCGAGGTGACCACATGGCGTGGCAGACCTCTCCTGACCCGCCTGCTGCTCCCCTCAGCAGTGTACTTCGTTAATCTTCCTGTTCTGCTCCCCACTCTGTCTCTGGTAAAGCCTCTTGCCACCCCTGGGCCCCTGGCCTGTACCCAGTTTTGTATGCACAAATAAATAAATCTTAAAAAAAAAAAAAAAAACTGCTTATGCTGTGTCCTATAAGTTCAGCAAGCTGTGTCCTCACCCCAGCAGTCACTCAGTAGAATACTGCTCAGTCTCATAGTAGGCAAATATTCCTTGTTTTCTTTTTGTAGCTGATTTTTAGGTAAGTACGTTGATGAACAGAGACGATATTTGGTGTGATTTCAACATTCATGAATTTGGTGATTTTTGTCCTGTGACCAGTATCGTGGAGAATGACCCATGGGCACTTGAGAAAAATGTGTATTTTGACGTACATACATCTATTAGGTATATACCCTTTAGTTCTTTGTTTAGGGTGATCATGTCCCCTGTTTTATCTGTGATTGAACTGTCCATGTGGGGTGTTGCAGTCTCTACACATGTCTCATACGCATGTTTTCCAGTTTCTATTTTCATATTTGATAATAATTGATGAATTCACCTTGCTTCTCCTTAATTTCTTAAGTATATGGGGATGAGTGTTAGGTCTTCCCATAATGGAACACTAAAAGAAAAAGACATTAACATTCATCAAAATACTGTCTCTTTTTACCTTTTTTATGCTAGATTCTATTTTTGGCTGATATAAGTACAGCTGTCCCTAGCTTTCTTTTGCAGAGAATGTAAGAATCAGTTTCCCAGCAAAAAGAAAGCCAGGAAACATCAAAAGGGAAGGAGAGATTGATAAACATTCAATAAAGAATGTGGCCTCTTCACTGGAAAGGCAGTCTGTCTCTGAGGGGCGTCCTTTCCTATCGCTTCTGACACCACATGTTCCAGCTGGTGCTAACCATTGACACTTATGTGACAGCTAGAGAACCTAGCACTGTAGATGCGCTGACACTCACTGCTCCAAACAGCTACTACTACAGACACCACCACACACTCAGTCCGTCAACATTCTTTTCAAAACTGAGCTAGTTGATGAACAACCACTGCAGCTGTGGACCTGCCACTTCTGAGGGCAGCGTCGAGAACGTGGAAATGAATAAAACAACTGAAAGACAGAAATAATTGTTTTATGTTGTCGCAGGTTATCAGATTAATTGTTGCACCATACAAATGCAGTGATACAAAATAACAAATAGAAAGTAGGATGGAGAAAGAGGACAGAAGGAAAAGGAAAGGGGAGAATAAAAGGAGAAGAGAATGATCACAAAGAATGAAGCAACTCTCAAGAGCTCTCCCAGCTGATCTGTCTTTGGGACACACAAACAAACCATCATCCAATCTAGATTCCTACTTTGAGGTTCAAATCAAATCACTATTCACATGAAATTGAATACAAAGATAGGGTAAGGCCTCAATTTCAAACGCCAGGTGACTATCTCTCCCACCTTAGACACTTCTGAAAGAGAGGGGAGTGGACATATCAAAGAACGTGCTCAAAAGAAATGACTCTGTGTGAAGAAATGATAAGCAGTTGGTAATGCTTTTAGTGTTATTTTCATTTGTTTTCTTCATGGAAAAAATGTACATTTCAGTAGCGCCAAAACTTCAATATTTGAGGAAAATTATTAAGGATACCTCATTCGTACTCTGTATCAATACTTCGAACCTAAGGCTGTAAATCTCTGTAAAGCTGAAGAAATCTGAGCAGAAATAAGCCTAGTGGCAGCATAAAGGGGATAAAACAAAAACAAACAAGAAAAACTGACCAAGTCTCTGAGGAGTAACTGATAATAAGAGAAAAAATAGATAAAAGAAATGATGTTTTGAAAACATATATATATATATATATATATATATATAGGGCTGGTAGAGAACATTGAATTTTACAATAAACACCTTTTGGACACACAAAGTTCACTAACTGCTGAGCCCAGAGACCCACAATGGACGAGAGGCTGCTCTGCTGAGCAGCTTTCCCAGGGCCCCCTTCACATCCTTGTTTCTCATGCTATAGATGAAGGGGTTCAGCATGGGGGTGACCACCGTGTACATCACTGAGGCAACCGAACTTTTCTCTGAAGACTGGGTCACAGCGGAACTGAGGTAGACACCCAGGCCGGTCCCGTAGAACAGGGAGACAACACAGAGGTGGGACCCGCAGGTGGAGAAGGCTTTATACTTGCTGGTGGAGGAGGACATCTTCACTAAGGAGGAGACGATCTGAGAGTAAGAGCAGAGGATTCCAGCAGCAGGAACCAACCCCAGTATGGCAGACGTCACATACAAATAGATATTGTTGATGAAAGTGTCAGAACAGGCTACTTTCAGAACATAATCCAGCTCACAGAAGAAATGTGGGATCTCCGTGCCTGTATAGAATGTCAGCTGTGCAATCAGAAGAACGTGAACCATGGCATCCCAGAAAATGAAGAACCAGCACACGAGAACCAGGAGGCCACAGAGCCGGGGGCTCATGATGACCATGTAGTGCAGGGGGTGGCAGATGGCCACGAACCGGTCGTAGGCCATCACGGTCAGGAGCAAAGTGTCCAGTCCAGCAAATATAATAAAAAGGTACACCTGAGTAAGGCACCCCACGTAGGAGATGGCCTTGCTCTGCGTCTGGAGGTTCACCAGCATCTTGGGGACGGTGGTGGAGGTGAAGCAGATGTCCGCCAGGGACAGGTTGGAGAGGAAGAAGTACATGGGGGTATGCAGGCGGGGGTCGGCGCCGACGGCCAGGATGAGGAGCAGGTTCCCCAGCACGGCCGCCAGGTACATGGCCAGGAAGAGCCCGAAGAGCAGCGGCTGCAGGGCGGGGTCATCGGAGAGGCCCCGGAGCAGGAACTGAGCTGCGCCTGAGTGATTTCCCGGGTCCATGCAGCTACTGCAAGAGAGGAGGGGGTTTGATGACCAACTTGAAACTAAACCAAATGTTCTAGGGATGGGGACCTGATTGCATTCTATGTTGTAAGTTAAGACAAGTATTCACAAATATAGATCAATGGGGAGACATCACAGTGACAATCCCAGTAGTCATTACTTCAATGAATGGAATACCCATTTCTGCAGTTAGCAGCCTGATATGAATCATTGCAAAGACATTGCTTCAGCAAGTTCAAAGTATAACAGACAGAGAAACAGAGATATGATGATGATAATGACGATGACAACGACAACGATGACGATGACCATGACGAGGATGATGATGATGATGATGATGATGGATTTGAGCCTTTCTGGTCTGGGGATCAGCCACTGCAGACTGCTGCTCTGAAGATATGGTGGTGACCACTCCAGTGGTGTCAGTCAGTCCTCACACCGTGCACCTTCGTCTGCAGTGTCTGCCTCAGTTATAGCTCCACAGAAGTGAGAACGGACACTTCAACTGTATAGAAAGACGCCTCACCATGTCTCTTTGCTTTGATATATATTCTTTTATTTTTCTTATACTCTTTCTTATACTCTTTTCTTATACTTACCTTTTCTATAGATGCTGGCTTCACTGGGTTTCTATGACTTGTTTTCAAGAGAACACTGATCAGATATGGGTCTGTATAAAGAGGTTACCAAGTGGTCCCATAGTGGCAAGCCAACAACCGACACCACCATCCTGACTGTAGAGCTGAGGCTTCCAGAAGTGCATTGGGGAGGGGAGAGAGTCAGCTGGGGAGGGAGCCCCCTGGCTGTGGTCAAGGATTGTGTGCTTTGGTGCTGGTGTGGTGTAGTGACCCTGAGGGGAGACCCTAGAATCTAGTCAGAAATGATGCAGTATCCAGTTTTGCCTCAGTACAGAGTGTGGGTCTTTGGAAAGCTCATCTCAGGTAGTTGGCACTGCTACCCTCAGAGGGCGGGAAGACAGTCTTGTGTCTCATCCAGATAAGGGACTTGATTTGAATGTACCACTTGTGGGTGCTGTCCATGGGCCTGCCTCCCTCTCTAGCGCTCAGTCACGGTTATGACATGACACAACTAGATGGACGTAAAGGACCTGAAACTGTGATGCCTCGGCCCGTGGTTTTCTGCTGCTAGAGGAAACATGACAAAGTCCTGTGTGTTTGGGGGAGACTGTTGCCCACCATCCTCGCCCTCCCCAGGGGGTGCAGCCCGCGTTGTCCACGCAGTGCCTGTCTTTGTGTATGTTCCATATATACGACTTGCCAATCAACGTCGCGACAAGCTTTGTAATGATAATCGCAAGGCCTCCGATTATACTGTGATATCTCTGATTAAGGAAGATAACAGGAATTAGATCTGGAAGTTCTAATTACGCACTGAGAAAATTTGCAAACTAAGTTTCTTGTGGCTGACTGGCTTATTCCAAAGACAGTGTTAAAACTTCAGCTCATATTGCAAAGTTCATTCAGTGTATTTTCTTGATACCCCTCTTATTTTAGGGACCGAGCAATGACTGTAGTGAAAGGCGTCTCGTCTCAGCCTGACACCATAGAGGGCGGCGGTCCTGAGCCCGTAGGAGCTCTGCGGTGAGGGCAGTGGCCGCCCGGCCCAGCATTCCTGCCCTTTTGGCAAATGGGCACAGCTCTCCCAGCAGCGGAGGACCTGTGATCACACCACGTTTCTTCCTGATACACTTAAATCAGGTGGCATTATTGTCAGAATCCCTTGCAGAGATAAACCCGCGCTCTCGTCTTACCAAGACTTAGATAAAAGGAAATTAAGGCAATTTCAGACCTCCACTCTGCGTGATGCTGTTTTCCCTTACTGAGACGAGGCTGTTAAAAACACTCCGCGTGAGGCAGAGGGGTAGGCTCACCCTCCTCAAATGCACGTGAACCCCACGGCCCCCACGGTGGCGCCCATAGCACCTCCAGAGCCCTGGCCCAGCCTCACTCATTCTGCTGTTACAGACGTTCTCCAGCCTCCACTCCTCATGGTCTGACGCAGCTGTTAACACTCGGTTATTTTCCTCTAAGACTTACCAACACAGTAACTAGATATTAAAATGAAGCACATGAAGAAAGAACCGTGTTCTGAAGTGGCGGAAGATCCAGGGAGGGCAGTTGTATGGAGAAGGCTGGAAACTGCACCGTGGGCATCTGTCTCCCATCCGCGCACTCACCCGACCTAACTCTGCTCCGCTTCAGCGACCGGCAGAGACCTGGTGCGTTCAGGCAGGCACGGCCCCAGACACTGCTGGTGTTTTCTACATATGCTGGATTAGACTCTCGCACTCCCACGCTTGATCATCAATGCTTACTCCGTGCGTGTCTGTTTTAATCTAGAATGCCAATCCCAGACTAATGAGCAGCAGCACACCAAACCCTGAAAGCAGCCCTTGGTTGAAGTGATCAAGTCAGCAAGTCTGCTGACATCACCGTGTTGAATTGTTTCATATTCGCTCCCATCTGCCACCCGCTTCAAGGTCATAAACGTATCCAGAGGGAAGAGGGCGTGATACGTCAGGTGAAATAGGTCAGCTGTGGCTGACAGATAGAGCTCTACCTTCGGTGAACCTGACGCAGTAGCTGCAGGCGTGGGGACAGTGATGTAGCCCTGGAATTTACATTACTTAGCACGCAGTGCGACTTCCATAAAAAACTTACTAGCAAAATTACCAGCCTAAAATTTTCCATCATTTCAATCAGCTCCTTGCAGCCCCGAGCTCCACCCGGCGGTTACGCCCCAGCCCTGTCACTCACTGGGGCTCACTCCTCTGCCCAGACACTTACTGAGTCCACATGGGGTCCACTCCGTGCAGAGAGGAGGTGCTGGGGGCGAGGGAGGGGCGGGCGGCGAGGGGGTCCAGGAACGGCACAGAAACAACTCTGGTTATGGAGGGAAACAGACCAACCTGGGCAACATTATCTCTCCTGGTGTTACGTCAGTCAGCTTGGGGCACAGGGGTAGGAAGGGAGAATTTATTTTGCCAGGTTTGAATACTCAAAGCTCCCAATTAACAAAAAATTCCTACTGTTTTTGTTTCTGAACAACTTAGCCCCTAGGGAGCTGGAGACTCACCCCGAAGGGAAACTGCTCTGGGTTCCCTGAGGGGATTCGAGGGCAGGCCTGCTGTCTAGCTGGGAGCGCCCCTCTCCCAGGCGTGCTCTCTGACTACAGGGTCTTTCCAAAATTTCCCACAAGAGAGTGAGCTCCTAGTGCTTGTGAATCCAGCATTTCACTGGCACGGTGCCGGGGCCGAGCCCTACAGCACCTGCGCAGACCTGTCCTGTCAGACGTGGCCACGGTCACAGAGCAAGTCTCGCTGCTGCACAGGTGACGGGAGCACCGAGCCTTGTCACGTGAGCCTCCTGCTGCGCACAGACGCCCCTGGCGGGCGTTGTTTCCCTCCTAGAGGTGACTAAGTGAGGAAGCACAGCCGAGCCCTTTGCTGAGAACACGCACCACAGGGCAGTGGGGGCCCGTCGTGGCTTCAGTGCACACAGAGTTTGTCGCATCACAGTCTGAAAGAGAAAGTGACGCTTATAAGCCACTGGGAATGGAAGGAGTTTGGCTTTAGATTTTCATGGAGAATTAAGAAGTCACTACTTCCTGCTAGAGAACAATAAATCACAAGAGAAGCCACTCTTGGAGGAAGCTCCTATATTTGAAATGCCTCCCTTCAAGTAAACGTGATTTTAACGACAGTGGTAAAATCGCAGGTGGTGAACATTTTTAACTCTGAACACATGACACTGCATGAGAAAAACAGAGCTCACATGTAAAAGATAAAGTCACAGCAAAGGAGAAGACGTTGACTGTACACAGCAAAGAATAAGTGGGATGTTGACAAAAGCTGACAGTCTGGAGTGAGTGAACATCAGAACCCAGTTAGCGCTTGGAGAGACTAGTGATGGGACCCCAGAGAGAGACGCACGTGGTCCCTGAGACAAGGAGCCGGAGGGAGCCCACACAGCAGGGCCTGCTGCTCCTGCCAGGCCGGCGGGGCTGCTGTGACCAGGGGCCTTAATTACCCCTCTGGGAGGGTTGGCGGTGTAGACCGCGAGGCCGCCACCGCCCCTGTGCGTGCGTGTGGGAGGAAGACAGGCGGCTGGAGGAGACACCTGCTGCTGTAGTGAGTGCAGTGGTTTGTGGGAAGGTGTGAGGTGCACACTTGCGTGATTCTAGTTCTCACAGTAAAAAAATCTCAAAACACTAACAGGAACAAAACCCACTTGGTAAGTTTTTTCACTGTAAAGAGTAACATGTTCTTTTCATATCCATTAGTTCATTCCATGGCCCTGGGTTGCATGATCAGTGGTGTTCCAGGGACAGAACCCCTTCAGGGCAGCACTACGCCCCCACATCACCCAGACTCCACTCACCATCAGGGACCCTTCCCCTCTGTCCCCTCCCTGCCCGGATGATTCATCTCCACCGTCAGCGTCAATGGTCAGTTTGCATTTAGTGCTTTTACTGTGTCCACATCCATTCCACTTACACCCACCTTTCCCAGGGTTTCTATCATCAATGGGTGATGAATCCTATCCAGTCCTTTCTCGGCACCTGCCAATAGGATCATGTTGTTTTCCTTCCTTCTATTTGATGTGACTTATATTGATTTATTTTAGGATGTTGAACCATCCTTTAATTCTGGTATAAATCGCACTGGCCCATTATGTATAATCTTTTTGTTTTCTTTAAGATTTATTTACTTATGTATACAGAGCTGAGGTATAGGCCAGAGGTGCAGAGGTGGTGAGAGGATTCACCAGCGACAGAGTGGGGAGCAGAACAGGCCGACTGACGAAGCACACTGCTGAGGGGAGCATAGGGCGGGTCAGGGAAGGTCTGCCATGCCATGTGATCACCTCCGGGGCAGGGATCGAACTCATGCTGAATTGGCTTTAGCTTCTTAGTGTTGTGCTTTAACCCACTGCACCACCAGGGAGGGCCTGTATAATCTTTTTAATACAGATTTGGATATGGTTTGGTGTGATTTTATTGAGGATTTTTGCACCATGTTTCTGAGAGAGGATGCTCTGTAATTTTATTTCCTTGTGCTGTCTTATTGTTCTGGGTTTTGTTATTAGAGTAATGTTACCCTCCTAAAACATGTTTGGGAGAACCTCTTCTTACCTCCTGGGACTCACAAAGATCTGGAACTACAGCCCTGCATCTTTAAGTTGTTCCTCCGCATGTACCTTGTCACCACCTGAGGAAATGTCCCATCATCCTGTTCCATTTCTCTGTGTCTAATACCCTGCTATTTTTATTACTATAGTTTTGTACTATAGTTTGACCTGGGAGTGTGATAAAATCAGTTAACCTTATCACACCTCCCAAAGTAAATCATTTTAAACATTAATGCCATTTTAATCACTAGTACATTGGAATAATCTTTATTGAGGCAAAATTAATTGAAGCCCCATCAAGTAAGTCTATACTACCTCAAAATTATGAACTTGGGGTAAATTTGAAATCCACATTTTTTTCTAATTTTTTTTTTTCTGAATCCTTTTTCCTTTCTTGATATAGTGTTGATGCCACTTTCCCTCTTTAGAATCTGTGTTAGTTTTGGTCACTACAGAGAACTGAGCCAAAGTGTATTTGCTAGACAGGAGCTGTCTGCCGTGCCATGTGGGTAGCTTCCTTGCAGGGAACCAAACTTGTGCTGCAGTGGCTTCAGACAGCTTCATAGTGCTGCACTTTAACCCCTTGTGCCACCAGGGAGGCACCAAGGAGCATTTTCAAGAAGAAATTAATACATGTGAAGAAATAACGAACAGTATCATTTTTGTGCTATTTTCATTTCCTTTCTTGATGGAAAAATTGTATAATCAAAGTAAGGTTCAAACATCTACATTTCAGTTTAAAAGAAAAAAGCTGTATCAGGACTACAGAGTAGTGTTTCAAATCTCTGTTTGGAAATCTCACGTAATGGTGTACAAAAGGTCATAAGAAATAGAACTTAGCGACAGCATAAAGGGAATAAAACAAAAAAAAACTAAGTAGTTTTTGAGTAGTAGTGATTGAGTCACAGAGGAGTAACTAATACAAATATGTGTGTGTGTATTTACATGTATATAATCATATCTCAAGATTCAATAAATTAAAATATTTAGGGGGATATCAGGAAATTGAAATTTGCAACAACTACCTTCTGAAGGCACAATGTTCACTTACTTCTGAGCCCAGAGACCCACAATGGACAAGAGGCTACTGTCCTGAACAGCTTTCCCAGGGCCCCCTTCACATCCTTGTTCCTCAGGCTGTAGATGAAGGGGTTCAGCATGGGGGTGACCACCGTGTACATCACTGAGGCAACCGAACTTTCCTCTGAAGACTGGGTCGCAGCGGAACTGAGGTAGACGCCCAGGCCGGTCCCGTAGAACAGGGAGACCACACAGAGGTGGGACCCGCAGGTGGAGAAGGCTCTGTGCTTGCTGGTGGAGGAGGACATCTTCACTAAGGAGGCGGCGATCTGAGAGTAAGAGCAGAGGATTCCAGCAGCAGGAAACACCCCCAATATGGCAGTAGACACGTACAAACAGATGTTAACTATGAGGGTGTCAGAGCAGGCTACTTTTACAGTTTGAGCCAGCTCACAGAAGAAATGTGGGATCTCAGTGTCTGTACAGAATGTCAGCTGTGCAATCAGAAGAATAAGAAGCAGGGAAACCCAGAAATTGATGAGCCAGCACATGAGAACCAGGAGGCCACAGAGCCAGGGGCTCATGATGACCATGTAGTGCAGGGGGTGGCAGATGGCCACGAACCGGTCGTAGGCCATCACAGTCAGGAGGAGATTATCCATTCCAACAAAAATCATAAAAAAGTACACCTGAGCGAGGCAGCCC
>NW_004567126.1:32118637-32120362 GCF_000260355.1 Condylura cristata | reverse complement strand
TCAACCAGCGGAACCTAAATAGTCAGCACCTGTGACTCCTCTTTCTGTGAGCAACTTCACCCCCACTGAGCCTGCCCATGACCGTGAGCCCCTCAGCCAGGGGGTCACCCGTTTCCATTTCAAATCTGAGTGATCATTGAAACTACCTTTGTGTTAGCGAAAATCTTTCTATTTTTGTTGACTGCTCACTGGTTTAATTCCCCTATTAAAATCAGTGGACTTACCAGTTTCTCCTTTGGTTGAACATTACAGACATTTAAAGACGCTTATATTTTCCTTGAAGGTGTCTACACTCCTTGAATCTAGTGATTCTATAGTCATGGTTTTGTCTTAAGATTTTATTGGCAACAATCTTAATTGCGATTGAATGTTGGTGTGTGTATGTGTGTGTGGATATATACACAATATATATATGACATATATATATATGTATATATATATACACACACTATATATATATACATATATGACAGTTAACTTTCTGTGTTTATTGTCTCATTAGCTTCTAAAAAGTGGTTCAGTTGGCCCTCCCTGGTGGCACAGTGGGTTGAAGCGCAGCGCTGCAAACTAGCCACAACTGCTTCAGTGTGAGTTCGATCCCCACCCCAGAGATGACCCCACAGGACGCAGCAGACCTCTCCTCACCGCCCGCTGCTCCCCTCAGCAGTGTACTTCGTCCATCTGCCCATTCTGCTCCCCACTGTGTCTCTGGTGAAACCCCTCACCACCCCTGGCCCTCTGGCCTACACCCCAGTACTGTATGAATAAATAAATGTTTTTAAAAAATAAAATAAAATGTGGTTTAAAATATTAACATCTGTGAACATTTGTGCTTAAAATATCTTTGTGCCAGGAGGATCTGCAGGCATTATTGTTGTTATTACTATGCTACTGCTTGGATGCGTTCCACATACTTACATACGTGTATCCCAATTACTGTAAAGAGGTGTAAGGAACATGGGGTAATTCGGGCTCTTCCGTCCTCGGGACGTCAGATGCCGACGCCTGGAAAGCGCACAGGTACCGTGACCTGTCTCACGCACAGCGGCGCCTCCTGCATGTAACCCCGAGCACTCGGCTGGCCGCCCCACGCGGTATAAAGGGGAGTCGAGCCCTGACGGGTGGTGGGACGCCGGCTCCGGGGCCTGCTGTTGCCTCCTGCCTGGGTGTCGGTCACCTCCTCGGCATTAAAGGCAACGTCTGAGCCCCCAGGCGTCTTTTTCCTTTTGCCCCAATCTGCAGTGAACCGCCCGGCCTGGGATGGAGTCACAGCCGTGACATTTAGAGGAGACGTGGAGTCGCCTTCCGAGGGCGGCAGTGGCCGACGCCTGCCGCTCATGTGGCCTTGGAAAGCCACGCCTTGGCCTGAGTGCACACAGCGCGCGTTAAACCAACCCCTCACCGCCAGGCCGGTAGGACGTCCAGGTCGTCACCGGTCGGTCCCGAGACTGCCCACCGGATCTGCGCAGGTGTCTGCAATTTTTACTTTCACCTTTTACTAATAAATCTGCCCTTTTAAAGGAAAAAAAAATGGACGCCAAGCACTGTTCCATGTGTTCCCGTAGCTACAGCAGACTTGACTTCAATGGCAGCTTGAGGCCAGCGTGTGAGACCAACGTGTGTGTGAGGCCAGCATGTGGGTGCAGTGTGTGAGGCGCAGCATGTAAGGCTAGAGTGTGAGACCAACATGTGAGACCAACGTGTGAGGCCAGCGTGTGAGGCGCA
>NW_004567126.1:32091229-32118225 GCF_000260355.1 Condylura cristata | reverse complement strand
TGTGAGGCCAGCGTGTGAGGCGCAGCATGTGAGGCTAGAGTGTGAGGCCAATTTGTGAGGCCAGCGTGTGAGGCCAACGTGTGAGACCAACGTGTGAGGCCAGCGTGTGAGGCCAGCGTGGGGGCTCAGCGTGTGAGGCGCAGCATGTGGGCGCAGCGTGTGAGGCGCAGCGTGTGGGCCCAGCATGTGAGGCGCAGCATGTGAGGCTAAAGTGTGAGGCCAATTTGTGAGGCCAGCGTGTGAGGCCAACGTGTGAGACCAACGTGTGAGGCCAGCGTGTGAGGCGCAGCATCTGAGGCCAACGTGTGAGGCCAACGTGTGAGGCGCAGCGTGTGAGGTGTGCTCGGGGTCAGTGGCTCTCAGGGTTAGGGGGCAGGGGGCTTTGGTAAAAGCTGCGGTGCATGAAAGCACTTCCTCATCTTACTGTTAGGAACCTCATACTCGGCAATATTGATGGTGATGATGGTGGTGGTGGTGGTGATGATGATTTGAGACTTTCACGTGGGGATCCGTCGCCGAAGCCTGCTGGTAAAGTCATTGCATGTCCACTCCCAACAGGTGGAGTCAAGTCCTTCACCAGGCCCCTGAATCTGACGCTGTAAAGAAAGACCCTGCTCACCTCCCCGCGCTGTGCCATGCGTGCTTAGATTTTACTCATCATCTTACCTTTTCTATGAAAGGGCTCTGCCAGGTTTTCATGGCTTGTTTTCAAGAGAACACTGACATATTTGCATCCATATAGGGAACAAAACGTTCCGATAACAACCCACAATTCTGACTGTAGCACTGAGGCTACCCCAGAGGAGGGGAGAGGCATAGGGGAGGAGCCGCCTGGCTGTGGTCAGCTGGACTTTGACACTGGTGTGGCAGCAACCCCTGAGGGAGATCCTGTAATCTGATCATGAATGATGCTGTGGGTGGGTTTTACTTCAAATAAAAAAAAGTGGTCTCCAGAAATAGCATCTTTGACCAGTTGACCCTGCACCTTCTGGAGGCAGTTACTTTAACGTATTCTCTCACAGGGTGGGCAGACTCTACCATGTGTCCTCCTGAACTTGCACCTGAGGTTGGCCCACCCTTCTGCGCTGAGGCTGATGGCCTGCCCCTCTCTGTTGTGAGTCAGTGTGATGATGCTATCCACACGGTGTAAAGAACCTGAAGCAGTAGCTCTTAGGCCACCTTTTGCTTCTCTAAGAAGAACCCTGACAAACCCTGTGTGCTCAGGAAAGGGCTGTCGAGTGCCAACCCCACCCCACAGAGCGTTGGTGTTGCCAACGCCCTGACTATACTCGAATAGCCTGTATGTACGACTCACCACACTGTTATCATCGCGTGTTTTGTACCAACGTCTCCAAGTGGACTGAGAGATCTGCAGTTTAGGTAGATAAGAGGAATTGGGGCCGCCCATAAGTGTCATAAAGCCAGAAAAATTAACATCTGAAAATCGTGTCATAGCTAGGCTTATTCCAGGGACACCTATTCTTTTTTTTATTTATTCTTTCGGCCCATATTTCGAGTTACTGTTTTCTCTCGCGCTCCCTCTTAGCTTTACCGACCCAGCAATTACTATAGCAGGACCATCTCACCTCGGCCCTGACACCGTCACCCCCACACTCCCCATGAGTCTCCATCGGTGATGGAGACTGCGGGCTCCATCTTTTAGACACAAAGTAAAAAGCCAAAATGATGTCAAATCAGATTTTAAAATTGAAAACTCAAACACACATAACTAGTGATGCGGGGTATAAAAATCACAGAAAATAAAAGTCATACGACTATATAGTATAAAGATTGATTTAAATTGTTAAAATCTCAAATTTTAATTTTCTAAGAAAAATAAAATATTAAAATGCATTAGGTAAAAGAAAAAATACGCCACGTAGAAAAATATTGGCAGAGAGATGAAGTAATATCCTTGGGTCACCGTCTTTACCCCTGTTCTGAACATGGGACCCATCTCTGCTTGGGTTCCCCTCTGCCCTGGGCCGTGTTATGAGGCGGGGCCTGCGAGCAAGCAAAAGTCATTCAAAAAATCATGCCGTGTGGCCAAGTAGCATCTTCAGTAAGAAGGGCTACTTAATGGTTCAGAACATAGTGTAGAGCTATGAACGTGTGACTCACAGAAATGCATGAGAAAAGGCACCCCAGTTTTCCATAATTTAAAGCCCTTGATAGTTTTACATTTCTTCCAAAGGAAAAAAGATTATAATGAATGGAGAATGACTAGAGGGACATTGAAAGTATGTACAGTCCCAATGGGCCCTCAATTTAAAGAATAGAAATGCAACAATACAATAAAGTAAAGAGATGAAGGAAGGATGTGACAAGTCAGCTGTACGGACAAGGACGGGGGTGACTGTACTGGTGCGGAACTCCGAGGCTTCTGCCCATCCCTATGTAATGATAGGAGGAACTGTCCATCCATCTGTCGCCATTTCAGTGTGGAACGTCTGCGTCAAACTGAAGGGATATAAGCCAAGCCTGGAAGTCGTCGCGTTACAGTCAAGTCAAGAACGTCAGTTAATAAGGGACCGGGCTGGTTCCTGAGTACCGAGTCTGCTGGCACCTGGCCGCAGCGTCCCCTGCGTCTGCGTCACTTCAGCCGGGACCCACCCAGGGGCAGAGGCGGGACCCACCGGGGGACAGGCCATCGCGGGGCGGCCAGAACCCGACTGATGCAGGAGATGCAGGTGCGGGTTGTGCCGCTCCCCGACACTGCGTCGTGTATCACTCGTGTGACCGCCATAAAATTCTCGAAAGTCGGCGCCAAAATCAGCGCCCTCGCCTTGGCATCACTTCAGTGAGCTCCTCGCGACCCCGACCGCCGGCCGTGCGACCCCAGACCTGTCACTCACGGAGGCTCGCACCCCGCCCAGACACTTACTGCGTCCACGTGGCTGTGCAGACCGAGGAAGGAGGCGCCGCGGGCGAGGCGGCCGCTGCAGGGCGAGGGGGCCCCAGCCAGGCACAGCAAGGACCCTAGGGCTGGAGGGAAACGGACCAAGCTCAGCGGCATCCTTCGTCTGGCCTCGGGTTCGCAGCTTCTCGGGGGGCAGGAGGGAGCTTTTATCTGTTCGGGGACAGCGGTGGGAATCTCAAAGCTCCCAATTAAAGCAGGTCCTGCGTTGACCTCGCTCTGAGCCTCTGAGCCCTAGAGAACCGGAAAGGGGGGGCCCCCGGCTCTCTTCCCGCAGGGCACGGCCAGGGCGGGCCTGTTTGAGCTCCCTTTGCCTGGTTCGGGGTGGATTCGTCCCCTCCGGCACTGGGCTTCCTGTTCCTGCGACTCAGAAATCCTGGACCACAATTCTGCCTGTGCTCTCCGGGCTCGCCCACAGTCCCACTCCAGGGACGGAGGACGGTGCCAGGCTGCCAAGCTGCTGTGGCTCGGCCCAGATTGGGGGCGTCTGAGAGGTACAAACAGAAAAAGCAGACTCTGTCTCTCTCACCTTGGCCATTGTGCTGGCCGGCCGGCGTCTCCCCTGTAGCTCCCTCGCCCTGGAGGTCCTGTCCCCGGCGCCCCTCTGCCTCAGACATGCACTGCAAGCCCACGGGGTGCCCTTTGGGGTGCACTCTCTATGAACCCCCCTCTCCCGCCAGGCTCCGTGAGGCCAGACCAGGCTGGGCCCTGCGCCGTCCGTCCCATGCCCCTCCGGCTCCTGATGAGCGCCCCATTACCCGCCCGGGCGCGCTTCCTTTTCCTGGGGTAGCCACCAGGCCACGAGTACCCCGCGCGGCTTTCTGACATCATGGTTACCTGGGAACATCGTGGTCACCACAGCGGCATCTCTGGGGTGTCTGCACTGAGGCCAGAATAATTCCTGGAAGCCTCGTGATTTGCTCCAGATACTCACAGGGCTGGCTCGGGTTCTCAGCGGCATGCCACGTCTCCCAAGTCAAAGGCGAAGCATCCTGACTGAAGATTCAATAACAAGAATGTTTGGTAAAGCCCTACAGATGTCTGGTCTGAACCTGTCACAATCGGTCAGTGCTGACCCCACTGGTCTGCGCTAGTCATCACGACATGGGCAGCAGTGAAGTAGGAGCACAGAGCGACGTGGATAAAGCCACATAGAGCGGGGGCCTCCATGGTGGCCCAGGAGTGAAGTCTCAGCACGACGACACTGTCCGCAGCTGCCGCAGCACGAGTTCGATCCCCACCAAGGAGGGACCTCAGGGCGCAGCAGACCCCTCCTGTCTCCCCGCTGCTCCCCTCAGGAGTGTATTTCAGTGGATCTGCCTGCTCTGCTCCCCACTCCATCTCTGGGGAGTCCTGTCACCCCAGCACCTCTGGCCTGTGCCCCAGCCCTTGTGTGCATAAATAAATAAATCTTTAAAAATAAAGTGCAGGAGACTCTGGTTGTTAAAATTGCCTGAAAGGACAGATACTAAGAAACAGTGGTTGCGGCAGGAAGAGTAAGAACCCAGAGATGTCCCTCTCTGCACACATGGGCCCTGCACCGCGGCCTCTCATGTGACAGAGGGCCGGAGGCGTCCCCACGTGACGGGCACCTGGAGGCACCAGGGCAAATGCAGACCCAGGCCGCAGTGAGAACGCGGCCACCTGGGTGGAGAGACGGAGAGTCCGCCAGGAGGGCCGTGGCCTGCTGGCGGGAACACAGTGTGGCAGCCTCTCGAGGAAACAAACACGGACAGAAGGAGGGAGGAGTGTGGGGACGTGGTGATGACGGGTGGCGAGTGGGGGAGGGGAGAAGCAAACTTGTTTTCAAGTGAACAATAGTGTAATCAATACATAAATAAAATGTTTTAAGTTAACAAAAAGAAGTGGAAATTGCATATGATCCAGCCGTCCCTCTGCTACGTAGTCACCCAAAGAGATGAAAGCCCGGTATCAGCGACCGTCCGGCGCAGTCACAGGTCAGAGACAACAGGGCAGTGACCGGGACTCGTGGCTATCCATGGGGTCAGGGTGCTAAAACAAGGTGCTGCTTCCTTGCCTTGCAGACCCAGGCGGGGTTCAGACAGAGCAGGGACTGAAGCGTCAGTATGGGAACCTGCCTGTGGAAACCTTGACCAGACTCCAGGGCCAGACGTTATCACCTGTGGCTGCTGCGGGCTGTCAACTCTGAAGAAATACAGGGACTAACCTCAGCCTGGCATCTGAAAGACCGCAGCCAGCCAGACCGGTGTCCAGCCGTGGACACCCGCAGTGTAGGGCGCAGGTGAGGTCGCCCTCAACCCCCGCAGCCCTCTGCCGGGACACTCAACGCGCTGAGTTCTTCTCCCCGCGACCCCGGCCTTTCCTTCCCTGGGCCTTTCTTTCTCATCACACGGCAGTGGAATACTACACAGCTGTCTAAAATGATGCCAGTGCCTCCCGGGACCCACGGCGGGGACTCCTGCGAGTGTGCTAAGTGAAGAAGTTGAGAAGATAAAAGATGTCCAGTGGTTTTACTTAACAGTTGTGTATAAATAACTCAGAGGCACACTTGGACCAGACAAAACAAAAAGAGAAAAACTGAATTTGGTGGCAATATGGTGCTGGTGCCAGAGGGAACGGGGAGGAGGAGGCAGGGATTGCAGGGGAAAGAGGCCAATGGGGTGTGGGTGCAACACAGACCACACGGAGGAGCAGCTTGTGGCCCTCAGCGTGTAATAGTTACCGCAGTAACGAGCATCCTGAAACTTAGGGGTGATACTCGTCAGATGAGCACAGATTTCCTAGAATCACCAAACTTGGCAATCTCATGGTAAATTATGCCTGAGTGAAACTTTGAAATTTTTATTTTAGAAGAGTCTTCCCTGAAGTTATAAAAGGAGAGTTGAAAATCTGTTACCTTGCAAAAACCCGGCACTTTCCACCCAGTGAACTATTACGCTGACCATCTCTCTGTCACCCTGACCCTCTCTGTTCCGGGCCTCAGCTTGCGCGCCGGCATTCAGCTCACGCTGCCATAAACGTAACTGAGCCAAAGTGGAGTGAGATCGCTGCAGTAAACCTGTGTCGCCAAACAAATGAGAGCCTGCCAGTAGATGTTGCAGTCCTTTTTGTATTCCCAGTAGTTGATCTTTCCCTCCAAATCTACATTTTTCATAATATTGCTGACAGTTTGTGCCATCTATGTTCATTTAGTCACGCACAGAAAGCGGAGCCAAAGCTCCCTGCACCATCATTTTATTGGCGGGAGAAAGAAACAGCAGTGGGAAAGAGGAGAAAGGTACAAGCCTGCGAACGCGTGGGATAAAGCTTTCCCGGGAATGGCAGGGTGAGCAGTATTTTCATTCTTTAGGGAGTCTAGAATGGGGTGCAGAATCCAGCCGCAGCGTTAAAGCTCATGGCAAGTACAAAGACACCGCAGACGCCTCAGCCCGTGTGTGCTCAGGTCTGTCCCAGGTCGCACGTCGTCCCTTGCCACGCCTGCCACCAGCGATGGGCAGAGTGGCTCGGGTGGTGTGGCCAGGGCGGGCAGTCAGCGCAGTCCGGAGTGGGGCCGAGTGAACGCCGGTCCCAGGAGAAACGCTGCATTATCTGCCACTTCATCCTTCACGGACATTCATTTCTATCAGCGTTCTTCGAAGAAAGTGAAGTAAGTTCTCAGCAGTTCCACAAACGCACAGCTGCCATGCCCGCTGACACTCGGACACTCACAGGAAAGGAATGCAACAGCTCGGAAGAACGACTCTGCTTCTGCACATACACCCACTGTTTGCATCTTGGAGGTTCTATCCTACAAATGCACGATGGGAAATCACAGTCCAATCAAACATAGGAAGGAAGTAAGAAGGGAGGAGAGAGCGAAGGGAAGTGGGTGGATAACGAAGAAAGCAACATGCAAGTGCCTCCCCAGCTGGTATGCTAATGTGAATGGTAGCAGCAAACCGCCATCAAATCTAGATTCTTCTAGATTCCACATTTGGATTATTGATTTCAACACTGATGCTGACATCAAATAACTTCGTGTGAAATGGAGGTTAGCAAAAAAGTAAAGTCATCTAAGTGACAACTTCCCAAGTGACCGTTCAAATTACTGCCACTTCTGAAAAGTGGGGTGAAAGAGAAAATACTTCAAAGAAATGTTTTTAAGGATAAATACAGTCATACATGTGAAGAAAGTACAGACTTTATTATGATCGCTGTGTACTTTCCCTCAGGGAAAAGAAATATACAACAGGCCTTGGCTACAATATTGAAGGGTGAATATTAAGGAAAATGTCAGCTTTGACATAAATGCTTCAACTCTAAATTTGGCATACTCAGAAATGGTAGTAAAAATGCCGATCAAAGAGGGAAGTTTATGGGCTAAAACAGGAAATGTAGGGGAAAAAATACTGAAAGATGGTAAAAAGTAACTAACATAAAAATGAATGAAGAGAATAAAAAGAAATTTTCAAAACAGAAGAAAGCAATTCTTTGAGGGGAGAAAAGATTAGATATTAAAACTGACATCTGCCTCTGGGGCGCCAAAGGTCTACTAAGCTTTGAAGCCAGTGACCCATAATGCACTAGTGGCTGCTCTGCTGAGCAGCTTTCCCAGGGCCCCCTTCACATCCTTGTTCCTCAGGCTGTAGATGAAGGGGTTCAGCATGGGGGTGACCACCGTGTACATCACTGAGGCAACCGAACTTTCCTCTGAAGACTGGGTCGCAGCGGAACTGAGGTAGACGCCCAGGCCGGTCCCATAGAACAGGGAGACCACACAGAGGTGGGACCCGCAGGTGGAGAAGGCTCTGTGCTTGCTGGTGGAGGAGGACATCTTCACTAAGGAGGCGGCGATCTGAGAGTAAGAGCAGAGGATTCCGATGAGAGGAAACACCCCCAACAGGGCAGTGGACACATACAAGCAGATGTTATTGATGAGTGTGTCGGAGCAGGCCACCTTCAGAAGTTCCGTTAGTTCGCAGAAGAAATGTGGGATTTCAGTTCCTATGCAGAAGGCCAACTGCATCGTCAACAGCATGTGAAGGAGGGCAACCCAGGACATGATGGCCCAAGAAATCAGAAGCAGAAACATGCAGAGCCGGGGGCTCATGATGACCATGTAGTGCAGGGGGTGGCAGATGGCCACGAACCGGTCGTAGGCCATCACGGCCAGGAGAAGATTGTCTACGCCGACAAAAATCAGGAAACAATACACCTGAGTGAGGCACCCCATGTAGGAGATGGCCTTGCTCTGCGTCTGGAGGTTCACCAGCATCTTGGGGACGGTGGTGGAGGTGAAGCAGATGTCCGCCAGGGACAGGTTGCAGAGGAAGAAGTACATGGGGGTGTGCAGGCGGGGGTCGGAGAGTATGGCCAGGATGATGAGCAGGTTCCCCAGCATAGTCACCAGGTACATGGCCAGGAAGAGCCCGAAGAGCAGCGGCTGCAGGGCGGGGTCGTCGGAGAGGCCCCGGAGCAGAAAACCAGATATTTCTGTGCAGTTCCCTGCTTCCATGGAGATGGTATGTTTTCTGGAGAAGGAAGTAGCACAGAGGTCAGTGAGCAGCCAGCTGGACCAAAGCCGGACCACGTGTGATCACCCCGTAGACTCAGCCTCACTCAAGGGGGCAGCGCTCTTCCACCTTAAATGTGTGTGATCGCTCAGTAGAACGATGCGATTCAGAGTCAACCTCTCTGTCTCTGTCTCACCCATTCACTGTTTTAGTTCTCCTGGCCAAATCTCTGGACAAACCAATTTCGACTCTGATATAACCCTTACAAAAACAGAAAACAAAACTGAGGACATTTAAGGTCTTTTCCATCATAATCTTCATACTTCATTCTAGTATCAGTTTCAGAGGTTTAGATCTGGAACGTCAACCCTGACAACCTTAATCCTTTATTTGATGCTTGTACAGAGATGGCAGTTACTCCTCATGTGACTTAATTTTTTCTTATGAAAAGAAAGAAAATATATATAGCCACTTCCTTTATCATGAACATTAAAAAAAAACCTGTGTGCACAATAGATCCTAAGAAATGATATTTTATTTCATCATTATTAATCTGTTTCTTTGATGACATCTGTTTATATATAACTGTCCCAAAATAAGGAGAGTGTGATTTAGAAAATGGGACATCGAGTCAGATTGACTGAGTTAGAACAGTCCACCGATTTATTGGTGGGACTGAAAAAATTAATTGATCTCTCAGAGTTGCAAACCCCTCACCTCCACAACAGAAATAGTAAAGTTCCTTACAGTGCAAGACGATGAAAGAATCAATCGGGTGCTCACTGTCATTGTGCTGGAGGGGTTCCTGGGACTGGTGGATGCGTGACAGTATGGCTTCTGCCCTTCGCACCCCAGTAAGCCTGTCGGCACCCCAGGCCCACGTCCCATTCCTCAAGCTGCCGTGCGGTTCTCAGTCAGCACAGCTGGTCTTTACCTTGTTTGAGCTCAAACAGCCCTTCTGTTACTCTGGGTCCCACTGGCTGCTGCTTCCAGAGACTCCTGCTTGCTGGATGCTTCTGAAAAAAAAGAAAAAAAGAGACAGCACATGGCCCTCAAGTTAATGGGGGCAGTGGGAGGCAAGAACCAACATTCCCGAGCTTAATTATCTACCGAAGTCCCACGATGGTGAAGCCCTGGCAGGTGTGTAGCTGGGTCACAGCCGCCTCCTGCTACTAGACCATGCTCTGACAGAGGGGCGACAAGCTTCCGCATCCAGACTACAGAAAACCCCCCCACTCCTGCAGTTCGGGGCTCAGCCTTGGGGAGCTAGCCCACCAAGTCCGCAGTGTGGCGCATCTCTCTATCTCCACTGCGAGTGCTACCTGCTTTCTCTGGGAAGTTGACGTGACACTACTAGTTAAAAGTGTAGGAATCATCAACCTACATTTGTGTCGGGTGTTTGCAGTGTACCTTTCTAAACTAGTTACAGTCTGAGAAGATTAAATCTGGAAATCATGTTTGGAAAGCAGACACCTCAGGGTTATGAACTGTGGACGTAAGTGTAAAACTGTGAGTGTAAACTGTGGTTTCCGTGGGCATTAAAATCATAACTCTGACTCGCCTTTTCCAAGTTTTATAACGTCATCATAAATTACTTTTTTAATCTTTAAGCACTTAAAGTATTAGCAGAATCTTAAATATTGAATAAATGACTAAGAACATGACTTTTATAATAGAAGCAGGCAATCAATATTTTACATAAAAGTAGAATTCAATGATTTTTTTAAATTGAGAAAATGTTCATATTGATTTAAGTCTTTTACAAACAGTGATATATTGTCAAAATTATCTCAAGTCAGATTATAAAATTGAAAAATCAACTACACAAACTAAAGAAGTGAAGTTATAAATCAGATAGAATATTTAAAAAATCATAAGACCCTTCACCTAAAACGTCATCGAATTCACAAAAATCTCAAAAAGGAACTCACTTTTAAAAGATATATGAAATACCACAAGGCATGTAGATGGGAGAGAAATAGGTCAGTTAGCAAAAGATTAGTAAAATTACAAAATAGTTGTGTCGCAAGGCCTTCAAAACACTTCTGACCACAAACACACTTGCGAATTAAATGAATGATGTTACTGGTCCATCTTACTGAGAGGTGCCCTAGGAAATACAAAAACCTAAAAGGCTGTCTGTCCCGGGGCGCACTGGCTGTCAGAGTTACGGACTGCTTAGAGAGCGAGAAATGTCGTGTAGGCTGATGCGTGTACATCTCACAAAAACGCATGATGCTTCATGAAACAGCGTTATAACTGGTTTTCAAATTTTTAAATCGTGGGGTGAAGGGTGTAAGGCTGGAGGGCACCCACAGGACAAAAAGACACCCAGCTCTCAAACAAGGCCAAACAGCTATTTCCCTGGGTGATAATCGGGCAAAGCAGATCAATTATGATCCAATGTTCCCTCATTCAATACTTACTTAGGAAAAAGAATATCTTTCTCAAGACCATAGGTAATTGCACACCAAGCCCGGTCACAGAGAACGGTCGTCGGATTCCGTCAGGGATGGAAACAAGATCAGCAGTCTCCATCATCACTTAATTTGCTCTTCGCCCCGAACCCCCTCGCAGTCACACCCTGCACAGAAGGAAGTAGAAAGGACTGGTCAGCCACCTGAGGCGGGCCCGTTGTGCAAGAATGGGGGAGCTGGCCTTCACTGGCCACTGACCGAGCCGCCTGTCTGGGAGGCAGGTCTGACGGGCGCACACCAGATGGAATTGCAAATTCAGTGCTGCCAAAATTAACGAAGAGCAGAAGTTCATGAAAAACGAAGCCACAAACTTAAATTCTTTAGCAGTTTTAATTACCCCTTTGCTCCATGTCCCATCGCTGGATGTTTGCTAGCAAACGTCTGGTGCGCAGACATGTGTCTTCCAGAAACATTTACTGAGACCAAAGGGCCCCCCCCATCGCGCAGGGAGGCAGGAGCTGACTGCAGCAGCGGGTGGGTGCGGGGTGCTGAGAGACCCCCAGAAGCGGCAGAGGAACAAGCTGGGGACAGACCCCAGAGAGCAGCTTCGTCACCTTGGGCCGGCCGGCAGCGACACGGCGTGGGCAGGGCATTTATGCTTCCAGGGCCAAGCAGGGCTGAATTCTCAGAGCTTCCAATTAAAAAAATTTTTTTTTAAATTATTGTGGTTACTCTATCGCTGAACAACTTAGCTCCTTGGCACAAGAGAACCAGAACCAAATTGAAACTCCTTCGCAACTCTATTCCCACGTGGGGTTCACGGGCAGTCGTGGGCTTTGTTTTTAACTGTGGGCTCTCCTCTTGTTAGGTCTGGTATCAAGATTCCCTGAAAGCTTTTCCTTCTCCTTGCCAATCAAAACGTTCTTCCAATAGATAACAACTGTGAGACCTCGCACCCCCACACCCCACAGAGCCGCAGCTCCGACTTTCCTGCAAGATCTGATACACTAACAAAGCGCCCGCAGGCGTCAACAAAAACGTTTTCATACAACATTGACTATATTTCTGTTACTAAGCAGCATGATTCCCCAAAACCCAGATCTTACTGAAACCTCCCACACAGTGATCTGAGGAACACACTCTTTGTAACCGCAGAAGGATAATTCACTGACAACACAGACACTGAACTGTGGGCTGGAGCGGCAGGAACGTTCCTGGGTGTTCGGAGGGCAAAGGAAGCCACCAGTTGGTTATTTGAAAAGAAATGTTGCCTCTGGAAGCAAACAGAAGCAGAAGCAAACAGAGCCTTTGGAAGAACAGTCCCCCTCATGCAGGAAGCTCTTCAAACCTGAGTCCTCGGAGGTTCACACAACCTCGCTGCCTCTGACTCCCACCCGAGAGGCGGGGGGAGTTTTACACGTGTGGTGAGCGACACGCACTGTAAGTCCCTCTTAAAAGTTTGTCCCGTGACAAACCTGGTGAAGTGGCTGGTTGGGGGAGGTTTAGGGTCTCTCCTGGTGCTGGGACCCACACACGTGGGGCCCGGGGCGCCCCACAAGGAGGACGGGAGTCTGGTGGAGGGTTTGGCCTGGGGGTGACCGCCGCAGGCTCACGGAGGCCCCGGAGACACTCTGGGGCATGAGAAACCGCCAAGTGAGATGACCCCATCCCTGGCTGCAGAGCGGAGGCGACGAGAGGTGAGACCCACAGGGAGAAGGGGCCGCCGCGCCCCCCAATGAGGCTTATTTGACACCACCACCACCAAATGGAATTCCCCACAGCGGGGCTCTGGAACCCTGGAACCCCGACTTCCTGTCTTAAACTCCTGTTTCCCAGCGACCCTGCTGCGTGTTCTTGGAGCTTATAACTAGGACAGATCTGCTGGCTGGGCCCCCAGATGGAACGTCACCTCTGAGGGAGGCTTTTGGAGGTGCAGAGTCTGGAGGTGCACCCTGCAAGGGTTCAGGGTGCAGCAGCAGAGTCTAACCCCGGCCAGGGAGTGACCCCAGGGAGTGACATTGTCCTTGGTCTGGGGGATGCTGGAGAGGTAGAAGCAAAGAGATCCCATATCTGCACACAACTGACCCCCGGACACCCCAAAAAGTCACACCCAAGAAAGGAAGAGAGATGTGCCTAATGACAAGTATCCGCTGGGGAAGTGTCCACGGTTGGGAGCTCTGGGGACGACCCACAGGGAGCGGACAGAGTTCTTCCATCTTTTCAGTAGTCTGAAGAGACATCAATAAAACCCCAAAATTTAAGTAGCACTCTCAGATCACATCGAAGAGTACAAGGAAAAGGAAGAAAATCCGTGCCTGAAACACTGAGAAAACCCGCACATCGCCGCAGCTGAGGTCCCCGTGGGTCAGCCCCCAGCGACCCCACCCGCGAGCCCCACGTCGCTGGGATTCGGTCTAAAGTGGTCCTGACCCAGGCGGCCCGTGTCTGCTCTGGAAGTTTCTTTCATCTGCGGAGTTCTGGCCCCGCGGCCACAGGGCTGTGGCTTCCCCCCTTGAATACCTGCGCCCTCTGCCAGGCTGGCTCGCCAGCCCGTTATGTCCTGAAGAATTCGGAAACGCCCTGACGGCGCCCCGGCGGGCAGGCACCGCCCTCCCTGCTGTTGAGAATGAAAGAAGGAAAACCCCAGTGAGTAGACTAGAAATGAGCGCTCAGCAGACACTTCGGATACACGGCGGACCCGGGAGGCGACTGTGAGTACCTGTACGCCAACGTACTCGTTAACCCAGAAAACAAACCGGCTAGACCCTGCAAACGCCCACGACCGGCCGGGGAGACGTGGGAAGCCTGAGTAAGCCAAACCAGCAAGAAGTTGAAGCAATCATCATTCTCCCTGAAAAACAGAAGCCTGAAACCGTTTCCCCAGGGACTTCCACAGGTGGGGGCGGGGCTTCGGCTGGCTCCAGCGCAGGTGTCTCAGCCCACCGGCACTCAGGTGCAGGCGTCGCCCACCACGCCGGGCTCGCGCCACGCCCCCACCTCACCCCCGCCCCGGGCCGCCGCCCACGGTCAGTCCAAGGGCCCGTGATGACGGGTTCCTGTCCCTTTCTTGATGGTGCCCATGCGGGCGACGGACGTCATGCAGCCTGGCTGACCTCACGGGGCCCGGCTCCTCCACGTCTACCTGTGGGAAACGTCCTTATTCTGATATTTTTATTATAGTTGCTGTTGCTGTGTCTATTGCATGGCGATGCCATCTACGCAACATGCGTGACGGGGGACACACCACTCCGCTGGGCAGCTCTTGCCAGAGCCCCCTTAGCTGCCCCCACGAGCTGGTCGCCCCCCTTGCGCCCGCCAGCGCCCTCTGCCTGCTGGCAGCGCCCCGTGACTGCGCTGGTCAGGCTGGTCAGGCTGGTCAGGCTGGCGGCGGCGCCCGGTGGCCCGGAACCCTCGGCAGAGGCAGCCTCATCTGTGCGGGGCCACCGCCTGCGAAGTCGCTTTCCCAAGGGCCCTTTGCACGCCACTTTCCTGGCAACCCGTCAGCAGAAAGAGCCTTTCCGCTCCTTGGGGTCTCTGATGGAACATGTCTGCCTTCCTGTCAGGACCCTCCTCCTCAGGTTTCCTCCGAGATTAACTGCTGGTGTGATTGTAAACGGGGTCATTTGGCTAATTTCTTCCTCTTCTCATGGCTCGCATGAAGGAAGGCAACTTGTGCATTGACTTTGAAGCCAGTACTCTGCGGGTCTGGCTCTTTCAGTCATTTCGCAATGTAATCTTCAGGCACTGAAGTGTTGGTGGTTCGGGGCAGTTAACTATGCAGCAGACAGACCACCCTCATTCCGTCCTACCAACCCTATGGTAGCTGGGCCTCCTGGTGGGCAACAGATTAAGTCTACGCACTGTGAAGCTGCCAGCAGCCACCGCTGCACAAGTTCAATCCCACCCAGGGAGTGACCCCCAGAGCGCAGCAGACCTCTCCTGTCCTCCACTGCTCCCCTCAGCAATGGATTTCAATGGATCCGCCTGTTCTGCTCCCCACTGTCTCTGGGGAGTCCTCTCATCCCTTGTACCTCTAGCCTGTACCCCAGGTCTCATATGCCTAAATCAATCTTTTAAAAATAATAATAAAGGGTATGGTTGCTTTTCTAACTGCAAATCACATAAAACATCAGTTCATTTCCATTAACTTCTAGAATTTGCAGCTGACCTGTAAGTAATGCGCTGTGTGTTATATGGTCTCAGAGTGACCTCTCCTGCTTTATACCTTACATCCAGCAGTAGGAGTCTCCTCTCACAAGTCTCTTTCCCTGTGCCTTTGATTCAGAGTTGGCAAGATTTTTCAGTTCTGATCCTGAACCCCAGAAACAAGCTTCGGTCACCTCAGTGGGGCTTTTGTGGATTGCTCCGAGTTGAGCATCACCCCCTTGGGAGGGCCACGCTAGCCATCTTATTGTTTGAATTTGTCTCTCCTTCTGGACTTTTCTTTCTTTAGGGACACCACACCATCTTTCCCCAAACTAGTTCGGTACAAGGCACTTAATTGCTACTTATTGATTTCCTGAATTAGGGGACTCCTGAGTGTATTGGACTTACCTAACCATTGCATAAGCTAGAGCCAGTTCAGTTAGGAGGGGAGCTGTGACAAGCCAATTGGATTGCCCCAGGGACTCTCCCCCAGGGACCCTCCCTGACGTGTCCTGAGGACACGTGTCACTGCCAGGAAGGGCAGTGACATGCGAGAGCTCTGGGACACTTGGCCTGGGGTTTGGCTGACGCGGCGGTAATTGTTGTGATGGGCAGGGAAACTGTGCGGGGCTCCCAGGGGTCCTAATTAAGGAAGCCTCGCTCTCCTCAGCTCTGCTCGGGCATCCTCCCCTTAGGCCTGGCCTCCAGGGCACTGCTCCAAAACTAGGCCAAGGATTGCTATTGCTTCACTAATTAGCTTCGGGAAACTTCTGACGGAGCACATGCAATACCTTCCTTTATTCTGTGTCACCGAGAGGCCAGCCAGCAGAGGAAAGCAGCAGGACTTCCGGTGAGGTCGAGGAAGACAGAGGTGCTGACTGTGCACCTCCCACCAGGTGCCCTGGCGTCCCAGTGACCTATCAGGGGATGGAGACGTGAGGCCAGCCCTGCAGTCAGGGGACGTGTGGGCAGAGCCAGCACGCCACAAGGTCTCCGTAAAGGCATTCCTGCGCTTTCTGCAAGTGAATGACCACCTCGGGGGTCTGGGACAGTAGCTGACCAGAGCAGCTGGTCAGAGATGCCATTTTCTTGGATAAAGAACCTTTTTTTTTTTTTAATTATCACAAATCTGTCGAAACAATCATCCAAAGCCTGAGTTTTGAATCTGTCATTAGTAAGAATTATCTATTTATTTTTCCGAGGAGTAATTGTGTAGGTTTTTTAAACATCTACTTTTATTTTGAGTTCAAGAAAGTAAGAGTGGTCTAAAGATAAATATAAAGGAGCTTCTATGTAGCTTCATCTGAAGAGATTTTCTTGGGTTTCTCTAATATGGGACAAAACTGGCATGATTTCTAGTCTTTGCCCCTAGTCAAAGGATCTTGAAAAGAACCTAAAGAAAACAGAAAAAAAAAAAAAGTATATTAGAGAAAAATCTTTAGGCTTCTGACACAATAGCTATAATAATCATCAGCCTGTCTGGCTAACTCAGAGCCAAAAAAGTCGCAAACATGCTGAGGGCCTCACTGTGTACTACTGTTCCTTTAGCAAACACGGCTAGCTTTCCACAAAAAGAATTGTGAGGCGCGTTAAAAGATAAAGCAAGCATTCAGAACAAGCTCAACTCTACCAATCACTTCAGAATGACAATAGTAGTAATTTAAGTTAAACATTGGCTAGTAAGCTAAGGCTATAGTGGGGCAGCAAATGGCCAGTGTTAAGCTGAGAAGTGGGGATGCTGGGAAGGAATCCAAAGGAACGGCTAGAAATCAAACCTCTAAGAGCAGCAAGAAAGAGTGCCTTCCACAGACTCACACCCGACAAAGCCAATGGATGAATCAGTTAAGCTGAAGATAATACCGATAAAATCTTCCAAAAGTGAAATGAAGAGAAAATCTAGTAGAAGGAAAATCCAGGAGGAGGAGACGAAAGAAGGGAATACCTGAAGTAACCCTGGGTGCGAATGTTCCCAAAATGACAGACATGAAGCTACAGATTCAGGAAGTTAAAAGTCATCAACAAGGAAGAACACAAAATAATTCAAGCATGTTATATGAAAATTTCATAAACATGAGTATACAATAAACCTAGAATTTAACAAAAACAAAAAAATCAAGCATCTAGAAAGTTCAAAACCTCATACTAACTCATGAAAAAATACAAATGGAAATCACAAATTTTAAGAAGAAATGTTAAGACTACATTCTAGAATCTATGGATGCACAGACGCGGTGATCAGAGGAAAGCCGCAACGTGAAATGTGTCCACTAAATGATTCAGGAAAACCATTTTCAAAATTCTAGAAAAAGAAAAATAAGCCAAAAACAAGCATAAGGGGTTGAGTTAAAAATAACAATTATTGGCAAAAACAATAGCTACAAGTGGGGAAAATTCAACACACAATCTCACAAGCTAATTTGGCCAAGAGCAACAGGAGACAGCTACTGACGGGCAGGTGCAGTAATGACAGTGTAAAAATCCTGGATACCTTTGCCGAACTCTGTATGAAATAAATGGCGTAATTTCTTAGGGAAATGCGGGTCACCAACACTGTTGATTCCACTCACACAAGAAATCACATACTTCAAGTGGTGTATATATTGTTCCATCATTTGGCATGGAAGGGAAAATTCTAATTTCCCATGAAACAGGGTAATACCCTGAGAGTACTAAGAAAACTGTAGCAGAACCGAAGTTCCTAAATCCAAATGAAATTCTAGAAAAAAGAATTTAAGACCACATTAAAAAAATATTCAGGGGCCAAGCACAGGACTGCATGCTGGCTGCAGCTGCTTCAGTGCAGGTTCCATCCTCTGCCTTGCAGCAGACCTCTCCTGTCTCCCCGCTGCTCCCCTCAGCAGTGTACTTCATGGATCTGCCTGTTCTGTCTCTGGTGAAGCCTCTCACCCCCTGCACGCTGGCCTGTGCCCCAGTTGTGTATGCATAAATAAACCTTTTAAAAATACATTTTAAAAAAATAGAGATTCACTCCAGGAACACAGGATTGTTTGAATATTGAGAAATTTATTAATATCACAGATTAATAAATCAGAGGGAAAGAATCATGATGCTCCTCACAGACGCTCCGAAAAAACAAAAAGTCAACACCCATTCATAAAAAAATATTCAGTATATTCCATTTTTGATATGGTAAAATAAATACATACCTCAGTCCTAAAAGACACTGTCTTAGCTAATGGAGCCCCTGGGGGGCATTTCTCCTACAAGACACCCTTTCCGTGGCACTCAGGCATCAGATAATGCAACTTGACAGGCACACAGAGCCGTGAGAATTGGTAAACAAGCAGAGCTATGCCACTTTGTGGATAATATGCAGTATACTGGGCAGATCCAAGAAAAGCAGTAACGAAACTAAAATTTCCATTAAAGAGCAAGTAATAAAGTTAAAACACAAAATTGGTGACTTTATGATACAGAAACATTGAACAGTAAGTAAAATGGTAGAAACCATCTCATCTATAAGACTAAAAACCTAGGGAAAATTTAACAAGAAACGGACAAAACTTGTATAGGAGATTGTTTTAACACTCCTGACAAATACGAAGTGGACTTAAATTCCAGGAAGACAACCCGTTCTTGGATAATGACTTAACATCACAGAGATGTTAGTTCTTCCAAGTTGACTTAAAATTCAAGGTGATTCCAATAAAAATACCAGGTTAGTTTTATGGAGTTGGACAATAGGAAACTCCATTTAAAAAAAAAAAAAAACTTAGGAAAACACTCATATCGAAAACCCGTCGGGAAGAACTAAACATTCCAGTTATTAAAACATATCACCGAGTCCACTGTAACTTAAACACTGTGGCCTGGTACAAAAACACTGACCAGAATAAAGTCCAGAATTAGAGCAACGACATCACACAATACCAAAATCCATTCTATGAGTTTTAGAAAAATGTGCACTTTAAAATAAAACTTACAGAAGATGTAAAATATTGTCTTGCTTTCAGGATAGGCAAGTGTTTCTTACATAGGAAGAGGCGTGTTATCCACAAGACTAGACAACATTAATAACTCATTTAATCAAAAACATCATTTAAAACATAAAAAGAGTAAGTCACAGAGTAGGGAAAATATCTGCACAACATAATTCCTAAGGCTTACATCTTGAATATAATCAACGAAAAAAGGCAGGAGTTAGATCATCTCATCTAATTACACAAAACAGCTTGCTGCAGAACAAACTGGTACCACCGCTCTGGAACATGGGCATCATCTGTGAAAAGCCAACGTGAATCCCCACGGCCCAGTCGGTCGGTCTCAGGTATCCAGAACACATGCACATTTGTGCACTAGCAGAAATACCAAAATCGGTGTGTAGCAGCATTTTCACAATAGCACCAAATTATAAGATAGCTACCAACACTAGACAGTTAAAACATTCAATAGTGAAACACAATGGCAGAGCTATCATAATACAGTACAGACCAATTTCAGAAAAACTGGGCCAATCCAGAAAGACACCAAAGCTCCCCTTAAACAGCTTAAGCCGGCCCCAGGTTTCTTGCAGGAAGCAGGGATCCTCCACAGAAGCCAGGCCCGTCAGGGTAGCAGTGACGCCCTGGCCTGACTGCACATGCATACGGAGATGTTTTCAGTGTTAAAGTATATAATGAGATTATTACATAGCCAGTGTAGAAACAGCTTTGGCGTCTCTGCTGGCCGTGCAGAGCTCCCTATAATATTGCTGGCATACCTACAGCTCAGTCTACTCAACTGTCCCCTGCAGCAGGCTTCCCTGCTCCCCACAAGGCCCAGGGAGCCCCACATTCCTGCTCACCATCCCCATACTTACCTATGGATGACGAATTCCATCCAGAGGCAGATGTACCGGGCTCAAATAAAGCACGACCACTGGCTACCAGGATGATCTCGGGCGAGGAGCCCATCCCCTTGTCTAGTCCCCCATATGCAAAAGATGCTGACAGCGCCCACTTACTGAGAGCTTTTTTGTGATAGTACACTTCTATCAACAAACAGGTGAGAATATTTAAGTACATCACAGGTTTGAAAATAACTTAAAAACCTGCTTTAAAGAATTTTAAAACTCATACCCAACAAGTAAAAATGCAAGCAGATTATACTCACAAATGCAGCACCATAAAACCCACTCACTGAGGCTGTGGGTTACAATAGCATTCTGCAGTGCGTACTGCTCCCCACCGATAAACACACTGTGACGCAGAAACAATGAGATTTCCACAGCAGCTTAAACCAGTACTTGGTTTTATTTTTGCTCATTAATCTGAAATCTGGAAATAACAATCCAGGGCTGGTGCAGACACTCAAAGCAACAGGGAAGCAGGACAGTCGTGGCTTCAGCAGCATTCTCCTTGCGCAGTGGCGTGCCGCCTCATGGCTCATGGCCACAGGATGGGCCACTCCACAGTAGGTACTGGATCTCCTTCCAAGATGAGAGGGGAGTGAGCAAGAAAAAGCAAACCATACATACATACATACATACATATATATCCATATATATGAGGATTATATATATATGTGTGTGTGTGTGTTTTATATATATATATATGTGGGTTTTTTATATATATATATACACACATATATATATGTATGTATGTATGTAAGAATCTAAGGAAGAAAAACACTTTTTTCTTTTCAAGAGCTTTGTCACAGCCCACACAGTGACATCTGCTTACTTTTCAATGGCTGTGTGACACAGGTTATACTAGTGGTAAGACAACCTCTCTAATTTTTTTTTTTTTAATTGGCGCACCTTTCTAATCTGACAAATCTTCAGATTTTCTTCACACAGATGATGATGTTAGGGAAGCATCTAGAAGTATCTGCCAGTCTGACAGACAGGAGGCTGACAACATTCTAAGCGATCCATCTGATGAAGACACATGCTCTGTGATCACAATGCACTTGAACTGGTTACTTGTTACAAACAGGTATTTAAAACAACTAAGCTACACAATACATGATTGTAAATAGTCCACTGGTCAAGCAGGTTACAACAAAGGAAATTAGCACATGTAAAAATAAAATTATAGTAAGAAATACTACATACAAACCTTTTGTGATGAGACATAAGGATCAGAGGAGTATAACCTTAAAAATAAAGGCTAAAAGTTAACAAGCTGGGATCCACTTTCATGATGAAGACTAACAGATGCAATTCCATATTCACTAGAAAATTCCATTGGAAAGTGAATTCTCAAAAGTGCAAGCGAGGGGGATGTGGCTGAAATCATCTCTACGTAGAATTGTCTGTTGTTTGAGTTTTCATGTTGTTTACTAGAAGAATTGTGTTGAATGTATTTAAAGTTTCAAGTAGCCAATTGTAGCGTAAGTTGAGAGACTATGGTGGGTCTGTGTTCCTCACCTCACCTACACTGGCATTTAGGGGCACATAATCTCTGGCTGCAGTGGGGGCCCTGCATAACGCAGGTTACTTAGCAGCAAGCCTCATGTCTTCTGGTAGCACCCCGTACCCCATTCCTAAAACTAAACATCTCCAGACATTGACAAATGTCCCCTGAGGAACAAAATCACCCATTTGGAACCACCAAATAGGTAGTCCACAGTTGGGCAGAGCTTTCTGTAAAGGACTGCACAGTGAGTATTTTAGGAAACAAGTGGTCCCATTACGTTTTTCTTCTTCAAAAGTATTCAAAACGACTCTTATTTGACAAGTCATACACAAAAACAAATAGCTGGCCCTAGTGTGCTGACCCTTTTGGACACTTTCCCACATGCCAATTTATAGACTTTCTCTTTAGTTTGACTTCTTCAGGATTATGAGACAGGAAAAGTTTGCTCCAATTGTGAATGTACAATTCTTCTCCCTAGCGTGCTGGTTCATGTGCCCGGAAGGTACAGGTGGAATTAGCATCATTTCAACATTAAATATTAAGCTAGGAGTTTTTCCCCAAAACCTCTCATGTTGTTAAGGTCAGAGAATGCAGAATGCTGGCTTCTCCATGCTACAGACACAGTCTTTCTTCCCCAGTGGGAGTTCTCACGTCTCTACAGTAGCAAGAAAAAGCTCTAGTCTTTGCCTACTTATCAAACATACTTTCCAAAGTGACATGTACGCTTTTGCGTCCCACAAGTTAACAAAGACTTCCTGCCCTCTATGGTTTCCTTCCAATCTGAGCTTACCTATTTCTCTTACAATTTGTCAGTGGAGCCTTTTCCATACTGATGAAACATAGAGCTTTTCTCCTCGGTGAGTTTTCACATGACTCCTGAGGGAAGAATGATCACTGAAGGCTTTCCCACAGGCCAGGCATTCATAGGGCTTCTCTCCCGTGTGTATCCGCCTGTGCACATTCAGGTTTGAGCCTATGCTGAAGGCTTTCCCACAGTGATCACACTCGTACGGCTTCTCTCCCGTATGACTTCTCATGTGTGTCTTAAGGGTTGACTGATTCCTGAAGGCCTTCCCACACTGTCTACATTCAACACGTTTCTTTACCAGATGTACACTCATATGCCTCCTCCGAGATAAATAATCGCTAAAAACTTTCCCACAGGCAGCACATTCATAGCGTCTCTCTTGAGTGTGTATTTTCCTATGTGCTGTCAGGTTGGAGCTTGCACTGAAGGCTTTCCCACATAAATCACACCCATAAGGTTTCTCCCCTGTGTGAGAATTCATGTGTGTCTTAAGGATGGACTGATTTCTGAAGGCTTTCCCACACTGTCTACATTCAACGGGCTTCTTCACAATATGAACTCGCATGTGTTTTCTCCGTGACAAAAGATCCCCAAAGGACTTCCCACATTCTTTACATTCATATGTTTTCTCTACCATGTGATTCTTCTTGTGCAAATTAAAGTTAGATTTCCATCGGAAGGCTTTTCCACACTGAGTGCATTCATAGGGCTTCTCTCCAGTGTGATTCCTGACATGCTCTTTGAGATGTGAGGGATGCTGGAAAGCTTTTCCACAGTCATGACATTCATAGGGTCTCTCACCAGTGTGTGTTCTTCTGTGCGCAATGAGGTGGCAGCTCCTACCATATGCCTTCCCACACTGATCACACTTGTAAGGTCTCTCACCAGTGTGAACTCTCATGTGTATTTTCAGGGAGGAAAGGGTTCGAAATGCGTTTCCACACTGACTGCAATCAAAGGGCTTCTCTGTGAGGTGAGTTCTTGCATGACTCCTAAGGGCGGAGGGATCATTGAATGCTTTCCCACAGTCACTGCACTCATAAGGCTTCTCCCCTGTGTGTATCCTCCTGTGCCGTGTAAGGGAAGCACTTGTGGTGAAGGCTTTTTGGCACTGATGACATTCATGCATCTTTCTCCCATTGTAAATGCTCACATGTTGCGTTAGATGGGACCTGTTCTTAAAAGCAACCCCATAATCCCGGCGGTGATAAGTTCTCTTGCAGGCATGCTTTCCCAGTGGCTGAGCAAGATGAGTACCTGTACTGAAGGTTTTTAACAGATGAGCATATTCAGTGGATTTCTCTCCAAGACTAGTTCTTTCCTGTGGATTAAGATACAGTGCTGATAAAGCAATTCCCACTTTCATTAAATCCCTAAGCAGTACCCCCACACATACTACGGAAATAGGACACATCATTATGAATAAGGGTTTCATAATTTCCACTGCAAAAATACTGCTCTAGCCCCACTTGACTCCATCAAATAGAGCAAGAAAACACTATGCCCCAAGGTTCTTGTGGATTACTTGTACAAAACTTTTTGGATATAAATCTGTCACATTTTAAACATTTAAACACTGTACTGAGCCCCAGAGTCACTCTCTCTACATGGTTACAAAAATATTTACTCATGGGACCGTGAGTGAAGGTCGTATGTCATAAACTGTTTCCTTTTGGAGCTTGCCACTAGCCTCGCTCTTCAGCTGCTTTTCTAACTAGGCTGCTCCAATCTTCTTCCAATAAGAAGTTCTGCAATTATCCAAGGGACTCTTACCATTGTCACACCACTGGATGCTTCCTTCCCAAAAATATCTTCCATAAGGACTGACCATTTGATTTGAGAGGGAGTATCCCAATCTGAAAGAAAGCGAGAAAATACAGCTTGCTGGAGAAGCAAAATGATGTAACAATGGTGACAAAAACAAGTGATTCCCTTTGAAGCACTAACCCTTTGGGAGGAAAGGTGGTAGAAAGGGAAGGACACACAAACGAGTAAGATCATCTGTGAAGATTTTGCTGTGTGACATGTGGCAAAGCCAGAGGCCAGTCGATTCACTAAGAAGGAAACCTGCAAATACTGACCCTGATGACGACAGGAAATGTTAAGGAGAAAAAGAGGATAAAGAGCCCACGTGACATGTCAAAATTAAAGACGAAGGGCACTGACGCCAAAGGCGTGTGAGAGAGCACAGGGCCACTGAGATGAGAGACAGAGCATTTCCAAGCCCCAGCGTGACATTTGCCGGTGGCCTACTCCACCTACCCCATCTGAACAGAGCCAGTTCTGAGGCCCTTCCACTTCCTGGTGCTTACCGGGACAAGCGCCAGGCTGAATTTCCCTCTCCTCTGTCCGCAACTCCTCCTCTTGCTCCAAGTGTGAGATGAGGCTGGGTTTGCCGACTTGGTACCCTACTCACAAAGGAAAACACGCGTGAGGGAGGCCAGTGCACATGACATAGTCTGCCACAATCTGGGGTCCTGATGAGGCCTTCAGCACTCTGAAGACAGTCAGGTCTGACTTAAGAGCAGCGAAAGGATAGTGCCAGATTCTAGGCACACAGTGAAAGGCTCTCATACAGCACAAGTCCACAAGCATGTGTCCTTCAGGGAACGAGAATTTCTCGAACCTACACCTCTGCCCAGGCACGCCTGACAACCACCCAGGTCAAAACAACGGCCAGGTTCCTTGATTCCTAGGGAGGGGACCTAAGGTTGGGAACCAGGTTCAGCTTATGCTTGATTATGTCCCAAGCACTCCCCCAGTCCTGGGTCACAGCCAGCACTTGAAACGATGTCTGATTCACAAACGCAGAAGCGAATGGGGCAGCCTTACCCACGGAGGCGAGGTTGTTGTAGTTCTCCAACATCACATCTTTGTACAGTTTTCTCTGAGAGGAATCCAGCAAGGGCCACTCCTTCTCGGTGAAGTCCACAGCAACATCCTGGAAAGTCACCAATTCCTGAAACACCACACACTCTGGGTCAGGGACAAACCAGTCAATGTGCTCCCAGACAGCCGGGGCTAAATTAGATGAAGCACAAGAAGCTCCAAATATAGGATTTTCACAGAGGCTGTGGGTTCTGAATATCTGTTAGCCGGCAATGCCCAGGGCTCTTCCCTGTAACCTCAACCTCACGTATCACCACTCAGTGCAACTCTGATGAAACAGAACCAAATCCCTCTCCACTTCTAGCCTACTCTGACTGACTGCCCAATTGTGAGAAAACACCTGGCATCTACACCATCCCCCCAGCCCCAGCATCTCCAACACCAGGGGAACCAAACGTACTTTGGTTCTTTCTCAGGCTTCCTGATGACACACAGATCAGTCTGATGTACTAAAACATTCTAATGTGATGATGGGAGCATCCATGGAGAGTGCCTCTTCCTCCGTGAGGCCCAAGAGTCTGGCGTACCTGGGAGCCAATGCTGGTTAGCAGGTGGGTCTCCAGGTCACTGCAAGCAAACAGGGCCAAATCCTGGGGACAGGGATGGTCTTCGGAAGAAAGCGAAATCTCCGACTCCTGGATACAGGCAGGCTCCTGAGTGGACAGAGCTAGGGGGTCCGTGAGCGTTAGAGCCTCCTTAGTAGTGCCAGTCAGCCAACTGCCCACAGTATATGTACAAAGTGCACACCCCAGTCACACCCCAGACAGTTCCGTGACAAGTCAGTGCAGCCCCGATACCCGGGCAGAAGACGGGTGATGGGTGCGTACCCCCACAAACAAAGTGACAGGTACTCTAAGTGCTCTAGGAGTAGAGCTGTTAGATGGCGCAGGATTACAAAACCATAAATAGTGCAAACTACCCACTACGACCTGTTCCTGCACATCAGGGACATCCTCCTGCCTAACTCAAGCTCAGAAAGGCCCTAGAGCAGGAAACAGTCAGCGGGGCTGCAGAGCGCCTGTCCAGTACCTGCTTTACTTCACCCCTCAGTAGCCCTCCAGGCTGAGCAGGGTCTCCTTTCAGCAGCGCCCCCAGCCAGCAACTCACCACAGGAGGGAGACAGAGCGAGCGCCGTCATCCTGTGAGGACTGGCCGTATTCTGCCCGGGCAGGGTGCTGGCACCAAGAAGCTGTGTTCCGGCGCACCCGGACCTCAGTGTTCACCTGTAGTAAATGAGAAAAAGATGGATTCACGAGGAGTAAAGCAGGACTCCTTCGGGCCCCATGCTCTCCCACCCCAGCCCTCATCTGCCTCCACGGGAGGGTTCCATGGGGCCTCTCAAGTCCCTGTGCTCCTAAGTGGCATCTTCCGCCCTCCCCCCACACCTGATTTCCTTTGTGGATTTTATCGCTTATTTTACCCAGACATGACCTGACTCTTGGTCAGTATCACCCCTTTTATCCATATGGACACAACACGTTTTAATTTAGAGATTTCCAAATACCTTGTAAAGGTAAAATCCGGCCACCCACCCATTCTATACATCAAGGCTTAAATTACAGGGTCCATTTACAGCTTCCGCGCCCTGGGGTTTTGTGTTCAGCTTGGCTGACTGGATATGTGAATTTCCAGACTACTGACACTGTTAGAAACTGTGACAGGCCGGGGGACACTGAATGGAATTTAGTAACAACCAATGAAACTACCAGCATCGCACTCAGTGCTGACGCTAATGCAAGCTGAGTGGCAGAATGCTGAGGCGCACCTTGCACTGGGTCAGGCCTCGGACGCAGGTAACGCACCTGCCTGCCCCTCAAGGCCCCTTATCAAAGGCTCCGATGCAGCGCTCAGAGAAGACCACCGGTGCGTCCACTACTAGCGGACAAAACTGCCCACAGGGCACCTCATCGGCCAGATCCCCGCGCGGACCCAGTCGGGACCCCCACGTCCGGCCTCACTCGCGGCGCCCCGCGTGGGCACCCCGCG
>NW_004567126.1:32078512-32090834 GCF_000260355.1 Condylura cristata | reverse complement strand
CCCACTTCCGCCTTCGGGCGTCGCGGGCCCCGGCGGCCTCTGCCCTGGAAGCGCGGGGGCGGGAGGGGTTCTGGGAAATGTAGTTTTCGGGAGCGGCGGCGCGTGGGCGTGGCGCCGGGTGGGCACTTCCGGGTGTTCCGCGGCGCCGGGCCCCGTGCTGGGGCTTGTGCCCGTGGGTCTGGTCGCCCTGAGTGCCGCTTGCGCGCGCGGGACTCGCCGGCCCTCCCTCAGCGCCACACCTCCGCACCCGTGCCCCCGGACACGTCATAAACACTTCAGGGCCGCGCCACCAGCGCCTGAGTCGTCGTCGTCACCCTCACATTCCTCACAGCGAATAATAACAAACTCTTCGCTGCACTTAGGCGTTGTGACCGTTGGCAGCGTTTCCAGCTGGCCTCGCCCCCATCCGCCAGGGTTTTGGATCCTCCCCTCACGCCCACCACCACCGGCAGCAGCCCCGCCGGCTGTGGCTTTGGTGCGACAACCAAGCAAACCTCCATTCCCTCCCACAGAACACAGGCAGAGGGCGACTCACATGCTCATCTCAGTGATTTCGACCCTAAAATGTCCTGTGGCGTCATCTTGATCATAACGTCTGTGAATTTGATACCATTTAAAATAACCACGAAGCCACAGATCAGGGACAAATTTGTCCGTGGAGAGAGACATCAGCTGCCCCCAGAGCATGAAAACCAGCAATTATTTCAGCCGTGACAGTAAACTGAGGTTCGGAATCTGCGCTTTAACGCGCCTTCCCGACCAGCCATCAGCGCGGCCCTGCTGAAGGCGCCCGCCCCGCGGTCCCTGGCCACGGTTCAGACTCCCTAGCCCCCCGGGACGGCAGGACCTGTGTGTCCCCGCAGCTGTCCAGTCTGCGCCACTCCAAGTTAGCAGAGCCCGGCGGCTGAGGCCGGTCGCCCGCGCCGTCCGGCTCTTCGGGCGAGTGTGGCGCAGGGTCTGTGCTGCCTCGGCCTCGGCGTGTGTTTGAGAGTTGTCTGTGTCATGCCACGTGGCGGGAACTCATGCTTCTGACTGCAGTTCCGCACTGTGCCACTCGGTACAAGCTACTCATTCAACTTACTCACTGGGGCATTTGGGTTGTTTGTAGGCTGGCATTTCACAAACACGGCTGCCATGGGTATCCCTGTGCGTGTTTTTGTTGTTCACAGTTGTACATATCTTTTGTTACACGTGTGTGTGTGTGTGTGTGTGTGATTTCAGGGCCATAGAAGTGCACAGGGCCTCATTTAGTGGCTACCGTCAGGCGATTTCCCCAAGTGGCTGCACCCACACGGTTGCGGCTCCTTGCCACGACGTCCCTGCCAGCTCTCCCTTTGCCTTTGTGATGAGCATGCAGTAGTGTCATAGTTTGCTTTTTAATCTTCTAAACTTTGTTTTAAGCTTTTAGAAATATGGAAAATTTGAGGGGAAAAAATGGCGATTTCCTGTGTGTTTCTTCTGGTTTCCTAGTGAGAATGCAGCCAAGCTTACAATTGTTTGCTTTACGTGTGGTGTTTTTCTGTGATGTCCTTCTCACTGTTGGTTTTGATATCTTTCATTCAGACAATTCTTTTTTTTTTTAAGATTTATTTATTGGTGCATACAGAACTGGGATACAGACCAGAGGCTCAGGGGCGGCGAGAGGATTCACCAGAGACAGAGTGGGGAGCAGAACATGCCAACGGACAAAGTACACTGCTGAGGGGAGCAGCGAGCGGGTCAGGAGAGGTCTGCTGGCCATGTGGTCACCTCTAGGCGGGGATCAAACTCGTGATGCAGTGGCTTTAGCTCCTCAGTGCTGTGCTTTAACCCGCTGCGCCACCACGGAGGGCCCATTCAGGCAATTCTAAAAGATTGCTCAAGTAGTGGCTGAAGTGATTTCTCTGCCAACTCTACGCATAGTACGTTGGCCTCATTCACACAGGGACGCTAGCGACAGGCAAAACCCCCATAGTGTGGAAATAGCCCAGGATTCACCCTTTGCACCCTGCTATGTCCCGTGGGAGCTTTTACCACCCTGAACTCGGGCCCAGAGGGCCAGAGAATGAGGACCCAGGGAAGACAGGTCCTCAGTCTGGGATGAGCCTGTTTCCTTCAGAGTCAGACCCTGGGTCCAAGAATAAGATCCCTGGGGGCGAGGGGAAACGCAGGGCGGAGGGCTGCCCTGCCCCGCCTCGGCCGCCAGCCCAGGCTCCCTTCTGAGCTGTGGCCCTTGCGGGTTTGCCTGCCGGGGAAGAGCGGGGCTGATGGGCAACTTTGGAAATTGAACTCCAGGGCCCCAGCGACTTCCCGTCTGAAAAGCAACAGCGGCACTAAGGCCGGCAACCACAGAAAACCCCCCAAACAAAACTACTTCTCTCCCGTTTTGAAGTAAAAGGGCTCAAACAAGGCTCCCGTGTGGATTACGCCTTTTCACTCTTCGTTTTGGGATGATTTTAGACTCACCGAAGATTGTAAAAATAGCACCAACATTGCGTTCCCAGCGCGTGTTTCCTGAAACTTCCCTTTAATGGGAGTATCATCTCCATAGTCAATATACTACCAAAGCCAAGAAGCAGACATTAGAACAAGACTGCAGACTACACATTTTATCGGGATTTAACCACAGAGGCCCGCGCAGAGGGAGCACAGAAAAGCTTCACTTTGGACTAGGGCCCCCTTCCGGGGGCCCTAACTGCGTTAAAAGGGGAAATGGCCCACGTAGAGATAAAGACAATTTATCTCTTCCCAATCTCATACGTGCCAGCTCATTCACAACAATAAATCATGTCAAATAGACACTGAAATATCAACTCGCTGTGTATCTACAGATAGTTTCTCATCGAAGACATTCATAGACTTAATTTATTTTTTTAAAAAATCACTCTGGGACATTACTCTGCAGGGAATCCACATGCACGCATGCATATCCTTTTCTCCACAGTTCAGTAGAAGTGTGACTGTCCTGGTTGTACATGAAACCTCCTGTGGTACTTTTGAAAACCCCCGGGCAGGAGACGCAAACTAGACCAATTATATGCAAATCTCTGGTGGTCAGGTCCAGGTAGAAGCACTTTTCTTGTTTCCCCAATAAACCCAATCAGCTCTAAAAGCTTCTGCAATTAAGAAAGACTCAAGCTGATGTGATCACAAGCTCACAATGAGAAGCAATGGGGGAAGTATCCCCTGCTGAGTTTCAGATCTAGGTTATTTTTAATTTGTGCAGCTCAAGCTGAAAGTGTCTGCTTTCAGTTGTCATCTAAAATGGCTTTGAATTGCAAAGAAAATATAAGAAGCAAAGAAGAAGCAAAGATAATGAGAGGGCTCTTGCAAGACAACTGTCCAACAAAAGTTTGACATTCATATCAATTAAAAAATAACAAAAGGCATTTTCTTTATAATTTCTTCCTGGCTAATTAGTTGTTATGTTATAATCAGACCTAAGAGAAGAAAGTCAAACAGGAGAAAACCCAACAAAGGAATTTAAGCTCCTTCCAAATATTGTTGGTTTTCATATGGAATCATAAAAAAAAAAAAAAAAACCCAAATAGCAAAAGCTTTCCTGACTAAAAGGAGGAAGAGTGGAACTATTACAATTCCAGACTTCAAACAACACTACAAAGCCATTATGATAAAAACAGCATGGTATTAGAACAAACAGACACACAGACTTCAAACTTGATTATCTGAATAAACCAAAACAGCACAGTAATAATCAAAACAGCACAGTACTGGAAGAAAAACAGACCACAGAAATAGAATAAATAGCCCAGAAATAAATCCACACAAATATGGACCATTAACCTTTGACAAAGGAGCCACCAACCATTCATCAGTGCTGTAAAATTTGGACAGCCATGTCTAAAAAAATTAAACTATCAATACATCATTACCTAATTCTACACATGAAAGAAAAGTTTGAAAAATTACTTTTAATTAATTTAAAAATTAATTATAAAGTTTGGATATAAAAACTGAAACCACAAAATACATAAGAGAAATGCTAGTAGCACATTATGGAACATCAACCACAGAGATGTATTTGGGAACACATCTCCAATGGCAATGCAAACAGGCAACACACAAGAAAAATAACTTTCAGAGTCCATGGACATGTTGTGGCTACCAGAGAGGGTGTGTGGGTGGGAGGAGATTGAAAGGAATGTGATCAGGGGTGAGTAGGGGAGTTTCCGTGACACATGAATAAACCATCTGTACATAGGGAAGTGTCAAATTTAGACCCAAAATTAAATATTTATGTATTTGGAAAACCAATTAAATTTGAAAAAAAAATCTGAGACATAAAGACCACCATTTTGTGGGTCACCACAGTGGGCTATTGACCAATACTGTAGTCCATTAGCATATTTGATCTTCTTCAGTCTGGTGCTAGAGATTAGCCCTTCAGGGTTTATGTTTTTCCATAACTGAAGGTTTTTATAAACTGGCACAAAATATCAGTCAATTCAATGGATGCTTACTTGATGGACACATGAGTCCATAATCTGTGACCTCATAAAACTTAATTTCTTAAACAGCCAACGTAGGGTTACCCATGGGTGCCAGCCTATGGCCAACACTCACAGCAAGGGTCTGGCAGCAGGGTCATGTATCTTTGTCACGTTCAAGGATGTCCTTCCATCTTACATCATTGTCCCTTTTCATGTACATGAGTTGGGGGACATTCAAGTTGCTGCAAGATTTGTCCTGAAGACCTTAAATGTCAATACCATGTCAGTTCAGACTTCTGTGTCATGACCCCACGAGACAGAAGTACTCAGGGAATAGAGGGGAAATTGTCAGACAATTTATCTAACAAGGAGACTTGGGAATTGACTTCTTATTGGCCCAGAAATTGTAAATATTCCCTCAGTTCCTTCAGTTTATCCTCCAACTCATCATTTCTTCTTTGGGTCAAGAGCACACCTACCTGGGCCTCTGTGAGGAACCCTTCTGTCTCCAAGATCCAACTTCACTCTCTTGTCTTCTGGAACCACCATTGTTGTTAAACCTCAAGGAGGGAACTAAGGTCGAGTCACGCTTCAGAGATTATGCCAAGACTAGTGAGTGGACTTGGGAAGCATGAGGGTGTGGGGGGAATGACCAGCCATCCTAAGAACTGGCGCCTGGCGGTGGTTTGGGATGGTTGGAGAGGAAGAATCATTGCAGGAGCACTAATTAAAGACTAGTCCCTGACAACCCAGAGGACATAAGTGACTGGATTTAGGGTGTTAGGAAGAAGAAATCGATGCCAAATGAACATAAAAATGGAATGTTCCACTTGTGGAAGCAACTCGGTGATGGACTGACAATAGTAGTGGACGTAACATGGGAGAGTAAAAATTGCAGTCAGGGTATCTCCAATCACAGGTGGCTTCACTCAGAATATGGGGCTTAGGAGCAAAGAACCATTTAGATATGTATTAGGATAGGTAGAAAGGGATGGAAAATAAGGGCTTATTGTAACAATTTATTCTGTGTCTGAGTCTATAGACAATTTTATATAAATCACTTAATCCTCAAAACAGGCTTATAAGTTATACACCATTGCAGTTGCTTCCTTCTGAGGGGGTGAGGTTGTAGCAGGAAGCAACTTCCCCAGGTCACCTACTTGGCCCATGGGTCATCACCAGGATGTTTCTGTCCACAGAAACCCTCTGGGGCGCTGCCACACGTGGTCAAGGCTGTGTGACTCTGAGGTCTGGGCAACTTTGTCTTCTAAAAAAAACCCAGAGGTGTATTATTTCTTCCAAGTATAAAGATAAAGAGAATGAAGTTCAGAGAGATGAATCGTGAGCAGAAGCCAGGATTTGGATCTCGTGCTCTCTGAATCCAGAGTGAAACGTGCTTACCACCACATCACGCTGTAGTTGCATGAATTACACAGGTGAAGAGACAGAATTTGCAGTGAGAAGTTCAGGTATTGTTAGAAAGCTGGAGTTGTAAGTGGGGCCATCAAGTTCAAGTTCACAAATTCTTTGTTCTCTTGAATCAAGTCTGCTGTTGCTACTTCACTGCATTTTCCACTTCACTCCTGACATTCTTCAGTTCCCTAGTTGCTACTTCCTTTTTGATAACATCTCTCTCTCTGTTAAACCTTATTGAAGGTGTCTTGTTTCCTGATTTCTTGATTGTCTTTCTGGGTTTTCTTTATAACTGACCAAGCTGCCTTAAAATGAATATTTTGAATTCATCAGGAGACCACAGATTGCTTTACTTTGGGGTCAGTTCCTTTTTTGGTACCTTGTTTCCTTAAATTTTCCTGTTCCCTGAAATTGTGCCTTCAGTGACTGTGTTAGTCTTCACACTGGAAGACCCAATCCCTTTTCCGTTCTTTATTGACTGGTTTTGGGAGAGAAATGTATTTTTTTTTCTGCCTTCAGGCGATTCTGGGACTTCATCAAAAATTATCTTATCCTTTTAGTAGAAACGGGCTGATGGTGCTTTTCTGGAGGTTGAGGTGTGTGGTCTCAGGGGAGAAGGAGTGTGTCTAAAATGAGACTGTTCTTATGTTTCAAATTGTCCAATATTGAGTTTTTGGTTTTGTTTTTGTGTTTTGCTTCATGGTGCTGGAAATTCTCTCGGAACCCTGGCTCCCACACAGGTGAGCTCATCCATGAGTGATTGTTAAACTTGATGTTCTTTGGAGAAAGATAGTAACGTGTTCCTGTTTCACCATCTTGCTGTTATTACCAGCATTTATTCATTAACTGAAAATAGGATAAAGAAAACATAGAGTAGTTTTAGTAGATCACTAAAATGTCGAATGAATAGTTTTGTTAGTCAAGCTTTCTTTTCTAAACTATGTATTTAATAATATGAAATTACGTTAGTATTGCTTTAGCTACAGTTCCCTTAATAAGTATGTTTTTAAAATATTAGAAATGTTTCCTAATTTCAAGTATTATATCTCTATTTATGCACATTAAGTATGCTTTTTAATGAACGCAAACATAAAGGAAGAGACTGATTACCTTTTTAATAGAGATTTTTATTTAATTACATTTTCTTTGGCATGTATTCTCTGATATTAAGATATTCTTTGTAGCCTAAATTTGTATAGATATCTTTATGGCCCTGAAGATAATTGGTTTATAATTTATTGTAGTGATCCAGCCAACCTGAATGTTACTCACTTTTTATACTCTTGCTGACATTTTGCCCCAATGATATATCAATTATTAAAAAAAAAAGGCATGATAAGAATCTCCTAATTTGTATTTTACAATTTTCCAGTAGTTTTCCAGTTTTTTCTTATATACTCTAGCTTTATTTCCCTGGTAAATTATTCCCTGTATCATTATAAAGGCATCATCCCTCTTACTACCTTTCAGTGTCTCAGTATGTTTTGTCTGCTGTTAATAGACCACCCTGTTTGGCTGTATTTCTGGTCTAGCTATGGCATTCCTCTGTGGCCAAGCATCCTGTGTCACTGCACTTTAGGGATTTCGCTTTCATACCTGGGGTAAGAGGATTTTCTTTCTTTCTCTTTCTTTAGAGTCTTTTTTTGAATTTCACCTATTTCACCTCATCCTCCGTCATCACGATGTGTGCTTCAGCACTCGCGCAGGCCCCAAGGAGTCCGCCCTCACCTGTACCCACCAGCCTGGCGCCTTCTGCTCTCCCCACCATGTTGACCCCACCCCCCACCCACCACCCCCTGAAGATCGTCTCTAGTTTATAGTTGCCTGTTGGTTTTGTTTTTTATTTGTTACACTTACTGCTCCCTGCCTATGGCTTCTTTGTGTCCCTGCATTCCTCCTATGGCTAGTGAACCCACTGGGTGTTTTTCTTTTCCTTTCTTCTTTCATTTCATAGTGTCTCTCTCATGATTAAGGCCATTTAGACATTTGCTTGGGATTCCTCACATAGCCTGACATCATTTCTTTGTATCTTCTTTTATGATTTTTTGGTAAAAATATATTGCTGTAAAAAAAATTGCTATAATACTCCTGTTATCAATTTAGAAGTTTCATAGTCTAGATATGTCATTTCAGTGCTAACACCTAAACTTAATCATGAATACTGTGTGTAGAAAGTCACAAACATACAGCACTCTTTTCTCATGCAGATCAATGCAAGAAGCTCACGTTATATTCTCGCTCCTTTTCTTTTATACCACTTTGCCTAGTAGTTTAGTCCACTTTGTGAACATGTACAAAATCGAAATTATTAAGCAGTTTAAAGCCCTTTTTTTTCATTTTTTTCAAATATAAACCAATGGCTCGCTTGACCACTGTGTCGTGGCTATCACTACTTTCTGTACTGATTTTCTTTATTCTAAAGTAAACTCTCCATGGATTTTTTTTTTAAACAACAGTTTGTGCCAGACACATTGTCTCCATATTTGTGTGATATGAAAGTATTAAAGGAGACTCCTGGGGCCAAGGCTTGATTTATTAGATGCTTTAAAATTCTATCAATGACTCATGATGCAGTACTCCTGCAAACCTGGTAGCAACGATGCACATAGAAAACTGGTGTGAGGTCCTCTGACCTTCCAGAATATTCTCCATTGCGTTCACAGAACTTCCCGTTTTTAATACTTTAAGAGGATCGCACCCATGGATGCTTGGAACCAAACCAGCGCGCTAGAATTCATCCTCCTGGGCCTCACGGAAAACCCAGACCAGGAGACCCTGCTCTACGTCCTGTTCCTCTTCATGTACATGGTCACGGTGCTGGGGAACCTGCTCATCATCGTGGTCATCAGCTCCGACGCCCACCTGCACACCCCCATGTACTTCTTCCTGGCCAACCTGTCCCTGGTTGACTTCTGCCTGGCCACCAACACTGTCCCCAAGATGCTGGTGAACATCCAAACCGGGACCAGGTCCATCTCCTACCCCTGCTGTCTGACCCAGATGTACTTCTTCCACTTCTTCGGCATCATGGACAGCGTCCTGATAGCCGTGATGGCCTACGACCGGTTCGTGGCCATCTGCCACCCGCTGCACTACGGCGCCATCATGGGCCCGCGGCTGTGCGGCCTGCTGGTGGGCGGCCCCTGGCTGCTGTCCGGCGTCCTGTCGCTCACGCACATCCTCCTGATGGCGCGCCTGGCCTTCTGCGGCAGCCACGTGCTCCCGCACTACTTCTGCGACCTCACGCCCCTGCTCAGGCTGTCCTGCACGGACACCACCGTGAACCGGGCGTTCGTGCTGGCGGTGGCGGGCCTGGTGATCGCCGCGCCCTTCGCGGGCATCCTGGCCTCCTACGCCCGCATCCTGGCGGCCGTCCTGAAGGTGCCCTCCGCGGGCGGCAGGAGGAAGGCCTTCTCCACCTGCGGCTCCCACCTGGCCGTGGTCGCCCTGTTCTTCGGCACCACCATCGGGGTCTACCTGTGCCCGTCGTCCGTGCGCACCGCCGTGAAGGAGAAAGCCTCGGCGGTCATGTACACGGCCGTCACCCCCATGCTGAACCCCTTTATCTACAGCCTGAGGAACAGGGACCTGAAGGGAGCCCTCAGGAGGCTCGTCAACAGGAAAGTCACTGCGGCGTCCTGACGCCTGGACACGCGGGTTCCCCGGAGGGGCCGGGGGCGCCCGGCGCTGAGGCAGACTCTGGGTGCCCGGGCGGGGTGTCGCTGGGCTTCTCCACTGAGGAAGCTTCCGGGGAACGTGGAGCTGGACGGGAACCGGCCCGTCAGCGAGTGCGACCTGAGCATCCATCTATCTTCCAGAAAGGTCAGGGTGGTGGGAGGGACTGGCCCTGGCGCAGTGCCCACTTAGAAACACTCAACACTTGATATCGAATAAGGATTCTGAGCCTGATGTTAGGTCCTGGCGTAGCGCGTGAGCAAGAGATAAGTGTCTGGCCTTAGACTGCGGGACAGCTCAGCTGCCATAAGCCGTGTTGAATATGGGAGAAAAGACAGAACACAGAAGGGCCTCTGACGAGCCGGGGAGGGGGTCAGGGAGACGAGACCCAAAGGCCAAGGCGCTGTTGTTGAGGCAGCACAGGAGAGGACGCAAAGTGACAAGTAGAGAGAAGCTCCAGTGAGGTGGGAAAGGGATGAGGGGGGTGCCAGGCCGCGAGGGGCTTCAGCCCCAGCGTGGCCTTCCTGGAAGGAAACGTGAATCTGATTTCGGGGCCGAGGAGGCCTGCCCCATACGCACTCCTGCGTGCTGGGGAGAGACAGTGGAGGCGCAGGGGGAGATCGTCAGACTGCTGGACAGACCAGTGAGTGAGCGGCACCGTGAAGTGGAAAATACCTTCGGGGCCTCCCTGGTGGCACTGCAGTCCCAGCGCTGTCAGGCCATCAGCAGCCACTGCGGCCGAGTGCGACCCCGCCCTGGAGCGGACCCCCGGGCGCCGCAGACCCCTCCTGTCTCCCCGCTGCCCCTCAGCAGTGGGTGTCAGTGGCTCCGCCTGTCCTGCTCCCCACTCTGTCTCTGGGGCGTCCTCTCACCCCCCGCACCTCTAGGCTGCACCCCAGTTCTTGTATGTGTAAATAAATCAATCTTTAAAAGAAAAAAATGCCAAAGGAACGGTGACTCTAAACCAGAAGGAGGCTTGACCTGCCTCACTGCCAGGTGTGGAGAGCAGAGCAACACGCTTCGCCCGCAAGCGGGAGGTGTTCGCTGCTCTTTTCCATGTCCTTTTCTCTCTCGGTGTGCAGCGACTCTTTCCATCCTTTAACACTGCTCTGAAGCCACGAGCTGTGTGGATGCCGCCGCAGTCAGACGTCGTCCTGACGGGACGGGACCTGGCCAGAGCCCTCACACGGTGCTAAGGAGCTGACATCATCTTAACCACACGGCTGGGGCCGTTTTCCTTCCCAAGGAGTGAACTGGACTGCCCAGGTGGGATGAAAAGGCCCCCAGATTTGCCCTGCTGCCTCCTGGAGGGGTGATAAAGGTCTACTTCCCAGTGGGTAATAAAACCAAATTTAAGAACGCTGGCGTTTCTTCGGAGGAACTCTGAGTCTGGCTGTGATCTCTGGAATCAGCTAAAGGCACGTACAAACCAGTCTGTTCTCCTGCCACATTTGAGCGAGGGGTCACACACAGGGTGATGTTCGCAGAGACTTGAGAAACTGTTAGAATTTGGGGGCTCATCAAATTTGTAGAAATCTTCTTTTATATATTCACCCCAACGCATGAGGCATTTATCTCGCTCCTTCCCTGCAGTGAAAAGTACCTCACAACAATAAAAATGTCTTAAGATTTTGTCAGCCAAACTATTTTTGTCTTGTTTTGTATTAAGAAACTAAGTCCACTGCCCCAGGAAAGATTTATCCCGGCAGCTTTTGCAATGTTGACTCCATTTCTAGGCATCGACATGTTTTATTCCTTCATTTACCCATGCATTCAGCAGACAGTCACCAAGGCTTCCTCTCTGCCAGTTATTGCTTAAACATTGAGACTAACATGGAAGACAAGGGAAAACCGAGCCTGAACGCCTGTGACCGCTAAGGTTACGGAGAGATGTTCTCAGGGTCAGCGGTTCTGCACTTGATTTCAGGACCCGACTTTGAAGGGGCAGGAACATGCCACCGAACTGCACTTTGCAGATTTCACGCATCTGTGGATGAGACAGCGGCCGGCAGCAGGTGGGTGTGTGTGGTTGATGTGTACACACCCGGTGGAGCACTACTGAGCCCTGAAAAAGACAAGCTGCATTTGCAGCAACATGGGTGGCACTGAAGGGTAGGTTACCCCAGCACAGTGAGTCAGGGGAAACACAAGTAATGGATGGTGTCGTTTGTATATGGACAACGATGGACCAAACAGCCTTGGACAGAGTCAAACTCCAAGCCAGCCTCGAGAGCTGATGGCCGAATTGAGACATCAGAGGAGGGAGAGTCTGAGCAAAGCGGGAGACAGCACCTGGCCCTGGGGTGTGGGCGTCCAGGCGCCCTGGCGGTGAGCAAAACAGGGGCTCCTTTACCCCCAAATACAGCCACCGCGAAGGCCAGCAGCCTCATGAGAACAAAAAAGGGGACAATCCACTAAAACTAAACTACAGGAAGCAAAACAAGATCCCAGCTGCAAGGGAAACGGCAAAAATGGAGAAACGCGCGGGGCGATTCTGATGCCACAGGGGCTTCCCGCGCGCGGAGACGGCGGCTGGCCACCTGGGCTGGCGGGGCTGGTGTCCCCGCGTCCCCGTCCAGCGTCCCGCGTCGGGGCAGCGACCTCCAGGCGGCAGTCCGCAGGGGGTGGGGTGAGCGGTGTCTAATCAGGCTCCGAGCAGTCGTCCAAGTTCTGTTTTCCTCTCGGTGCCAAGATTTGTTCCCTTCCCGGCTCGGAACCAAATCCTGCGAGTGTACGACGAAATTCAAGTTAGCCCGACTCAGTCAGCGCGGACCACGGCATCGTCCCTGCGGTCAGGGGGCGGC
>NW_004567126.1:32070074-32078187 GCF_000260355.1 Condylura cristata | reverse complement strand
CCAGCCCTGCGCTGTCCTCCGCGAGCGTCGCGCCATCGCTGGACACAGAGCGGCTGCCGTGTGCTGAGGCCTCGGCTGGCCGCGCCTTGGCGTCGCTCAGCCCTGATTCGTGCCGCGTTGCCTGGGTTGTGCCCACATGCGTGTGCCCTTCACACCCCCTCACTAAAGCACTGTGGCTTTAGTTTTGGGGTCTCCTGGGTTTCACCGAGAAGGGTGGCGGGGGGCTCTCCCTGGGCGCGCAGGGGTTACGTGTCCACGTGAAGCTGTCCACAGCTCCTGCAGCACAAGTCCATCCCGCAGGGGAGGCCCCAAGGGTGCAGCCGCCCTCTCCTGTCTCCCCGCTGCTCCCCGCAGCAGTGGGTTTCAGGGGATCCGCCTCTCTGTTCCCCCAGAGAGTCCCCTCACCCCCCACCTCTGGCCTGCACCCCAGCTATTGTATGCACAAATAAATAAAACTTTAATAAAAGATGGGCGACAGAAGTCAGCAGCGGGTGGGAAACCAGGCCCTTGGGTGAGAGCCCAGCCCCGGGTGTGCGCAGCAGTTCCGGGTCTCCCCAGAACCCGCAGCGCTCTCCCCACCCCGGGCTGGCCCCTGGCCCCGTCCCAGTGCGCAGGCTGCAGCTGCAGATTTCCCTCCGGCCCCAGGAGAAAACGGCGGAGGGCTGATGTCCTGCTGCTGCTTGTGCGCCGGCCAGACCAGCACCCTGGGCTCACTGGTGCGGTCAGCGCTCAGCCGGGAAGAGGCGGATGGTCCACCGGGCGGCTCCTGCCAGCCTGGGGCGCCGGGGTCTCTGCCCGGTCTGTCGGCCACACCGTGCTCAGAGCTGTCGCCCTCTTCTGTGGACATTCAGGAAGGGAAGGAGCCCCCCAAGCCCCGGGGGAGAAGCGTGGGTGACCCCACCGTGTGGACAGGGGCCGGGGGCAGCCTGCTCCCTCGTTGAACATCAGGAAGCTCGCACGGGGAGAGCTTGCGCCAGGTCTTGGCTTTGCCCCAGTTCAGTTTGCAGGATTTGAATGAATCCAGACAGCAGTAACTAAATTTCGTGTCAGGACAAAGCTGGAGTGGTCAGATGAGCTGCTCTAGAGCCTCGGAGGCCAGCGCTGGGCCAACAGAGCACTCGGAAGTGAGCAAAGGCAGCGGCTTCCTGACCCATGGGGTCTCCACGGGAGGGGCGAGAGCCACGAAGCTGAGAGGACTGGAGCTCGGCACCGTGCGACGGGGGCGGGCAGCTGTCGACACCAGCACCAGGAGGGACATCTCGCTACTCCGCCACTCCCCGTTTGTTGGAGGGAGTCTCTTGTCCAGCCTGGATCAATCAATTACACGGAATTGAGTGTGCGGGAGGGGCCTTGCACGGAGCCACTCCAGGCCTCCGGAGCTCCTCCCCGCGGCCACCGCCTCAAGGCTAGCCGGGCTCGCGGGCTGCCCAGGCTGGACGGCGCCCTGGTCTGGGCACGAGGGTCAACCCTGGCTCTGGGTCGGTGCGTCTCCAAATACAGACACACTGGGGCGAAGCTGGGACGTCCCCCGGGCCAGACACCCGCAAACCGAAGCTTCCAGAGGAGCTTTCTGCAAAGTCTTGGTTCCTCACCCCTCAGCCCACTCATCACGGCAGAGCCAAGGACACAGCCCAAGGGCTCCACTCGTCGGGACACAAAATCCGATTCTGCATCTCCCTACTGCCCGTGTAGGTCAGTTCCCGGCTAGAATGCCCGTTCCTGGAGGCCAGGCCGCCTGGACGCCACCGTGCTCCCAGAATAGGGAGTTGACGGCCGGCGCAGGCGCCCAGGGTCCAACAGGCGCCCCGAGCCCACGTCCCAGCCTCGCCGCCTCCGCACTCTGCCTGGGTCCTGCCTGGCCGCGGTCACCTCTGGCCTTGACACTCCACGGTGTTTGCTGTTGCCTGACTGCTAATCCCCAGCGCGGTGCCGCCCCTGCTCGACACCCACCTTTCGTCTTCTCGCCTCCCTCCGAGAGAAGTGACACCGTGGCCCCTGCCGACCCCTGCGAGTCCTCACGGCCGCCACCGCTCAGCCGCCTTGCAGGCGCCCAGACCTTGCCAACCTCGGAGTCCTGGGGCTTCGTGCCGGAGGGTCCGCCCTTCTGCTGACCCTGCTGCAAGAGCCTTCCGACTCTTGACTGAAAGACGACCCGAACTTGAAGGACATCGCGCCTCTGTGTGCACAGAGCACGCCCGTCTCCCACAAGTCTCTCCACGCGCTCTCAGCCGTCAGCCTCGCCCTCCTGAGCCGCGCGGGCCTGCGCCTGCGGTCTCTCCCTTGCCGGGTCCCTCCTTCCTTCACTCCCTGGTGTCCCCTGGCCAGTGGTCCCGAAGCCCCCGCTGTCCGCACCGCCCGACAGAGGCAGCCGGCCCAGCTGCAGCTCTCCCGCGGCCGTGGCGCCAGGCGCCCCCGCTCCAGCGTCCCGAGTCCCGGCCTGGACACCTTGCTGTGGGCGTGGGAATGTGTCGATTTGAGTTCACGCCGCTGCTCCTTGCTGTTCGGTGTTTTCTTACTCTCCTTCCGCCTCGCCCCTTCCTGCTTCAGTCCCGTCGGGCCCTTATACTTTTTTTTTTAATATAGTAGTTTGTTTTTGCATCATTTTGTGCCTTTTTCCATCTCAGTTGTCATCCCCGTGGGCTTCCCATCACCAGTTCACCCTGTGCCATCACCACAGTCCAGTGCACTCCCCTCCTCCCCCATTTTTTATCCCACTCCCCACTCCACCCCGTAAAATGTCTCTGGCATGTAGTTGTTCATTATCATTCTTATTATTTCCCCTCCCCCCGGTCCTACATGCTCCTGCTATAAGTGAAGCCATCCGATACTTTTCTTTTTCTTTCTGGCTTATTTCACTCAGCGTGATCTGTTCCAGCTCCATCCATGTTGCTGCAAAAGGCGGGAGTTTATCTTTTTGGTGGCTGAGTAATATTCCATTGTGTCTATGGACTGCATCTTTTTAATCCAGTCATTTACGTTTGGGGCCCTTATAATTTTGATGATTGATTTTTGCCAATACTCAGAGTTTTCTTTCTTGCTATTTCACTTCAATTTGTAGATGCCTTAGGAATGATGTAGATATTCTCTCTCTGAACCTCTCTCTCCCCACCCCCCATCACTCTTTCCCATCTGGTAGGTTCACAGTCCCCTCTCCATCCATTTGGAAACTCAATTTCCTGACTCGTGGGCTCTGTGATGATGAGAACATCAGGTATCCACCCACCAGCCCAGCATTCACTTAGGTAACATTCTCCACAGTTAACATTTAGTTAACTTAGTTATGGCGGCCAAAGCTCACAAGTGGTCTAAGTCCATAATCATGGGTCCAGACTGAGTGAACTATGTGTCCCTCATATTCCTCAAGTAAACGCCATTTCTGCCTTTGGCTTCAAGTTCCCAATCTTCTAGCACATTTAGCCATTATTGACTGGGAAGAGTAAGTCCTTCATTGTTGTGGATAACAGCTCATAGACACCCACTCACTGGTCTTATGTTTGAGTTATTTTGATATTATCTATAAACTTTATCCTTTTTCTAATGTGTATTTCTCTTCATGGTTTGTGGGAAAACCTGTCTTCTATTTTTTTTTTTTTGAAAGATTTATTTGTTTATACACACAGAGCTGGGATACAGGCCAGAAACTCAGGGGTGGCGAGAGGCTTCACCAGAGACAGAGCGGGGAGCAGAACAGGCAGATCGACGAAGCACACTGCTGAGGGGAGCAGCGGGGAGACAGGAGGACTGCCGGGCCGTGGGGGTCACCTCCGGGGTGGGGATGGAAGTGGCTGAAGTGACTTTCGCTTCTTAGTGCTGCGCTTTAACCCGCTGTGTCACCAGGGAGGGCCACCTGTCTTCTATTTTAAGCCCAACTAGATCTTTGACTACAATTCTGACACTCGTCTTTTCAAGTGAATGAGGTTAAGAGGTTAAGAATGACATTAAAATGTCTTCTCGTAAGTTGGCTATCAAATAATATATCAGGGAAACTATAGATTCACAAAGTTCATATGGCGAGAAATAACATGTTGTAAATAAGCTTGTAAACACATTGAATTATTAAAGTCATCAAAAGTTTTATGCTTTTAAGTAAGTGTGAAATGGACATTGTAATTTAACCAAATTTTCTGAGTATGAACACACAGTATTGCCTTTCAATAGCTTGTCACAACTCAATTAAAAATGAAATCCTTAGTGTCAGTGGTTAGTCTCCCGAGAGGAAAGAAATATACAGTAAAAGCAGTGGGCAAAATTGGAAATGGTCTTTCACACCCATAGGAGGGAGTAACCGGGTCATCTGCTTTGATGGCAGTCGGGATCGGAGCATGGAGCAGAATCTGCTGTGTGCAATGTACTGGACAAAACTTGAGATGAAGAAAACATTTGATGACTTTTAATAAGAAACACCCGAGTCTGCATTTTCGCAGTTCCGTGGGTGAATCTACATCACTTACACTCACATACAAGTTGAGTCAGTACTCTTGATAGCATTAATTAGCAATGCATTAGTTTGCAACTTAAGAAAAAAAAAAAACAGAAAGCTGGAATTAATTAGAGGCGGGTGTGCATGATGCAAAGACTGTGAAACAGAAGGGGTCAGACCTGCTGGCGCGAGCTGGGTGCCACGCACCTGCCCCCAGGGCCAGGGACCCATCCACGCCAGGTTCCATCTATAGTCTTTGTCTTGGAGGATTAGCACTGCCTAGGGATCAGCATGGCAAGTCGCCTGAATAATGAGGAACTTTGGATATTGCATCCCCAGGGATGCAGAAACGTAAAGAGGAAGGCCGCGGCCACCTCGCCCGAGCTCCTGCCCGACAGGAGGCGTCACACCCGAGACATGACCTCCTGGCGCGGAACCTCGTCGCTTCCCTCAGTGTGACGGTGCGTCCTTAGGAGACACCTGTCTTCAGCGCCCAGGTGAGATGCCCGCCAGGAAAGCTCAAGTCGCCTGGCATGTGCCTTGTGAACCATGCAGCTGCCTGGCTGCAGCGTCGCCCGGGTGACCCAGGGGGACTGCATGCGTACGATGACCACAGCAAGCCCTGTGTGCGACGCCTGACCGCCGTCCTCTTGGTGTGTCCAGTGCGTGTCCGCCCCGTGCCTGCTGGCTGTGCTCCTGCTTTGCCTGCTCAAGGCTGTGTTGTCTCCCCGCGGGGCAGAACCTCCCCACGCACGCATGCTGAGTGTTGAGCCCTTCCTGGTGTTTCCTTGGTGAAGGTGAGCAAGGGGCTGGTCATCTCCGCCTACCTTTCCCTCCACCTTGTGTTTCTAGAGACCCCATAGAAGCAAGGTCACCTGCTTTAGGCCAGGAGCCACGCTGGAAGGACTTTGAGAAAGAAAGGAGAGAGCCGGAGAGCCCCAGCGCGCTGTGTTTCGTGTCTGGTGCCCTCGGTAGAGCTGTGGGGGAGAGAAGGCGGTGTAAATGACCGCAGCTCCCGTCGTTAGATCAGCAAGAAGAGGGGACATTGTCCACTCGGGCCCTGGGTCTTTTTGTGAATTAGCAGAATCTTAGACCTGAGAAGGCGCCGCTTTGGTATCCCCCATTCTCGGCCCCCTGCCCAGAGGCAGGCTACCTGGGATGTCACAGGAAACACCACACGTGAGGTTTATGATCACTGTGTTCATGAAAGTGTCTGTGTGAGGGAGAGAGGAAATGAAAGCAGGCAATAACATGATTTCTTCCAGTTAGAATATGGAAAATAAATTGGGCTGCAGAAATATAGTCGAATCCTTTTTGTGGGTAAAATGAACGTAAGAACGAATGCAGAGAGTGGGTAAGTTCTTCAGTTGTATTCGGAGACTGACACCCACACTTGTGTGAGGAACCCGCCAGACCTTACGGGGATGTTCTAGTGAGGAAAACGGGCGTGCGGACAGGCAGTCACTGGCATGCTTCCATCCAGAAGCTCAGAAGGACTTACGCAGAGTAAACAGTTCGACTCCAGTAAGAGAGTTAAGTGAGACGTTTCATTGCAAAAAGCCACATAGGTTGGTTGTGTTAACAGAAGTCTAAAATGCGCTTGTTTGCGGAATGGTGACGCTGATCATAGTAAACCCACGAGAGGAGCCCCCGAGTGAAGAGAGTGGTTGTCGGGGAACAGAATCGCCATGGTACAAATACGTGAGGGAGGTGTTTTCGAGTCCCTTTGTTGACCATCGCCATGAAAACCCGAGAAGGGAGAGGTGAGCCAGCCGCACAGTGTGGAGTGATGTGGCGAGCCGCGCTGCCTTCTCGCATCCCGATGCGTGAGGTTTCGAGCGATCCAAAAGGAAAGGAACATACCTCAGAGCCTCACAGAAATCCTTAAAATGTCCTCAGGCTATTGACGTTTTGTCACCCCGAATTGTTCCTCCTGGCCAAGAGGAGAGCTGTGAGTGTGTGACGCCACGCACCTGGAAGTGTGGGGTGTGTCGACGTGTTCTGACTGCAAGGGGGGCGTCCACACGACAGGCTGCTCTTTCCGTTTTCGCGAGTGTTCATGTATTTGCTAGCGGAGTATCTTTTATGGAGGTAGCTAACGGTGTGTCACATTGTGCGTGATTTAGAGGTACAGCTTTGCACCTCTCGAGATGTGGGTCAACCACCCTCCGCCAGGTGTACACCACCGAGCCCCCTTCTCCGCCCCAGTTCAATGCCATAGTCAGATTTCTTCTGATTTACCTCTAACCATCCTTGTTGAGTTTCTCTGTATTTCAAGAAACGAGTGTCATCATCCTGTATTTGTCTTTCTTTTTTTGACCTATTTTGCTTGGCATAATCCCCAGCAGTTAATTAACTTGATGATGATTTGATATGATAATAATTTCACAGTGGCTATATAGAGAAATGTATATATGACATCCTTACATTCCCACAATAACTATATACTTTTATGTGTCCAGCACACCGTAATTAAGCTGGAAAAGCAATGACAACATTTTTGAAACTTCAGGACTTTCCTATTTTCGAATACTACCATATATCATGTAAAAATAGAGAACACTAAAATGACATGTCAGAGCCAAACCTCCGAGGCTCAGTGAGATCAGCAAACAAGACAGATAACGTACTGACTTCGAACTGATGCTCCCTGTGCTCTGAGTCACAGCCCAGAAATCCCTGCCCGAATCAGTGCCCAGGAGCTTCCGGTCCCCTTCCTTCTCAGGAGCTCCCCTCTCACACCTGCACCACTGCTATGTTCAGCCTGGAAGTGTGTCTCTTACACACCTCACGCTGTTGCTTTCGCACAGCCCGGGAGTGTTCCTTTGGGTGAGCGGAAGGCACACAGACATCGGTGATTATTCCAGCAGGTTGTCGTTCTACTCGCTGCCGTGTATCTTCGTTCCAGATTTAAAGTGACTTGAGCAAAGTCTCTTCATTTCCGGATTAATCCTACTGCCGGTTCAGAGGTGACATATCTAGACACATTATTTTAACGGTCACCCCTAATCTGACCTAACCACGCAGCTAACTGTGTGGAACTCCAACACGCACCGTGTTTCTTTCTGAGATTAAATACAAGAGACAGCGACTGGCGCAGTTCCCCTCTGTGCGGCTGTTGCTTCACGTTTCCAGCCTTTCCGCAGTGTCATTACTACTGCGTACTTGAAGACGCCGTGTTTGCTGGCATTTTCCAATGTACAGCGGTTTGCAGGAGAGCTGTGGCCACCTGGTTCTCACACCTGTCTGTGGGCTGCTTTGCCTCTGGCTAGGTTTCGCACAGTAGCAGCGGTAGCTTATCCAGAGATGCACACGCTCTCGGTGTTTGATTAGACGCAAAGAAAGCTGCGCTGCGCACCTGACTGTGCTGTGTAAACATCTCACCTCGGGTTTGTCATGCAGCGCAGAAAATGACACCCTCAGCTCAGGTGGGGAGCGGGTTCTGATCTCATATCTGACCTTCCAGAATATTCTTCACTGCGTTCACAGAACTTCTCCCTTTTTTTTTATTTATTACAAAGTTTATTTTTACATCATTTTGCACATTTTTTTTCCATCTCGATTGTAATCCCCGCGGGTTTCCCATCACCTAATCACCCCTGTGCCACCACCATAGTCCCGTGCATTTCCCTCCCTTCCCCTCCCCATTTTTGATCCCACTCCCCACTCCACCCCCACAGAATGTCTCTGGTT
>NW_004567126.1:32065777-32068223 GCF_000260355.1 Condylura cristata | reverse complement strand
CAGGGTAGCGGGAGGGACTGGCCCTGGCACAGCGCCCACTGAGTCAGCACAGATACTTTTCTAGACTTGATCGTAGCTAGTGGCCATAGCATGGTCGGCAGGAGAGACGAGACTCTAATAGTTTGGAGTCGGTAGCTGAATGCAAGAAAAAACAATGGACATTAATCAGCACAGAATGAGACCGAGGTCGCAGAGTCTGCGGAGCAGCTGGCAGTGGGTGGGCGACAGCGGCAGGGACTGGCCCTCAGAGACGCGCCAGAGGACGAGTCACCAGTTGCGATACGAAGCAGAGAGGACGCCGAGCCCCACCCGGCCGTGGCCTGTGTGAGGGTGACGGAGCAAGGCGGGTGAAGGGCGCGCTCGCGAAGCGACAACTGCATGGGTCCGCGGGAGTGCCTGCCCAGGAAGGGCCAGGACCGAGCGGAGGCGGCCGCTCTCCAGGGAACCAGGCGGTCAATGTCACCCCGGGGCCGCGCCAGGAGCACGAGGTGCCGTGCGGGCTGCCGCCCCCTCCTGCCGCCTCTCCTGCGGAGGGGAGCGCCGGAAGGACAATGCATGGACACGAAGCCCTAGGAGGCAGCACACTGGGCTCAGGCCTGCTCTGGGCTGGCCCGAGCCCGAGACAGGAGCGAAGGCCGTGAGCGTGACTGTGCAGCGGCCACCGGGTCCCTGCGGTGCCGAGGAGCCGGCGTCACCTTGCGCCGCGCGGCCTGGAGTCGCGGCCTGTACTTTGCTCTCGCCACCAGATGCTCTCAGCCGAGCAGAGACCTCCGGACTGGACACTTTTGCGTGTTAGTGGGCTGGTGGGGGGTGGGGTAATGCATGAAATGCAGCATTCTGAAGTGGGGGTGAGGACTCCAACGAATAAAACAGAATTTGAAAGGGCTGGGCTTTCCTGTGGTGCTGGCCGGGGTTTGCGGGAGCCAACCCGAGCGAGCGGGGCCACAGCCGCTCTCACGTGCCATCCGTCCTCCCATAGGCAACACGCAGGTGCAGCGCTTGGCACACGACTGCTGGATTCCTGGATCTGGGAATCACTAGCACTTGCAACTCTGTGAATTTTGTGCAAACTTCTCTCGGCGTCCAGCGTGAGCTGAAGAACTTCTTAGCAGCCTCCCCCTCTGCAACAAGAGATACCTCACAGCAATAAAATCTCTTAAGATGAGTCACTAGTGCTCTGTCTTGTTTTGTGTTAAGAAATTAAGGTCGCAGGCCTCTCTGGGGGCGCAGGGTGAGTCTCAGCACTGTCCTGCTGTCCGCAGCCGCTGCAGGAGGACTTCAGTCCCGGCCAGGGAGGGGCCCCGGGCGCGGCAGGCCCCTCCTGACCCCGCTGCCCCCTCAGCAGTGGGCTTCATCGATCCGCCTGTTCTGCTGCCCCTCTGTCTCTGGGAGTCCTCTCACCCCCACACCGCTGGCCTGTACCCCAGTTCTTATATGCATCAATAAATAAAAATGAATCTTAAAAAAAAATAATAAGGCACAGCTCCAGGGGGATTTGGTGCAGACAGCCCTTCTAATGTCACTTGCTGGCGCTCGCTGGAACAGAACCAGAGAACACTCACTCACCGACTGGACGAGCGCTTACCGGGCCTGCTCTGTGCCCGTTTTACCCGAGGCATCAAGAACAGAGCAGTGAGCAAAAGAGGGAACAGATCTTCCGGCGGTTGAGATGTGAACATTTTGGCTGGTCGAGCTTTCACGGGGCTTGTTGGTCTTTCACGCTGCGAGACTGGGCATCGCAGGCCCTCAGGACCCCAGAGGCCACGCCCCCAGGCCGGCTGCCTCCCCGCTGCACCCCACCTGGCCACCCCTCTGGGAGCCTCCATGGACCCGCGGCTGCTGGGTTGGTTTGGGGCTCGGGCCTGTCTGACCCGCGTCTGGCTTCTCTCCGTCCCGCACCCGAGTGTGCGTGCAAGACCTGCCTTCTCCCCCCAGCTGGTCCTGAGCACGGGCTCCGTCCCGCCGCGCTGCTGCAAACGCGAGTTCCTCTCTCTAGAGCTAACACTGACCGCCGCGCGCTCCCCCGCTGGCCCACCCGCAGGCGGCGAAATGCGCCCTCAGAGCCGCCAGGTCGGGTCCTGGGCTCCCCATAGAGTGCAGGGCCGCCGTGTGGGGCAGATGGCCGCCGTGTGGGGCAGATGGCTGCGAGTATTTGGAGCAGCCTCATACCGCGGTCCGCCGGCCGGGCCGCCGCGTTGGCGTGAGGGCCAGCGTGGGCGAGGTCCAGCCCTCCTCACAGTCAGCACAGAGGCAGTTTTCTCCTCACTGCCCGCCTCGCCCACCGCCCGCCTCGTCCACGGCTGAGGACACAGCCTGGACGCCGGGGCCCCCGTGGACAGCGGAGCGGGGTCCGCCCCGGGAGCGGGCTGTGCGGCCAGGCTGGGCGGGTCGCGGCCTCAGAGAGCGAAACTGACCTGCAGCGCCGAGCATCCTGGGCGCTGGAGCC
>NW_004567126.1:32062847-32064812 GCF_000260355.1 Condylura cristata | reverse complement strand
GCGGGGGTCCCGCAGAGGGGGGCCCAGCCTGCCCAGGACCGGAGAGCGGTCAGCGCTCGCGGGCCAGGCGTTGTCTGGAATCTCTCCTCTCGCTGCCCAGCGGTGTGACCTGCCCCGCTCTGTTTGCCCAGTGGACGCGCCAGTCTTGGCTTGACCTCAGCTGCATTTCTCAGGACGTCCCTCGTGGCTCCTTGAGCTGCTCTCCTGGTTCTCTCCCGTTCCTTTGGGCGTCCTCATCGTGCAGCTCTGAGCTCCGGTCCTGACGGGACGGCTGGCGGCCGGGGCCTGTCGCGAGCTCTGGAGGAGTGACCTGTCCGGTGTCCGCTGTGGTTTCATCTCCCGGGTAAACGGAGCGTGCGGCGCTCTGCCTTTCCAGTAGGTGGCGCTGTAGGCCAGGGAACGCTCATCTGCCGGGTCGGTGAGGCCAGGGGATGCCCTTGGGGGCTTGCTCTGGGGGGGCGTGCTCAGCACCCCACCCCCGCCGACACCCCCTGCCCCCGACTTTGGAGGCCCTGCTGTCGGGCCGCCGCTGCTGCTTTGGGAGGGACTTCTGTGAGCTGATGATGTTTTGGTATGTGGACGTGGACTTCAGTGGACTGCAGTATTTGTTACCTGTTTTTATTTTTCCAAGTGTGGCCACTAGAAACCTCAAAATGGCCCATGTGGCCCATTCATTCCACAGCACAGCGCGGGGCTCGCGTGTCCCCTGGAGGAGGGACGGGGCGCCTGCGTCTCAAGCAATGTGCCAGTGAGCAGGGTCCTTTTGTTAATAATAGTAAAGAGGAGGCCCCTGGGGCGCAGGGGGAGTCTCCCCCAGGGAGGGCCCCGGGTGCAGCAGACACCCCCCTGTCCCCCACTGCCCCCCAGCAGTGGGTGTCAGTGGACCAGCCTGTCCTGCGCCATGCTCTGTCTCTGGGGGGCCCTCTCACTGCCCCCACACCTCTGGCCTGTCCCCTCTGGAGGGGGCAGGAATCCTGCCCAGGGGCGTTAGGAACTCAGAGGCCCATTGTCCCTGGGAGGCGCCACTGTCCCCTCCCTGTGAGGGGAAAGGGGGAGGGCCGGTCGAGGTCTCTGTCAAGCCCGGGTCTGTGCCCAGCAAAGGCGGGCCACACTGCCACACTGCTGGAAAGCCGGCGCGGGAACCTCCGCATGAAATCACCTGGCCGGGAGGGGGCAGCGAGGCGATGACCCGGGCGGTGGGCGGCTGCGAGGGGCGGGTCAGGGTCGGGGAGCTGAGCTGCCCTGGCTGAGAGGGAGGTGGGAGCAGCCTGTGCCCAGCAGAGGACGGGTGAGCAGCAAAGACGGGGGGCAGGGGAGCAGGCAGGCAGGGCGCGGGCGCTGGACGAGCAGAGAAACCCTCTCGCGGACAAGACAGCCCCACACGTCAACAGGGTGTCCAAGGGCCAGGGGACGGCAAGACGCAGCAGAGCGACGACCGCCAGGGGACGGCAAGCCCGCCCGGCGGGCAAGGCGCAAGCCGCCCTGGGAACCCACCTCAGCTATGCAGAGCTGCCGGCAGGCTGCGGGCCGGGAAGCGGGTTGGGGGCCCGGGAAGCAGGCTGGGCGCCTGCTGTTCACTCCGGGCCACTCGGAAGGGCCAGAGACGCTCAAAGGCAACGTCACCGTCCCCTTCCTGCAAGGAAGCATCCCGCAGGGGCCGGACGGCGCAGGGCCGGCCTGCCGTGGCAAGGAGGCAGTGCCGGCCGCCGCTCGCAAGGTGCTTTCACTTCTAAAATCAGAAGAGAAGACGGGGTTTTCCCGCTCTCTAAAAGCCGAGCATCCCCACAAAAGTTCTTCTGGGGTGAAAAGGTGCAGCATGGAGGGGCTGAAAGCGGCCCTCATTCTTCCCTTTTACCCTAAAAGCACAAGTCCTCTCCCGATGCCGGCGCCAGAGAATGCAGGCACTTCACTGGCACTGAGCACAGGGTGCCCGTGCAAACACAATCTTCAAAACTGGAGGGGGGG
>NW_004567126.1:32059285-32061751 GCF_000260355.1 Condylura cristata | reverse complement strand
TCATCTTGTGACCACTTGGTCTCCACCGCGAAATGCCATTTTCTGGGTGCACGGTGACGGGGACCCCGAGATATGCGGGGGACGCCATTCTGCTAGGGGGAAACTGGGGCTCTGGGGCGTGGGAGGGGACACCGTGCCAGGGCCACACAGCGAGACAGGCGGGCAGACGCCAGGCCCTCGCCTTCTCCCGCTTCGCTGCCTCTCAGGGGTCACCGGGGATGTTGCCGGGGCCCCTCCAGGCCCCGGACCCGCGTCCTATCACCCCCGACGTCTGTGCCTGCACTGAGCGCTCTGTCCCGCGCCCCGGAAGGGGCCTGGGGCAGGGCCTGACCCCCTCCGTCCCAGAGGCGCCCCGGTGCGAGTGCCCAGCGTCCCGGGGATCCAGCAAATGGGGTGTCCGCAACTGCGATTCGCCGTCCCCCTGGAGGCTGCCCGCGCCGGCAGCCAGGCAGGACCGAAGGCAGGGGAGCCCTCCACAGCAGTGGAGGGGGAGAGGAGCCCAGTTTTTTAAAGATGCATCTATGTGTGCACACAGAAGTGGGGTGCAGGCCAGAGTGCGGGGTGAGAGGGCTCACCAGAGCCAGGCTGGGGAGCAGCCTGGCTCTGGCGGACGGACCCAGCAGGAGAGGGGGCAGCGGGAGGCATCAGGGGCTTCCCTGGCCGGGGACCGGGCGTGCTGCAGGGCTGTGGCACCCCGGACACCTCCGACACCCCGTGGGGCCCAAGGGCTCTCCTCCTACCCTGGGCTGGCTGTCCCCCCGTCCCCACCCCAGCTGATGACGCCCCGGCGACGTGTCCCCCCCGGGGGGCTGGGCCCAGGCCGGGCCTCCTCAGCCGCCTCGCTGAGTGGCCCCCTCCGCCGTGAAGTGGGAGACGGGGAGGCCCCAGGACGGGAAAGCAGCGGCTGGGACGGGCGGGCCTGCGCGGGGCAGCCCCCGCCTGGGGTGCGGGCCCCTGTGGTGGCGTGTCCCTGACCCGGGACGCCGCTCCCCAGAAGCGGGCGCCGTCGGGGCGCTCCCCTGCCGGCCAGCGCGGGTCTCTGAGCGGAGAGGCCCGAGCCCCTGAGCCCGGACGCTGCTGGTGTCCAAACCTCCAGGCGGGCGGGCGAGGCCCAGACCTGCCCCGGGCGCTGCACACCCCCGTCCGGCTCTCACCGCACACAGCGCAGAGGAAGGTGTCCGGCGAGGAGGAGTCGGAATCTTGAAAACCCAGTTTGTGGAGGGCCGGCACTGGCCCCGCGCCAGCGCGGATCATCCCAGAGCCCGACCGTCCAGCCCGAATATTTGCTTCCCTCGCTTAAGTAAAAGACAAGTACGTGCCCACGGCGCGGCCTGGACTCCCCGGCCTGCCCGGGGCTGCTGGGGGGGCCCAGAAACCCCCAGCTCGGCCCGGCCCCGCGGCCTGGGACCGGCTCGCATGGGGTTGGGGTCCCGGCTGCCGGAGGGATTTAGGAGCCCCAGACCTCGCCGCGGGGCGGGGGGGTGCTCGGCTCCCGAAACGCAGGGGGGGTGAGAGTGAGTCGGGGGTCCTCCCCGCCCCTCCTGCAGTTCGAGGGGCGGCCCTGGGGGGCGCAGGAATGGGGCAGCGAGAGGAAAGAAACAGGAGGGCCAGAGACGGAAGGATGGTGGGGGGAGAAAGAGGGTGAGGAGGAGGGAGTTGTTGGGTCTGGGGATCCTGGAATTGGGGGTTCTCTGTGGTGTTGCCTCTCCCCGGAGGGGAATTGCCTTGTCGTGGGGACGCCGGCCCAGTTCAAGGCCTCGCGCCTGCCCGCGGGCTGGGGTGCAGGCTGCCTTCGCCCTCCGGGGTGTCCCGGCTCCGGGGCTTTGTCAGCTCTGGAAGCAGTTTCCTGGGCCCTGGGCGCAGCTGGCCACTGACTGCCTTTAGCCGAGGCCGTGCTGGCCCTGCAGGTGGGGAGAGAGGGGAGAGGCGCGGGAAGCCCGAGGTGGCCAGGAGGGCCGTGGGCTCCCTCATCTTGTGACCACTTGGTCTCCACCGCGAAATACGTCCCCGACACACGGACACGGTGTCCACGGCACCTCCGGGTCCCTCGGGGGCTTTCACACGCTCTGGGCCTCCACGGCGGCCTGCGGCTTACGCGTCAGCAACCACCCCGCGGCCTGAGTGCGACCCCCGCCGGAAGGGACCCCCGGGCGCAGCAGGCCCCTGTCCCCGCTGCCCCCTCAGCGGTGGTGTCAGGGGATGCGCCTGTCCTGCTCCCCGCTCTGTCTCTGGAGTCCTCGCACCCCGCACCTCTGTCCTGTGCCCCAGTTCTGGGTGCATAAGTAAATAAACCTTTTTAAAAAGAAGTGGAAATGTAAGTCTTGGGCAACCGGGTCGGAAGGTGGCCTGCGCCCTCCCTGACCCCCAGGAGACGCTTGGCGATGTCTGGAGATCTCTGCGGCTGCCAGACGCGAGGAGGCGGAGGGCGCCCCGGCGTCGGGGCAGAGGCCCGAGCTGCCCAACAGC